>NW_020173033.1:805865-1011060 GCF_003031525.2 Neophocaena asiaeorientalis asiaeorientalis | reverse complement strand
GGTCGACCACAGCACTTAGGTCGACCACAGCACTTCACTATTACAGTTAACATGTCTATTCTCTCAAGAGAGCAAGGCTTTTATTTGTTTCAACGTCCACAGCACCTATCACAGTGCCTAGCCTGTAATTTTGTGCATAATTAGTTAATGAGTAAATGATTAGATGGATGGTGGGTGGGGTTCCAGTAGATCTTCATAAACATTGAATGGCGACCTGCCTTGACAGTTGAATGTTTCCACCATGATTCCAACTCCTCACCCCCCCGATACTGATTTTAATGAAAATAATTAAATAATCACAAAGAGGACAGAAATCCTTTCCTTCCTCCACAGACTCTTTATTGAACTAGAGCAAGGCTTTTATTTGTTTCAACGTCCACAGCACCTATCACAGTGCCTAGCCTGTAATTTTGTGCATAATTAGTTAATGAGTAAATGATTAGATGGATGGTGGGTGGGGTTCCAGTAGATCTTCATAAACATTGAATGGCGACCTGCCTTGACAGTTGAATGTTTCCACCATGATTCCAACTCCTCACCCCCCCGATACTGATTTTAATGAAAATAATTAAATAATCACAAAGAGGACAGAAATCCTTTCCTTCCTCCACAGACTCTTTATTGAACTCTTACTTGACTATAAAAAACTACTTTAGGAGCTAATGAAGGGTTAAAGGATATACAATCAATCTATTTTTTTGCATGGGCTAGCATTAGTATGTATTAAAACAATCCGTATCCATATTAATATATTTAGCCATATAATTGAGTATGCATTTTTTTCCTTAAAACTACTATTCAATAAGC
The DNA here is from genome assembly GCF_003031525.2 of Neophocaena asiaeorientalis asiaeorientalis. Classification (NCBI taxonomy): domain Eukaryota; kingdom Metazoa; phylum Chordata; class Mammalia; order Artiodactyla; family Phocoenidae; genus Neophocaena; species Neophocaena asiaeorientalis. Next base: position 1,010,253 of record NW_020173033.1, on the reverse strand, counting down.
AGATCACAAGTTGGTAGAAAATGTATATATGTGCACTTTACTCTGACCTAAACCTGAACCCATAACCTGCACCCGCTTATTTTCACTGAGTCAAAACTGAGCTACTTCATACTAATATAGCGTAGTTAATTCACTATTTTGAAATTCTTTATTACTTCCCCAATGCAGTAATTTTGGATTTCACAAATGAAACCCTAATGTTCGGTAATGAGTGGAACATTCTTTTTTAAAACAACAAGAGTCTAATTAGATGGGTAAGAGGTCCTACAAGAATTACTGAGTTTGGGACAGTAGTTTTGTTTGTTTGCTGTTTGAAGGATGGAAGAAAGGAGTAAAGTACCAATCTAGAAGGGAAATTTCTATGCAAAATTTTCATTTTTGAGAATTTGCTAGTGAGCTGGGTATTATTTTGGAAAGAAAGTCCAAAGCAATATTTTTAATATTTTATGCCAGTACAAAAAATTCTAAAATTTTAAGGTAATGAAATTTTTCAAAAGTTAAAATCAAATAAATATGAATTAAAGATTTGACAGTTTACAAGAACTTCAACTTCTATACTGTATTCTAGTATTCAGGGTAAATTTTAACTGACACATAGCTTCTGCTTTAACACGATGATATTTCCCAGTGGTATTTTTATTTCTAAATTCCCATTTTCTCTATTAAAATACTCAAGCCAACGCTATTTGCATCAAATATTGCACTGTCCCTGGAGATTTGTTTGCAGGGCTTTCTACTTTTATCAACTCTCTATTCCAAACAGATCCTATGAATTTCACCCTTAAGTCAAAAGGTTTGGCAGAGGAAGACATTTCAGGGTAAAATTTAAATAGTAATGACAAATATTTTGAAATATTCAACAGTCGAAACTTTTTAGTCTTTTTTTCCCTAAATGTATAAAACAAGCAAACATACTTAAAACAAAGACAGTAAAAAGCCATTGTACTAAACAGAGACAGTCAACAGCTGGTAGAAAATTGAATTGAACTTTGTCCAGAGACAATAGAAAAAGGAAATTAAAGGCTTCAAATTGCTTATAGCAGGCCAGAGTAAATCCAACTGCTTTTTGAGGTCATTAAAACATCTTGAACGATTTTCCAAAGATTTTTGGTTCAAGAGGCCCAAAAAGATTTTGCCAAGCACTACTTTCCTCTTATTGTATTTCATAATAAATTTAATCCATATGTTTCTGATTCATTTATACTTCAGTCATCAAACAGTTCTTGTGCAAGAGCTATTTGATTTCTAAGAAATCATTTGAGCCTTTTATAGAAGTCTGCTTGTTTCCTTTGAAGTAAGTTTTGCAAAACTGAAAATACTTGATGTTCTGAACTGAGCTTTTAAGTTTTTATACAATCATAGAATCTTAGATATTAAATGCAGTCTATCCCAACATCCATCCTAAAGTAGAATACTTCTTACCAATCTTTGGCAGATAAAATTTTGGTTGCTTCTTCACCATTCAGTGATAGGGAACTCATTATTTCAGAAGAAAGCTTATTCCATCAAGACTCATCCTTTCCTCTCTCCTGTTACAATAGCTTGGCACTTATACTATAAGGCTAAGTGTGGTTATGTGTGTGTGTATAATGACTTAGTGCTTTTTCTCAAATGCCTCCCTGTACCTTAATGCTACCTTCTCTTTATTTTGATAATTTGGGAATTTACCTGACGTAAAGAAACTATCTTGAAACACTAGTTTGTCTTCGAAAAGCTTCAATTTTTCTGGTTTAAATATGTAAAAGACCTACAGATTTTGCATAATGTTTCCATTTAATCCATATTACACCCCAATAAGAAAATACCACTGTCCCAATTTTTGAAGGGGGAACCTGAACTTCAGAGAATTGATTAATTTTAATGAGGTCACATGACTGTTTAGTAGCTCTTGTATTCAAACCGAAGACTTGTTGATGCCAAAGGCATGGATCTTTCTTTTGCACAGAACTGAATTTCCATTAAAATTCCCTCATAAGGTCTTTCGAGAATGAGGTATAGCAAAACAGAGCTTTACACACCTACATATTTAACTGCTTCAGAACTGTCTACGTAGTAGGTTGTGTCCCATGAAAGCACTATTTTTGTCAGTCAAAAACGTTCAATGTCTACAATTTTTATGACCCAGTTTAACATACAGATATTCTCGGGCCCAGCCGCTCCGCGGCATGTGGGATCTTCCCAGACCGGGGCACAAACCCGCATCCCCTGCATCGGCAGGCGGACTCTCAGCCACTGCGCCACCAGGGATGCCCCAACTGTAAATACTTAATTAAAAATTTACAGTCCCAAGGGACTGGCTCCAGGAACCACCCTCACAGGCCCCTCTCCACCATACCAAAATCTGGGCAGGCCCAAGTCCCTTACGTAAAATGACTCAGTACCTTCATCCTGCGGGACGCCAGAAGAATCCCAGCACCTTCATCCTCCGGGACGCCAGAAGCGGAATCTCGCGGGAAGCGAAATCCCGCGGGAAGCAGAATCCCGCGGAGAGAGGAATCCCGCGCGAAGCGGAATCTCGCGGGAAGCAGAATCTCGCGGGAAGCGGAGAATGGAGGAGGGCTGGCTGCGCCTCAAAGAGTGAGTGCTTAACCGATAATCAAACTCAAGTGCAAATTATTAGGTGATAACAAGCTTTGTAAACCTTTCTCCTCTGAATTCATTTTATTTGTTGTGGACCAACTATGTGCTAAGCCCAGCGCCCCAGTCTGTGAGATACGAAGATAAATAAGTTGCTGTGCCTCTTTCATCAGAGTTTTCAGTTTTTTTGATAGAGATTATTCTCTTTCACAAGCCTTCACACCCTGACTTCCTGGCTCTATTTTTTTCCTTTCTTTTTTAAAAAAGTAAAAAGTTTCCTTTTTAAAACAGAAAAAAACGGGGAAAAAAGTAAAAAGTTTAAAAACTTTCTTTAAATTCTCTTAATTCTTGGGTGACCCAATGGTTTCCTAGTTGAAAATGTGACTTCTCTCAGCTCCTTTAAAAAAGTCTCTTTTTTTTTTTTGTGGTACGCGGGCCTCTCACTGTTGTGGCCTCTCCCGTTGCGGAGCACAGGCTCTGGACGCGCAGGCTCAGCGGGCATGGCTCACCGGCCCAGCCGCTCCGCGGCATGTGGGATCTTACCGGACCGGGGCACGAACCCATGTCCCCTGCATCGGCAGGCAGACTCCCAGCCACTGCGCCACCAGGGAAGCCCCCAAAAATGTCTCTTTATAATTTTCTCATTTCCTGTTTTCATGAGGGCAGTAAAATCTGTTTGGCAGAAAGCATTCTCCTTGGAAGTAAGCTCTGAATGCCAATTTTGTAGTTAAGTATATATTAAGGCTCAGATTATCTGATTAATCTGCAGAACTTTATGTTGTTTTTAGACAACTAATATCATTTTTCATTCTTATAATGAGGTTTTCAAACAAAATATCTAAATATTAGAATATTTTAAAATAAGCACACTATATTATACTACTAGCCGAAATTACTAAAATACTGATGTTTAAAAATAATTTAATCATGATATTCACTCAACACTCAGTGCTTACTTTATTAGGAACAGAAGAAAGGTGCAATATAAATTTTGAGTCAATCAAAGAGCCATTTTTAGGGAGAAGAATTGGATAATATGAACGATAATAAGCAACAACAGAATGTATATATAACAAATATACTTGTAGGGGTAGATTTGATTATAGAAATCATTTTGATGAAAAACAGGAATGGTTAGAGTTGAAGGAAGAATAGGCTATAGCTTGGCAGAATGCAGAAGTAGAACATTTTGGTACAATAAATAAAAATTATAGTGTGGGAGTAGAGATATTTTCTAGGCAGGGAATATGGATTGAGGTATTGCAAGAGACTGAAATCAGACATGTCCACAGGAATTACAGAATCAAAAACTGTAGCGTAGAAGGTGCTTTAGAGATTACCTCACCCAGACATTATGAATTTACAGAGAATTAAATAAAAGCTCCAGCTTTTCTCAGGTAGTTTCCCATATAGCTGGGACTGGATTCCATGAACCAGAAGTCCAAATTCAACGTTTTTTTTCTTTGTGTGATTTATGCTGGCTTGTTCAGTGTATGTTGGAGGGAACAGAAGCTGAGGGCAAACAGAGGCATTGAAAATTTACACTACAACTGTATTCATTAGTGAATTACAAGTATATGATGCATTGAATAGATATATGAAATTCTTAAAGTGGAAATCTGCCCATGAATGTAAAAGTAATACATTATCCATTCATAAAATATGTTTCTATTTAAAAGGAAAATACAAAGTGAAATTTCACAACTAAACTCACAGTGTAGTAAATTATGAGTTTAACTGGAAATCAAAATGTTTGATTGTGGATCAGACAAGTTTAGTATCCAGGCAAGAAAAAACCTGAAGCTGGGTGGAATAAGTAAAAAGTTTGGCAATGGTTTTGTTATCGATCTTGAGTACTAAATATAGATTGTGTGTATGTGTATGTAATATAACCTTAAATCAAAGGCAGTCTTATTTGTGAAACTGTTCTTTTAATTTATGATATCAGCGTGCGAAACCTCATTAAAAAAGCATATAGAAGGATCATCATTTGGAAGCTTTGGAAAAGATGCCGTAAGAACTTATCACTACTGGTTTTAGACTTGGGGTAGGGAGTTAAAAGTTGGGCAAGTTCTCACAGGATCTTAGAGCTGGTATGGTTTTTTATCCTTCCATGGATAAAGGAAGATAAAGTTAAGAAATATTACCTACACAAGAAAGTCAGAGAATCAGTTTTATGTATGAATTGTTAAGATCACATAGAGTAGCCTCTTCCTTTATATCTTTCTTTTCTTAAAATTTATATATTATCATTTTTAAATATTTACTTTTTAATATTAAATAGGTTGCAAGTTTCTCCATAGTCATGACATAAGACTTTTTTGAGGCAATTTATAAATTGTGAAGGAAATTAAAGCATAAAGATTATGGAGATTTATATATCTTTTATTAACATACACTATCATATTAGTTTTATTTATAGTTCTTTATAGTTGTTATTTATGAACCCTCAAATACAAACTCAGGAATTTAGAATCCAATGAAAAGGGGAAATAGAGGAATAGGAGGAAAAATTAAAGAAAAAGAAGTTACTTCCCTTTAAAATGGTTGTATTTTATTGTTAGCAATTATATCATTAGGAACATAGAGATGGAATGGGAGAAAAATCCAACTTCTGGAAATTAATTGAAACCTTATGCTTTATATAAGGGTAATTAAAGCCCAAACTCTTATGATAAGTCATTGGGTAGATCTAGGCTAGAGCCCAGTTTCCAAAACCCAGATTCTAGGGCTCCTTTCTTGTCACAAGTCTTTCTACTGACATGCTAATAGTGAGTAAAAATAGCAACAATAATAATAATTTGATTTGATTTGCTTTTACAAATGCAATGTAGATAGTTGCAACTGGAGTGTAATTAATGCTTTCAGATGACCATAAAGATCAGAGGGTCATTTTAAGCAGGCATATTTGTATACATCCTGATTCTTAAAAGTAGTAGAGATTTTGCCAAGATTTGCATTCTTACTGAGAGTCTTTACATATATTATTGCCTATATCCTTTTAGCAACTCTGTAAAACATTCAAATAATAGTGAATATCAGGAAGATGAAGCTTTTCTCCTAAGGTTACAGTGTTGGTAAATAGCAAAGTTAGAACTTGAACCCAAGCCCCCTGGAACCCACTGCCCAAATCTTTTAGAAAGCCACAAAATTGCAGGGGAAGTGACCAGAGAAATAGAGCATAAGAACTGTTAATATTGTTTATTATCAATGTCTATATATTTCTATCACTATAGTGCTGAGAATAAAGAAAAACCGTCTTCCCAGTTTTAATAGGCAAACACAAGTCTGGAGTCATATATTTTTAACTGAAATGCATAATTATTAAAGTATAAATGTATTGACACTGAAGTCACTCAAATCTGGATATAAATGCCTGATCTGTACTATGTGAGTAGTCACAGATCCTCCCCTGTACAGTAGGAATATTAGAGTGATCAGTTGCATGAGCAGGAGGCTCACACCTGAGAGCAATTTGTCCAGGTGAGACAGCTGACACACAGGCGCTTGGGCTGAGCCTGGGGCTCCACCTCTCGGTGCAGAGCGACTTCCACTGCAAACATTTCCCAACGTGAAAAATAGAATACTAATATTATCTATTTGTTTTCCTTTTAAGACTTATTACCTTTAATTGTATAACACATTTACATGGAACTAGCCTATTTATTTAGTTCTTCCCATTATTATATTACAACCTTCTTTTAAAATATTGTTCCAGACTCAGGAAACCCAGGAAGTCATGTGAAAAGTACCTTATGCAAAAATAGCAAGAGTACTTGAGTTCTGACTAAACAGTATTTACCCAATTAAATATGGATGATAATGGGTGCTACACTAAGTATCTTTTTTTAATTACCTTTTTTTTTTCCTTGAGCACATAAATCCTATATCATGCAGCTGTGTCTTCCAGTTTTAGTAAGATATAATTGACAGAGTACTGTGTAAGTTTAAGGTGTGCAGCATAATGGTTTAACTTACATATATTGAGAAATGATTACCACAGTGAGTTAGCCAACATCCATCGCCTCATATAGATACAAAATAAAACATCTCATACAGCAGTGCTAACTATAGTCGTCATATACTAAGTATCATAACACATATTACCTCTTGATTCTTAAAATACAAGTCTCATTTTCATTGTTTTCAGCCATTAATTCATCTGATGTGATATTTTCTTATATGTCTTTATCTAAGGGAGGATTATGTCTCAGGAGGTCCTCTTACCATCCTGTTCATGAATCATGGTGATAGACTGTACCACCTTGATTCTCAACAACTTGACAGAATATGCAATATCATTTTTTAAAGTTTTCTTTATTCTGCTTTAAACATTCCCTTTATTCTTTTTCTTTATGTCTCTTTTATATTTTTAATACTTGTATTTTCTCTTTTAATCCTTTAGTCAGCATTTGCTATGCTCAATCCCATGATTTCCCTATACAGCTTTCTCCATTTTGTCTTATTAAAATACTGTGATTCTGTTCTGAGATGTGGAAAGATTATAAGTTGAGGTGACATAGATGATATTACTGCTATATGTTTTCTTAATAGATGTTAGGAATATATCCCCTTCAACTCAAGGCATGCAAAGTTAACTGTAGGACTTATTTTGGGATTCATCCACAACAAGGAAAATCCACTCATTCCCATTATAAGAGTTGGTTTTGTGAAGTACTCTTATGCAACCAACATCATGTGGGAAGAAAGAGAGGATTAAGAACATCATAATAGGCACAAAAATAGGGCCAATTTTCACATTACACAGCTAAATTGGAAAGGAAGGAAATAAAGACATCAGTGGATGAAATTAATGTAATTGGAGAATACTGTAGTCAAAGTAGTTTGTTTGTTCTAATCTTGTACACGATATAAAAATGCTGTTGCAAATGGACCCCAGCTGCAAGTAATCACAGTCAGAGGCTAAATGGATTCAACAGTGATGATCTGGTGGAGAGGCAAATGCCCGTGCAGCTTTTCTTGCAGGAAAATATTGTAGAAAATCAACAGTCCCAAGATTAATACATTGAAAAATGTGCCACAACTCTGAAAATTAACTCATATACCCAAGTTAAGGAATTGAAATAATGAAAAAAAAATGTTTCCAGCTCCACACAATTATTTTATTTTTAAATTATTCTTTATAGAAATGGCTTGGATATCAACTTTACATCTATAGTAAACTCATCATTGTATAAGCCATTTAGGTATGAAAGGCCTTTTAAGTGTGTTTATACCAAAATGGAGTGGAGAGCTGGTCCCTCGGTGTCTTATATGTCATATATAGACTTATATGTTATGTTTTAAAACACTGCTTGTTTTCCTATCAAATTTTAAAGACCAACACACACACACACACACACACACACACACACACACACACACACACAGATTTCAATAGGAGAGAGAGTCTTACAGGTATGTCCCTACAGCTTCGGAGTACAGAATGTTATATTTGTTTAAGAATTGATTAGCTTTAGTTGTAAGACTAATGTAAGGAAATGATTAAATCCATTCTCATTCTATTAAAACCTTGTCTCTCCAGGAAAGATCTTTACACAAGAATGGAGGGTACACCCCTGCCAATAACTGGATACTCACGAATCCCTTCTCAAATGCTGTTTCCTCTGACGAAATGAGGAGGAGTACTTGAAGTCCAGGGTCAGCAGCACTCAGCTTCCTGGGTCATCAATTTTATTCCAGTATTTGGGGAGGAATTTCAGGAATTTCGATAGTAATTCAAAACATTTTACTATTGAAGTGATACAGGGTGCCAACTTTGCATGGATATAAAATTTAACATAAAATTTATTTTATCTTTTTAGGGTTATTTACCTTCACAGTACTTGGTGGTAGAAGTTTATTATCATTTGCATCCAAACAACCTCTGTACAAATTGTTCTCCATCACATCACTCTCTTTATTTTCTTCATAGAACTTCTCACAATTTGAAATTGTCTTGATATTTGGGTTACTTGTTTATTATCAGTCCCATCCTGGAATGCAAAATTTGTGAGCGCTGAGTTGTCATCAGTCTTGGTCACGTCTGTTTGACCCGTGCCTGTCTCAGAGCACTAGTCAAGTGTTTAGTATATATTTGTTGAATAAATTAGTGGATTCTTAAGTTTGAGAATTATTGACCTAATAGATTCCAGGCATATTCACATGTGTGAATGAGTCCTGAATGATCTGCTAGGACTCATAAACTGTTCTGAAATGATTTCCATTTTTAAGAAAGTGGCTTAAGAATCTGGTAGGTTAAATAATTTATTCTAAAACACAGAGATAACCATTATTTCCTCAACCTACCCCCCTCTCTGTTCTCTTGAGAATTAAGTTTTACAAAGATGCGTTGACCATGAGCTTTAATGTCAGTCTGACACTATCAAACTGGACCCGCCTCTTTCTAAATATGACCATAAGTGAGTGAGTTCATCTCTGTATCCCAGCCTCTCCAAAATAGACATTGTAATTCCTAAGTCTTTGAGTCCTGAGAATTGATGCAATAATGTATGCAGTGAACTTATTACAGTGCCCAGCACATAAGAAGTTGCCCCAAATAGTAGCTCTTCTTATTACTTGCTTGAGTGAATTTTCAAGCAAGGATGGGATGAAAGCTGGACTAAAAAATGAAGCCAGAGACAAGCATGATCCATGTGTGGGGAATATGATTGGTTCTATGAAAAGTGCTGAACAGTAATATGCAAAGTCCATGCTAAACATTTCGTTTAACTGTTCAGGTATTAAAATATTAAAAACATTAATGTGCTCCATTTAAAATTAAAGCAACATTATAAGACTAATATACTTTACAGGATAAATACTATCTCATCATAGAAAAGTTCTTTACATCATAAGATTTTTATATTAAAAAAATCTTTCATTTTCAATTTCTTTTAAAGATACTCTGCTAGAACATTTATTTTCTAACTGAAATGATAAAGAGAAGGCATAAATTATACACAATTAGCAGCTTCATCATTTAAAATGTGAATAGAGATAAAGTAGAATTAAAATTCTATTAGATGAAAAAAAAAACTGATTTGTAGAAATGTACCCTACAGATAATTTGAGACTTAAAATATTTTTTTTGTGTGTGTGAATAAAACAGTGTAACATTAACTTAAAGGTGTCTGCAACATTCATCTCATCAGAGCTCAACTTCTAATATGAGATAATTCTCAAATTCCTAAAACAGCCTTCAATGCTTTCTAATTTGGGTTGCATATTTTAAATGAATTATTATCACATGTCAAATAAATCTAAATTCATTTTAATTAATATAACAAGAAGCAATCTTCTATCTAAGCATGGTCAAAGATCTAAAGTCTCATGTTTTGAATCAGGAGCTGTCCATAACCTGGATTGATGGAGGACCTGGGTCATATTGCCACTTTAATATTTGGACCAGACTTGTCAAAAAGATTTGACAAAAAAGCATGAGAGAATATGTTCTGTTACTAAGTCCAATATCTTTATTTCCATACCTATGCCCTCCAAAACATAGTTAATTTGGAGTGGGTTTGCTTTACAATATGATGCAGATTGTGGGGTTTTATTTTTTAGATATAAATCTTGAATCTTTATTTTTCAGATTATGTTTTATATACTAGCTCAGTCAGCCCTAGCAATATGAAAGCATGTAACAGGGAAAAGTAAAGTCAGTGCTTTAAAACTGGGAAACCACGTTAGCTTCTTCAGTGTGAAGTTTGTAAAATAAACTACAATTTGAATAGGGAAATGACTTCAGTTTTGGTGTTTGTCACTCAAATCTGTTTGGACTTATAAGTTACTTTTAAAATTATTATTTCTTTTTGCTTGCAATAAACTGCCTAGAAGGCTTCCCTGGTGGCGCAGTGGTTGAGAGTCCACCTGCAGATGCAGGGGACGCGGGTTCGTGCCCTGGTCCGGGAGGATCCCACGTGCCGCGGAGCGGCTGGGCCAGTGGGCCATGGCTGCTGGGCCCGCGCGTCTGGAGCCTGTGCTCCGCAATGGGAGAGGCCACAACAGTGAGAGGCCCGCGTACCGAAAATAAATAAATAAATAAATTCTAGAAACCATTCCCTAATACTTAGTACTTTATCTCCACTTCAGAATAACTATCAGGATCAAGAAGAATAAGAACCAAGATTATGCCACCTCTTCACTTGTCACTGAGCAAATGCTTTTCTTAATCTTCTGTGAAATGGGGCTATAATATCTCGCTTGTAAGGATGTTTTATACATAAACTGATGATTGTAGAACACTGTATAAATGCTAATTGCCCTGTATTACTGTTAAAGGTTTTGTAGTTTTACCTGCATCTGGCCAAGGAGAGGTCTCATTCATGGTTTTGAGCAGCAAAATTCATTCATGCCCCTCTGGGAACTATGTTAGAGTTTTGAGCTTGATTGGTGGAATGTAATGTGGCTATGCTAACCTGGTTTTGAAAGGGATTGCACCACTACTCACATGAGCTGTGATTATAGCCCTACTAAAACACGTTTATATTCCACCTGTGACCATGAAGCCTAATTCTTAGAACGAATACAGTATTTTGACTACAAAAAGGAGACCTGATGAATTTCCACATGGGATGTAATGAAGTCTTGGGTTTTTTTAATCCCTAATTATCACCAATTAATAAGCCTAAATGATCGAATCACTCAACTCATGAAGAACAAATAAAATATTTTTGTGCCCCAGAGTGATGTGATCACTGTTATTCGGCATATAGGAATTGTTAGTGTTTGTATAGAGTCTTAAAATTCTTGGCTGAAAGCAAAACATTATGTCCCATGCATAAAGTAATATGTGAAATCTTTAAAATGAGACATTGTGTTATATGTGAAAAAGAATTTTAAAAGACACCTTCAAAAGAATTTCTGGGACTTCCCTGGTGGCGCAGTGGTTGAGGGTCCGCCTGCCAATGCAGAGGACACGGGTTCGTGCCCTGGTCTGGGAGGATCCCACATGCCGCGGAGCGGCTGGGCCCGTGAGCCATGGCCACTGAGCCTGCGCGTCCAGAGCCTGTGCTCCGCAACGGGAGAGGCCACAACAGTGAGAGGCCCGCATACCGCAAAAAAAAAAAAAAAATTTCTGTGTATTCTACAGGGAATAACAGAAAAGCATTTACCTTAAATAGAAAGAAAAAAGTTGGAACTTTCTTAAAGATTCTTAATAGAAAGAAAAATATAACCAGCAATTAGTACGTTACAATCTGTCGATGAGTTTGCCTCAACCTGTCTAGGCAGAAGCAAACTTGTGTTTCAAGAAGATAGTTGAAAATAATAGGAAAATGCAATCTGTGGGCGTTATTGTATACACCTGTATATAAAGTTATATGGTATGATGGTTGGATATGAGTCTGAATAATCAAGGTGTGTTCCAAAACTCCTTTGTTTAATGTCTATGGTTTTGAAACTTGCCTTGCCATCCATGTTTTTACTTGTTCTCACTTGCCTTGGTACAATGGACAAGTGAGAAGTTTTGTACCATCTGAAGTGACAGGTTACATAGCTAATCTAAAATCACTTCTGTATGATTTATTGATATCACTCAGTGCTGTTGATCCAAAATTAATTGCTCTAAATTTGCTTCTGGTAGATTAATGTATTTCTATATTGCTAGCAACTTAAAATGTACTTATATGAAGCACCTACACGTTTTCCATGAGCAAAATAAATTTTTGTTCCTTCAGCAACTACATAGCATAAAATAATACCTTTTTTTTACATTTCCCTGAGATAATATATATTTTTGTATTCTATGTTTCATCAATAATTTCCTTACATTTAGAAATTTCCATGATCTTCAAACCACATAATGTATTTTCCATGCAAATTAGGAGTCTCCAGAAGTTCTGATTGAGGAGAAACATAACCATTGGATTGAGCAAAACTTGAATAAGTTGGGAGTTGAAATGTTAAATATAAACATAATTTTAATGTATACGTGATGTAAATTGTGTACGTGATGTAAATTGAATATTTCCTTGGCTAACGTGTCTAACTTTCTTGAACCTGTGGTTTCAAAACCTAGACTGTTCCCTCTCTAAATTCAGAAACTTTGCACTGTTAAGACCCTAAAATCTAGTGTAGACATAGTCTACTGGATATCAATGACCACAAATTGTTTTATTTTTTTTGAAATTCAGATTATATATATATAATCTATTTTATTTATTTATTACTTATGCAATAAATACTATGGAGTATAAGATTGCTCCAGGGTAAAATTATCTCTTCCGACTCTGAAAGACCAAAAATGAAATGAATCCCAACTTTTAAGTTCTTTTTTTTTTTTTGGCCGCGCCGCATGGCTTGCAGGATCTTAGTTCCCCAACAAGGGATTGAACCTGGGCCCTGGGCAGTGAAAGCACAGAGTCCTAAAAACTGGACCACCAGGGAATTCCCCAAGTTACATATTTTTATGTATTACATTATTACTTACAATTATCAATATATAATGTGTCTTAGTTATATGGTTTACATATAAGAGACTTTGCCAGGCTATTAAGATATTTATTTTCTTAAAAATCTATACCGTGTTGTATGTCAGTCACTGTTTTTTAAGGCTTTGTAGGTCCAGATCCACAGTCCCTTATCTGAAATCCTTGGTGCTGGATGTGTTTTGGAATTCTGATTTATTTTTTATATTTTATAAGGGTAATATAGAACCTATACTGTATATTATAAAACATCTTCATAAAGATCTGGGGCAATGTCCTGTTATTAGGCATATTAATATACCTAAAAGGAGAAGTTTGAATAAAGACTAATAAATATTTTTGCATCAAGTCAAGTAATTTTGCTGCCAAATTAATTCATATCAGGTAAGACCTGGCAGCCAAATTCATAAATTCATGAAGAGGGAGGGGAGAGGAGAGAGAATACGTATAATGTATATATATAGACATATATATGCATATGTAATGAATTAGCGGTACAGCCATATGTGAACTTATTGGGTTGTTCTTTTCTTTCAATTTAAGAGAATATAAAATCAATATTTTAATTCTCCATATTGATGCAAAATAACACTAAAGACACATCAGGTACCTAGCAGGGTGACAATATATTTCCATAAGCTATCAAGAGGTAACTTGATAAGAGGAAAAAGATTAACTATAAATAGTCCCTGTAATTTTTTTGTCTAGCAATTTTATCACAGAAATGTTTTGAGAAACTAGGTGGCTAGTAGGGGTTCATAAAAACAGGCTTTTACTGAAAGAAAATCCATGTCCCCTTTTAATTATACTGATTTGTTCTGTAATTATAGAATATAAACATTTTTTTCATTTGTTAAGCTAATATTTTGGAGGTAGATGGTTAAATCAGATGGAGCTAGCATAAATTAGCAACAATTGGAATTTTTTCTTTCTTTCCTTTTCCTTAATTTTCTCTTCTTTAATTTTCCCTCCCCTCCCCTCCCTTCCCTTCTCTTCTCTTTGTTTCTTGCTTGATTTATCCCCCAGTTTGGCTAATTCATTAAATGGTGAATAACTTAAAAAGCATCAGTAGTAACAAGAGTCTCAAGTATTCTCCATATATTCAGTACTAAGATTACACTATGAAGCTGTCAGTGACTAGGTGGTTGATTGCTAATCCCACCCTTACTTTCTCTACAAGGCTTCTTGGGTCCATCCTGTGATTTGGATAATCCTTCTACACAATGACAGCATCACTGCGTTATGTTGAGAAGGTAGTAATTGCAAATTCTGGCAGGCTTAGAATTTTACAGCTGAGATAAAACCCAAAAACATTCTAGTCCAAATGTGAACTTTTCTGGTCCAGCTTTGTGGTTCTGAGAGCTTAAACATGTCTGAAGGTGTAATGAGAATACATTTTGCAGATTTCAACTTCTGAAGTTTGAAGCTCTGCTCTCTCCTTTGCTATCTGTGACACTCTGGACATGTGTCTAAAACTCTCTAAACCTCAGTGACTTTTTAAGATGGGGATGATAATACATACCTCAAAGGGTGGCTGTGGTGATTAAATGAGGTCTTGGAGGGGGAAAAAGTGACACACAGTGGACTGAGTAAATTCAGGACTGTTACTATAATTTTAATAGAAAGGGCCACATTCCTATGAGGTGACAGAATTGTGATAATTCAAGCTTCTTGGCTTTCAGTCCATTATTGTTTTTACTATTCCACGTTATCTTACATTTATCTGGAGATAAGAAATCACATAGTAATGTACAGTTTTAACTGCTATATGAGAGATGCGATTTTCTTGAGCTCATGCAAACCTCCAAAACTATATGCATATTAAAAAAAGCCTTTTAAGGAAAAACAAACAAAAAAGTAATGCAGCTTTCAAAAAATTTCTGGACAGCCTACGATGTAGCATATAAAAATATAGGGAAAAATATAATGTATTTCAGTCCTGCAGACTTGAAAATACTTCGTGAACAATGTTTGCACCGAGAAGAAATTTTGTAGATTAGAAACTGAATTTTCTTGACGTTTTAAAGCAATATTTCCTTAAGAGGAAAGCAGGCTTAGTTTTGCAGTGACACAGAAAATTCCTATCGTTTTCACTTTGTTCCAAAATTATATTAATGGAGTTTTTGTCATGGGAATAAATTAAAATGGGGCATACGGCATGTGGAACGTGATGGTATTTCTGCACCATGCAGTTTACAAGAAAACATTCTCATTTAGATTATATCACTGATCACGTGGCCCACACAGGAGATCACCTGGAACCTGTGTGGAAGCTTGAAATGCACACAGGTTCATTCAGTAAGAACCATGTGATTTTTAAAAGATTTCATTTAGAATTTCTCAGAAGTTTATGAAAGGATCACTTATATTTAGATTAGAATGGGCAATTCCTTGCAGCTATGCAAATTGCACATTGTATGTAAGTCCTAGAGTTTTCTGCCAGAAATGTCAGTTGAATGACAGTGAAAAAAAAAAAAAAAAAAAAAAAAAATGAGATGCCTTAGTAAAGAAAACCCCAAACCAGGACTTTAAATATCAAAATATCTAAGCTTTATGTTCTTCTGCCTAACCCTGTTGCTCTTAGAAGTGTGACTTTATCATGGAAAAGAGAAAATATACCATTATACTAAGCCTCCATGTAATTTAATAAGGGCAGTAAGAACCGATCTAAGAACAAATCACAGATCTGAACAAATCAAATTCAGATACAATTATACGCAGGCTATATTGAAACATAAGAATTGGCATCAGACTATTTATGTTTAGTGAGCTTATAAATGTTAAAAGAGTAGAACATAAATGTTTGAAATGTTTTGAGGATTTGGAGGGTTGCTTTAATTTTTATTGTAGATATTTTCCCATAGTAATTCAAATCGTGATGTGAATTTACATATAATCAGACAAAAGCATATCCAAAAATCCAAAACTTGTCTACTTAATGCACCATTAAGTTATTATAATAATTTATAATCTTATAATAAATTATAATCTTCCAAAATTTGTCCTCTTCTTAAAACATTTAAAAAATAAGGATAGTGAATAAACCAAAGTAACTATTATTTTGTCTAGTATTTGATTATAACCTGACTTAAAGGAAAATTTTAATGAAAACATTTCTGAAACTACACTTTTATCATATCTTAATAAAATTCTAAATATACGCATGGAGTGATGGAGTGTAAAAGAAGGGAGATATGGGATGTAGTTGGGGGAAGATCCCACGATGAAGGAGAGTTTTTAATTAGCATCACTGTATTCAACAAGTTTCAAACTGATCGTTCCTCTGGTTCTGTGAAATGTATGCCTTTAGCTATAATGCTCCAAAGGAAACAGAACTGCCCACTGGGTGTAGCAGTCAATATCATTCTCTTCCATTTTTCTTCTTTTCCATCCACATTTTAAAATATAAAAATAACAGTTTTACAATTTCTTCTGAAAAAAAGTATTTATGGCCCAACAATCATACAAAGAGACCATCAAAATACAGAAAAGTCAGGAAAAGAGGAGGCCAAAGAGAGATGGAGGACGAAGAGAGAAAGCAAGAATACAACACATTCTCAGAATAAATCTGATAGGAAATTGCACAAGTAAGGCACTCGGCCAACTGCCATATGCCCTGACAAAGATACCAACAGCAGCAGTGAGCCCAGGGAGCTGTTTTATCATTAGCCCCTCACCCAGCAGCGGTGGAAACTCATTTAGCCCCATGCTGGACTTTCATTAGGCCAGACTCGCATCAGATGGTCCTGTGTTTTGGCTCCGGAGCCGTGTGGCCCTGTGTTGGGGGAGGTGGCCACATCTCAAGTCAGCAGGGAGCCCGGATTGGAGCTTTCCTTTCTGACAGATGCCAGGGGCCTCAGTGGAGGCGTCTGGCAAAAGGGGCCTGATGCAAGGCTATCCTTTATGTTGGCATTTTGTGACATGAAACTTTTGGAAAAGAAAAAAAAAAAATTAAACCCTTCAACTTTGTTTTTAAACCTTAACTTCTACTGAAAATAAGATGGAGGGGAAAAAAATCTATGAAGCTGAAAGCAAAAAGGAAATGCCAGGGGAATCTTCACTTGGAACCATAGCAAAGAGCTGAGTTGACACTGGCAATTTTTTTTAACCTCAGGACTGTAATAAAAAGTCAACCAAGCAAGGAATGTCAATATATTCTAATAATAGAGATGTGAAATTTATAGGGCCTTTTTTCTTCTTCAGGAAGTTATGTTAAAAATATACAGAAATAATAGAATGAGTATTAAAGTCAAACAGACATACACACATAAGAATATGTTTCTTAGAAAAAGAATCTGAAACTTCCATAACAGCAATGATGCATGCTGTGGTTTTAAGGAAGAAGGAATTTTCAAAATTTAATTTGATTTATTTCTTCTAAATCAGTAATCTGTCAAAAAAAATAAAGAAGACAGCTGATGCTGATTTTTTCTTACTGGCCTTTTCAAAGAGGAAAAATCATGTTCAATATGTGAATTGCTTATTATTTAAAAATCATGTCACTATGCTTTATTATGTTATTATGTTATATTCTCTAAAAGTTAAAATACAGTAGAACCCAAAATGAATCCTTCTATTAATTTTTTTATGTTTCTATGAATTACAGAATGAATGACAGATGATCCAGGAGAAACAAAAACTTTATTTTCATTCTTTTATTCCATTCACTGAATTAGTTTATTTCATATCAATTACAAATGTCATTACTTAACACATTAATTTAGTTTTCTTATCGATATTATATATTAAATAATAGTTGTGCAAGTTATTTTATATTTACTTGTTTTTCTGTCCGATATCCTGAAATGTATATTTCAATTAAATTTATATGAAAGCAACAGATTGAAAGGCAAAGAGTTTAAAAAAAAACAGGGAATGTTTTCCTAATATCACTATATTTTCATGGAAATTCTATTTAATGTATATTTAGATTTCAAGAAAAGATTAGCAAATTATACAACAATCTAAAATATCTGTAATGATATTCTGGACTCTGTTGTGTAACAAATCAGAGGAAAACATTGAATAGTTGTCAGTTTCTCATCTTTTTTGAGATGAGTGGATAATTATTGCTAAAGTATTCTGTTCTCTTTCCTCATCTCTTGGAATGAAGTTTGCAAATATCTTTAGGTCAATGGGCCTATGGTGCACTGAAGTCCCTTTAGTACATTTCTCTCCAGGTGTCTCTATTCCTGTTAACAACACGTGGCTTATCATCCACTTAATCATCCTGGTGTATGTCAGTTTATGGATACATTAAGGAGCATTACTGCAGATGGTTTCTTTAACCGAATAAAAAAAAACTGTTGGCATTTTCATCTTCCTTTACTTATTTAATTAGTAGAATTATTTGAAAAAGGAAATCCCTATTTTTTAAATTAAGAATGAATGCTGCAAAAATACTGCAAAATTGTTTTTTAAAGGAAAATAATGACACACTTACATGAAAATACAATATAAACCAATAACCCAATCTAAAAGTAAATAAACATGAAGCTGAAATTACTGAAATACCATGGATATTTTAAGATCACTTTTCTCTGGTTTTTAATTTTAAAAGTAGAGCTAGTATAGGTATATATGAATATGTGTGCGTATGTGTGTGTGTGTGCATGTTAGTGTTAAATACCAAGGATATATACCCTAACAGTCCTTCTGCCTAGATGTTTCAGCTGCCTAGTTACTACCATAGACAACAATCTAGGTGCAATATTAGCAAACTGGGCCAAACCTCTTCACTGCACCACAGGTACTGGAAAGTTGAGTACACATGTAAGCTCTAGAGCAGGTGGGCTGTGTTGAAGCGCCATCTACTGAAATGTCGTGTTCCCCAGTCCTGCCTGCCCAAAGTTGGCATTTACTATAGCATTGGCAAAACTGGTTCAGGGGAAAAAAATGACAGTACAAATGAAATCCTATTTTTGGCAAGCAGGACTCTATAAGTGTGTCAGCCTCAAACTTTACTGATTATACCAGTTTGTCTATGCTAATGCGTTTGTGATCTCCCTTTTCTAAAGACGAATAAAAACCAGAAAGGAGAATATCAGTTTGCATGCTCATAAACTGGGTCGTTCCTAGGTATATGAAAAGAAAGGAGGGGAAGGGAGGGGGATGGGACGGTTTTCAGTGCATTTTACATATTTGCCAGATTTTGTTCAGAGTGAAATAGATCTGAGTAGAAATCAAACAACCTCTCACACACATAGCTATAACAGGTTATATCATCCTAATGAAGATGATTAAATTTACACTTAAATAGACTTAAATGCACGCATGCCCTTATCTCTTCCAACCAACTCTCTATCCCCATATTTAAAGCAACCGGAAAAAATAGTGCTCAGTAGGAACTGGATATTCTATCTCACTTTATAAGTGAGAGTAAGAATGTTGTTCAGCCACATTGCAAATAGGACAACTAATCCGTGACTGATCAGTAACTGATCTTCAGATTGGTGGAGATATTTTTAAAAGAATAACAGAATATCATGTTGCATCTTGTGGATATTCATGACATAAAACTGTTTTCTTTCTACAACTACACCTTAAAAATACAATGAAGCATTTCTTCTACAAACTAGGCTTGACCTTGATAGGGAAAGCCATTCAGCTTAAGAGCACATGGGTTTCTTTTTGTATAATTTAGGGAAGGTATTGTTTCATTTTGTCTTCTGACCTGGATTTTTAAAGTTATGTGAGTAGCAAATCCATTCTTCATAGAGGTTTAGACTATCTATTTAAATACTATACCACAGGCTAACTCTGACAGTGCTAATTTTCTGAATAAAGATAATTAATTTATTTAATGTATATTTTAAAGTACTTGAAGCAGAAGCTCCCAGGTATCGTATATTCTTAAAGGTCTCTATGGTAAATATATATTTGCATGATATATGTAGGAGCTGTGCAGAAGTCTATGTAAGTAGGAAAGTCATTTATATACTTAACTACTGTAGAAACACACTTACATGCCTTCCCTTTAAGACTGCAATCTTTTATTATATTATGTTGACTTTTAGACTCATTAATTTCCAAGGTTATACCCTTTGTATTACTTATCCTTTCTTCCATAAATGACCACTGCCTTTATGTTATATAGTCTAATTGCCAAAGTCGAAATTAAATAATATTAAGGGATTGATTTAGAGCCACAAGAGTAAATTAAATTTTAGAAAATTGCTTAATCTTCCTCCTCAAATATAGTTGTAACATCATGCATTGTGTTTTCAGTGTAAAAAGGAACTTGTAATTTAAAGATTTAAAATAGGTATTCATATGTAACATTTTAGGGATTGTTCTAATTTATTTTTAGGCCAATGTCCTTAATCAGAATTGAAAGTTGCGCCCTTAGGAATAATAACCGTAGCAAGAACTGGGGCTCACTTTTGTGGCCTCCACTAACTCACTTAATTTGAAAAAATGGAAACCCTTTTCCCTATTATCCATGGAATGAGGCTCATAATAACTACTGTTTTTCCCAGTAAAGCTAAGAAAATAATGTCCTTACATCGTCAAGATTTTTAACCAGTCATTTCAAAACCAAAATTTCAGTACTTTGCTAAAAATGAAAATTTAATTTTAAGCTTAATTAATCCAAAGTTACCTCTGAAGATATGTACCAACATCCATACAAACATGCTTCTGTCAGCAGGATAGCCTCAAAAACAAGCCTTTGACCAATTTTGTGGAAATGAAGGACTTAGCACTGGTGCCAGATTTAGAATTCCACATTATCCAAAAGCAAATGTAAGAATATGATTTATTAAAAGAAAGTTTGTATTGTACAGTGGAATTCTAGTTTAAAGCTTTCCAAATATCTACCAAAAGAGAAAAGGAAAATAAGGGCATTCAACACCTGCAGCTCTGAAAAGCAAATCATCTCACTTAATAGATAGGAAAGAATAAATCCCACATGAGAAGAAAGTTTCTCTTTTTTGATGGAAGCATATGGTGTTTGAATCTGCCCTTACAAAAGAACATGGTGATGAAAATATGCACATTTCGGGTCATAACTACTAACACCTAAAATAACAAAGCACAGAAGCACAAATAGGATCATGAGCATATTGATCAAATGGATTAGCCTTTGCTTTCTTCTGTGTCTCAAACACCATATTATCTATTGAGTAGTCCAGCCCTCAGGCAGAATCCTGAGTAAACAAGTGAGGATCTTACCCCATGCTCCAGGGTGACCACACTCACTTGTGCTCAGTGGAGAGCACCCTGCCCCATTGCCCTGAGTGGAGTTTTGAGCGTCCAAGGTAGCTCGTGCTTTTGGGCCATACACCATGCACATGCAATTCTGAAATAAAGTAATTGCTTAAACCCTTCTGTCTAGTTGATAAGCAGGGGCACATTTAGGTGGTTCTTTTCATTATGAGACTATTATTTGAAATAATTGTGCTTTCTTTCCAGGTTGGCTTAATTTGTGTACTTTGCTAAAAGATCAGTATGTAATCAGTATCTTTAAGGAATGGTTCTAATTTAACGTATTCTGGATTTCATTTAAAGAAATCTGGAAGGACTTTCAAAGCAATGTGGCTTTTTCAGAGCAGATGAAAAGTGTGTCTTAAATGGTATCTGGCAGCTAACATCCCCCTAACAACATGATCACTGACTTGTTTGTAAACTACGATTCCCATTAACTGGACAGAAGTGCCCGGTTTTCTCTCAAGAGGGTCCTGTGCTAAGTTCAGTGAAGCAATTGCTAGGGTGGAAGTCCATATCATATACTGAGGCGCAGAGGCTATGCATTTAAGCAAAGGACTCAGGGAAGACACAGAGGGCACGGATCAAGCCTAATTATGTGTGTGTTTTCAATATTCAATATAAATCAGGGCTCCTGGGCATTGTTAAAAGAAACTACTATTGGGAGGCCTGTTACCATTGGCTAATAGTATAGTCCTAATCAGAAGATATAAATCTCTCTGTCGAGCATGTCTATGTGCCAGAATTTTGTTAGCACTTTCATATATTATTAAATGATGAGGAAACTGATGCTCAGAGAAATTACATGTGCTTAAAAATAAACAGCTAGAAAGTAACAGAGCTCTGATTTAAATCCAGATCTTTCTGATTCAAAATTCTGTGTTCCATCGATAACTGTATTGCATGGTCTTAAAGAATGGTACATAGCCTGGATTATCTTATACCCTGCTGGTTGAAGAGTCTTGATGTAAATAATTTGATTATTATATTTTTAAATCATGAAAATTTGCACCTTAGAATAAAATCATAAATATTTATTTTTCAAGAGCAAATAGCTTATTTTCTATATATCTAATTTTTCTATGTTCTTTAAAGATAAGATTTGAGTAAAAAATATTACTGCTTATCCTGAATACTGGCAAGAAATTATTTTTTATAAAATAACAAAATACATAGCTAATTAAAAATGAAACTTTTCTGTACTTAAAAACTAAGCAAGAGAGTTCTATAACCATTTAAAGACTATTATGCAAGATACTATATATATAAAAAGAAAAGCACTCTAAAAAGTTGGTAATTAACTGAAATGAAAATCAACGTGACATTCATTTGCAGTTATTCATATTACTTTTCTCACTACAAAGCAGCATCTAAATGTTTGTCCAAAGTTCCCAATTTTAGTTTTAAATGTGGTTATTTAGCTTGTAAAGCACAATGCTGGCCTAATTTTCAAGCTCTAGACCTTATTAGTGAACAAATTTCTATATTTAGAGCCTCATATTAGTACTTGATTCCTTACATACCTAATTTTTAGTGCCAAGCCCCTGATTTAGGTTCTTAAATGCATATTTCTAGCAGCCAGCTATTTCTTGTTGTAATTAGATTAAGTTGTCAACGGTAGATCATAAATTAGATAAGATATGCCAAAAATGTTTATATAAAAGTTTAAGACCATAAGTTAGCAGAATTTCATTTAACTTATTACTGTAATCTTACAAAAACCCTGAAGTTGTCGTTAGTAATTGGTTAGGTTTATAAATTAGATTACTAAATTAGCAGATCAAAAATTATTCTTTTTCTTCAATTAAGAAACCTTGTGTTTATACTAATCTTACTAGATTTGCAGCAACCACTCAAGTTATCTGGTATCTAGATATTTTACTTACATGACAATAGAAGAGAAGGTAAGCTTAGGAAATGGGAAGCTCATCTTATCACTTTATAAATGAGGTCAAGTGACTTACTCAAGATCATACAGAAAACCTGATTTGTGGTCTCATAGGCTTGACGCTACCTTTGTTGCATTCAATTTAAAGATGGATGAAAAATATCATTTGTGGTGGAGTTCTCTAACAGAACTATGGTTCAGGAATCACTTACCTATTTACATTAAAACCCCTGTTTTCAAATCTGGATGTAAATCCATTTGAGAAACACATACCTTCCATATGTGTACAGATTTACCGCCAGGGCCAGTGGTTTTGAGGGTGGATATTCACAGCAGACATGTGAACCAAATGAAGTCTGTGCCCACCGCCCTGTCTCCCACTTTGTGTCAGTTATCTGGTTTAGCTGATAGAAACAGGGCATTGAAGGTAGTTTAATGCTCAGATTATAACACATGCGCAACAGGGAGGCACTCGTTGGACAATTAGATCCCTAAACGGTTTTCCTGAGCAGGAGAAGGAGCAATGAGAACATGGGAAGAGATGCAGTGGATGCATCTGAATCAAGGTAGTGCCTGAAACCGAGATGACTGATGTCTCTAAGGTAAACCAGAGTCAGATCAGAAGAGCTTCCTTTAGCTCTGTCCTTCTGCCCTTCCGTTCCCACAAATAAATAGAAATGTAATTCTTCCCTGCTCCAAGTCAGCTGCTTTCCTTTGATGCTGGCTTCAGTCCCTATCCTGAAACAGCTTGCTCCTGGTTTTCTCCCTACTCTTCCTCTCTCAGACTCTGAAAAGGACAGAAAAGAACTATCTAGATACTTGTCACTCAAAAAGCAGCAGAATTTCTAAATAGAACAAGGGGGAGGGGGGACTCCTTCACCTAGAGCATGTGCATTCTCCAACGTCAGAGGATTCATGGGAAAACAAAGGGAAAGGCTTCTGCAGGGATTTATCCCTAACACCTTATCAGAGAGAAAACTGATCTGACTGTATTAAATGCAACAACTTCTTCAGTTAGAGTTAATTTTTACTGTAAGTACGAGATTGAAAGTTCTTGAATGATATGCAACACCTTCTGTGTGAAGCCTTTTCTAGTTTTCCCAAGGAGTCTGTTTCTCCAGCCTTTTTCCTTCAAAAATATAGAATGTTCCCATCTATCAAGCATTGAGTAGATTGTCTTGTAATTGGTTACTTACAAGCCTGCCCCCAAGAGCCCATTCAACTAACAGCTCCTTGAGGGCAGGCCATGTTTCTATGTCTCCCCATTGTTACAGGCCCCGGCTACCTGGAATACTCATCCTCTCCTGGTGCAACCCCCATAGGAAGTGCACATTCTTGATTCTCCTCTGTTGTGTGTATGTGTTTGTGTGTGTGTGTGCTCTTTTGTTCCCCAACTCACTCGCCCCAAATAGGATTGACCACATTCCAACCTGCTCAGTGTGATATTATAGTACTTTCATAAACTTTTTAATATGGAACCTGGCACGTATAATATGGGACCTGGCATGTATTAGATAGCATTATAATATAGAATTAAGAACACAATATCCTGAAATAGTTACTAGATTTTTTGGGTAACTCCTGACTTAATTATCTTGCAGTATCTCATGTAGAATGCAATAGGTGTTGAATAAAACAGAACAAAATACAAATCAATTTAGGCACTTTCTTTTATTAATGCTTTTATTCTCCCAAGAACTCAAGATAAAAATGAACATTATGGGGAATTCCCTGAAGGTCCAGTAGTTCGTGTTTCCACTGCAGGGGGCATGCGTTGGATCTCTGGTTGGGGAGCTACCTGAAAGCCTCACGGCACGGCCAAATTAAAAAAAAAAAAAAAAAGCATTCTAAATTCCATAGAAAGCAAAAAGGAAAATAAATGAAAAATATTTTTTAAAGTAGAAATCCTGCTTTTATCTATTTTTGTCATTGCTCTTTACTAAAATGTTTTCTTAAATGTTAGAGAATTATCAGTTACTAGAGGCTCTTTGCTGTTATAATAACGCATATTCAGACAGAAGGTAAAAAATAGAATTTAAAAAACAGATATTCTCTGACCAGTCACTTTAATGAAAATGTTTGGGATTAATTTGAAATAGAGAGTAGCAACTTTTTTATCACTTGGTATGCAAATAAGATCTAAATGCTTTAGACAATGAAATTACCGGCCACCCTATTTTCAGAGAATACACATTCTGTAAGGTTGCCTAAAGCATATTTAACAGATATTCACATTGTGCTTAATATATGCTAGGAATCATTCAGAGCATTTTATCCACCTGCTCCAGCTGTGGAACTGAGGCACATAGAAATTGTAACGTCTAAGACTGCATAGTAAGGGCTAGAGCTGGGATTACAACCCAGGCCTGCAGAGTTAAACTATCATGTCAGGTAATGACTTAGTAATGACTAAATAAGGACTCCACATGTCCATTGGCTTAACTGGAAAATTAGAGAGAAGTATGTCCTAGTAAAGGAAAGTTTTCAGTCTGAGTTTAAAACTTTGGTTGGGGAAATGATTAAGATGCATTCTGCATGGCAAAGAACGTTCTCGAGTAGTACTGATCCAGAGCAGCAATTTGCTTTCTCATAAAATACTGCCTTTGTTTTTAGTTAGAATGTAGTTTAAAATCTGCTGGGCACCTCAACTTAGCAAAGCCACAGGTTACTTAATCAAAATGTCCAACCAAAGCTCATCAGCATTCCCCCATCATTCCCTGACTGAGGGACCACCACCACTCAGGCACTCAGGCATGAACTTCAGAAACCTGCCTTTTCTTCTTACGCCACTTCTCCCCTGGCCCATGTGCAGCAGTCACCCATCCCTGTGCCTTTGGCTGCCTGACCATCCTTCAACTCCATTCTCCTCTCCAGCGCCATTGGTGCAACCATATTCCAGCTCCCAAGTCCACTCCTGGGCAACTCTTGTGGCCTCCCCATGGTCTCTGGGCTTCTTTCTTCACCCATACTTAGTTCATCCTCCATACAGCTACAGCTGTATGTGAACTTTCTAGAAGGCAGATTTAATCTTTCCATCTCTGTGCTGCCCCTATTGATTACCTACCCACCTAGGATAAGGCATAAATTCCCTAGGCTGGAATCAAAGGCTGTAGATGACTGTCTAGCCTTGTATTATCGAATATGCTAGCCAATAGCCACATGTGGTTTAAGCACTTGAAATATGGTTAATCCATTGAAATGTGCTCTAACTGTAAAGCAAATGCCAAATTTCGAAGACTTTGTATGGACAAAGAATGTAAAACATCTCTTTAGAATTTTTATATTGATTATCTTGAAATTTCAACACTTTGGACATACTGGGTCAAATAAAATATATTATTAAAATTATTTTCTTTCCTTTTACTTTTTAAAATGTGGCTACTAAAAAAATTCAAATTACAAATGTGGCTTGCATCAAAAGTTCCATCAGACTGTGCTGACTAGTTGTGTTGAACTCTGGCTTCTAGAATATACTCTGCCTAGAAGGCCTTCCTTCTCCACTTCCACAGCTGACTGTGGTAAAGTCTCATTCATCTTGAAACACTTAGTTTCCCTACATAGCTTTTATAACATTAGGAACTTTGTGTCTGGCCACATAACTATCTTCCCTATTCCCACAATCTACTCCTCAAGCAAGTTACCATCATTATCATAGCTAATGTCTTTAGCGTTGCTGGTGTGCTAGGTACGTACTGTTCTAAGTGCTTTCTACATATTCATTTTATCCCTATTAGAACTCTGTAAGGAGACCTGTGCTCCTATTTAATCCCCACAGCAATCCTCAGTGGTGGGTGCTATTCTTTATCCCCATTGTACAGGTGAGGCCTGGAGATGTGACTCCTGGGCACCCCCCAGTTCCAGACGGTGCTCCAAGCAACACCACACCACCAGCTCTCTAATTTTTAGTTCTCACTGACTCTACTCCAGTATTCCCTGCCTCATGTTTTTGCTCATGTTGAACTTTTCCTTTGCAGAATTCTCACGTTAATTATCTAATACCAGTTTTTTGCTAGCTGGTAACAATGCCCATGGGAGCAGTGGTCAAAACTATCTTGTTTACTGAACTATATTCAGTGCCTAACAGATACCTGGCATGTAGTAACCAGTTGATAAATAATTTCAAATAAAGAAAAAGTAATTACAGACCTATTTTTTCCTTCTTCTGAACTATATGGGAACTGTAAGACATAAGCAAAACATAAAAAGAATAATAATGTTGATAATAATAGCTGCCTTATGTTGAATGCCCGTAGTAACAGATGTTGTATATATTAATCTCTGATCCTTACAACCCTCAGAGCTGAGTAGTATTGTCCTTATTCACAGAGCTGAACACTCAAATTATGTGTCTTGCTGAAGGAAACATAGGTGGTTAATGCCAGGGGAAGGGTTCGAATCCCAATTTGTCTGGTGCTGTTCCCACTATACTATGAGGCTGTAGGAAGCTCCCTGAAACCAAGAGGCTCATAAGACTAGTTGGAAGAAAACACTGAGTACCTTTTCTTCATAAAAAGTACCAGAGTGATGCTTTTCATGAATAAAAGCCAGCTCTAAAGGGGCACTGGCCAGCCTTCAGTTCTCCTCTTCCTCTAGAATGCTAAGAAATGGAGAGTTGCGGATGCTAAACAAAAAATGCTCATTCTCCTGTTTTGTGTACAATTGGCTGCCCTTCAGTCAGGTTTTCAGTGAAAGCTGCTCTCTGGCTTTCTGTGCATCTCTCCCCACCTCGCCTGCCTGGAGCCCACCTTCCTAGACTCTATTCCTGCTTGTAGCCACACGGGCTCTTCCTACCTTTCAGAGACCATGCTCATTCATGCTTTGTAATTTAGCACTCCTCAAAGACTGCTCTTTCTTTTACCCAAGTCTCTCCCAGGATTCAGGACTAATCGCCTGCACCCCGAGTTCCTGATGGTTGCCTTCTCTGATTCCTGGAACACAAGCATTCTCAAGCACTGGTTCTTACTCTTGGCCTGTGTACATGGGAACACTTAAACAGCAGGAGGTTGCAATAGTGTTGATGGCAGAGAGAGCATCTTGGTGATTCTTTGTGCCAACAAGGTACCCAACCTGGTGCTAAGGATGCTTTCACTGGATTA
Organism: Neophocaena asiaeorientalis asiaeorientalis; assembly: GCF_003031525.2. Taxonomy (NCBI): domain Eukaryota; kingdom Metazoa; phylum Chordata; class Mammalia; order Artiodactyla; family Phocoenidae; genus Neophocaena; species Neophocaena asiaeorientalis. The sequence continues at coordinate 982,057 of NW_020173033.1, read as the reverse complement.
TTCCTTCATTCAGCAAACATTTATTGTGCAATAAACAAGGCATTCAACTAAGAGTCTTAGAGAAAACAAATATAATACTTTATGTTCTTCATGTCAAGGAAAAATGTACATGTACACAAAAAATTATAAAACTGAGAAGAATGGGATAAACTATACATATGAAGTGAACGTACAAAATGCTGTAGTGTTCTCGTGGAAAATGGATGAGAGCTGTCAAGGAAATTTTAATAGAGGAGTTGGCAACTGGAACTGGACCTTGAAACCAGGATGGCAGGCCAGTAGTGACTGGGAGAGTTTCTTTAGAGTCCTATTTGGTTGCCTCATATATGTGTGTTTTTTAAAAGTATATGTTTTTATATATTTAAGTATTATCTAAACTAAGCATAAAATTGGGCTCTTTGTCCAGTGTAAAATTTGGTATGTATCTTACAAGTTTCTGAGTACTGGTTCATTTAGCAAATACTAGTTAAGGTGCTATTTAGGTGCTTATAACTCTATAAACAAAATAGAGTTTAAGAAGGCAGAGTCAAGATGGCGGTGTGGGAAGACTTGGAGTTAGCGTCTCCCCACAATGAGGGCTCCTGCCAGCTGATGGTGGGGCACTCTGACGCCCAAGAAGATGGGAGGAAACCCAGAGTGAACTGGTAGGATGTAGGGGGACTGAAGGGGGAGGAGAAGTGATGGCCAGACAGGATCGTTGCCACAGATCAGGAGGGGAGGGAGCCTGGGGAGATCAGGAGAGGCAGGCAGGAGGTGCCCTCCCAGACCCCAGACTGGAGGAGCAGGAGAGGAGAGGAAGGTGTTTGCCTCACCCACTCGAGCCCAGGAAGCCTGCTGGGCTCCCAGGTGAGGTCCCCTGCCCTCTGAGACCAGGGATTGGGGGCACGCCTGGGCCCCTTCTGTTCCTTGAGCCTAAGCCCCACCCCCCAGAGCCCCCAGGGCCTTTTCCAGCCCTGTGAGTCCTGAGCATTGGCCCCACCCACTGCCTAAACCTCGCCCTTGCGTAGGCCCCGCCCTCCACAGCCAAGGCCTCCCCCACCCCCCTTTTTTCTTTCTTTTCCATCCTACTCTTTTTTACTGTTGTGGTACTGATGTACCTTCTGGTTATTAATTCATCTATATTTTTATTTTTACATTCTTTCTAACATATCTGTTAGCTTCCTAGTCTAATTTTATTTTTTTTACTTTGTTGCTGTTTTTTTTTTTTTTTTTGCTGTTTTTTTTTTTTTTTTTGCTGTTTTTTTTTTTTTTTTTGCTGTTTTTTTTTTTTTTTTTGCTGTTTTTTTTTTTTTTTTTGCTGTTTTTTTTTTTTTTTTAACCACCCCACGCAGCTTGTGGGATCTTTGTTCACGAGCCTGGGGTCAGGCAGAGGCTCCTGTGGTGGGAGCTCCAAGTCCAAACCACTGGACTAACAGAGAAGCTCAGACCCCAGGGAATATTCATTGGAGTGAGGTCTCACAGAGGTCCTCATCTCAGCACCAAGACCCAGCTCTACCCAATAGCTTACAAACTCCAGTATTGGAAGCCTCAGGCCAAACAACCATTAAGACAGGGACACAATTCCACTCATTAAAAAAAGAAAAATGAGATGGCAAAAAAATATGTCACAGATGAAGGAGCAAGATAAAAACCTACAAGACCAAATAAATGAAGAGAAAATAGGCAATCTACCCAAAAATAATTCAGAGTAATGGTAGTAAAGATGATCCAGAATCTCAGAAATGGAATGAAAGCATGGATTGAGAAAATACAAGAAATGTTTAACAAAGATCTAGAAGAACTAAAGGATAAACAAACAGAGATGAAAAACACAATAACAGAAATGAAAAATACACTAGAAGGAATCAATAACAGAATAACTGAGGCAGAAGAATGAATAAGTGAGCTGGAAGACAAAATGGTGAAAATAACTGCTGAGGAGCAGAATAAAGAAAAAAGAATGAAAAGACAATCTCAGAGACCTCTGGGACAACAATAAATGCACCAACATTCAAATTATAGGGGTCCCAGAAGAAGAAGAGAAAAAGAAAGGGTCTGAGGAAATATTTGAAGAGATTATAGTTGAAAACTTCCCTAACATGGGAAAGGAAATAGTCACCCAAGTACAGGAAGCACAGAGAGTGCGATACAGGATAAACCCTAGGAAAAACACAACAAGACACACATTAATCAAACTAACAAAAATTAAATTCAAAGAAAAAATATTAAAAGCAGCAAGGGAGAGACAAAAAATAATATACAAAGGAATCCCCATAAGGTTATCAGCTGATTTTTCAGTAGAAACTCTGCAGGCCAGAAGGGAGTGACAGGATATACTTAAAGTGATGAAAGAGAAAAACCTACAACCAAGATTACTGTACCCAGCAAGGATCTCATTCAGATTCAATGGAGAAGTCAAAAGCTTTTCAGACAAGTAAAAGCTAAGAGAATTCAGCACCACCAAACCAGCTTTCCAACAAATGTTAAAGAATCTTCTCTAAGCAGGAAACACAAGAGAAGAAAAAGACCCACAAAAACAAACCCAAAACAATTAAGAAAATGGTAACAGGAACATACATATTGATAATAACCTTGAATGTAAATGGATTAAATGCCCCTACCAAAAGACACAGACTGGCTAAATGGATACAAAAACAAGACCCATATATATGCTGTCTACAAGAGACCCACTTCAGACCTAGGAACACATACAGACTGAAAGTGAAGGGATGGAAAAAGATATTCCATGCAAATGGAAATCAAAAGAAAGTTGGAGTAGCAAGACTCGTATCAGATAAAATAGACTTAATAAGGACTGTTAAAAGAGATAAGGAGGGACAGTACATAATGATCTCCATTCTCCATGAAAGGAGAAATCGACAGTAACATGATAATAGTAGGGGACTTTAACACCATGCTTATACCGATCATCCAAACAGAAAATAAATAAGGAAACACAAGCTTTAAATGACACAATAGACCAGATAGACCTAATTGATATGTATATTTTTTTAACATCTTTATCGGAGTATAATTACTTTACAATGATGTGTTAGTTTCTGCTTTATAACAAAGTGAATCAGCTATACATATACATATATCCCCATATCTCCCCCCTCTTGTGTCTCCCTCCCACCCTCCCTATCCCACCCCTCTAGGTGGACACAAAGCACCGACCTGATCTCCCTGTGCTATGTGGCTGCTTCCCACCAGCTATCTGTTTTATATTTGGTAGTGTATATATGTCCATGCCACTCTCTCACTTTGTCCCAGCTTACCCTTTCCCTCCCCATGTCCTCAAATTCATTCTGTATGTCTGTGTCTTCATTCCTGTCCTGCCCCTAGGTTCTTCAGAACCACTTTTTTTGATGAACATAGATGCAGAAATCCTCAACAAAATGTTAGCAAACAGAATCCAACAGCACATTAAAAGGATCATACACCATGATCAAGTGGGATTTATCCCAGGAATGCAAGGATTCTTCAATATATGCAAATCAATCAATGTGATGCACCATATTAACATATTGAAGGAGAAAACCCATATGATCATCTCAGTAGATGCAGAAAAAGCTTTTGACAAAATTCAACACCGATTTATGATAAAAACTCTCCAGAAAGTGGGCATAGAGGGAACCTACCTCAACATAATAAAGGCCATATATGACAGACCCACAGCAAGCATCATACTTAATGGTGAAAAACTGAAACCATTTCCACTAAGATCAGGAACAAGACCAGGAAGTGCAGTCTCGCCACTCTTATTCAACATAGTTTTGGAAATGCTAGCCACAGCAATCAGAGAAGAAAAAGAAATAAAAGTAATACAAATTGGAAAAGAAGTAAAACTATCACTGTTTGCCAATGACATGATACATAGAAAATCCTAAAGATGCCACCAGAAAACTACTAGAACTAATCAGTGAACTTGGTAAGGTTGCAGGATACAAAATTAATGCACAGAAATCTGCATTCCTATACACCAACAACAGAACATCAGAAAGAGAAATTAAGGAAACAGTCCCATTTACCATTGCAACAAAAAGAATAAAATATCTGGGAATAAACCTGCCTAAGGAGGTTAAAGACTTGTACTCAGAAAACTAAAAAACACTGACGAAAGAAATCAAAGATGACGTAAACAGATGGAGAAATGTACCATGTTCTTGGATTGGAAGACTCAATATTGTGAAAATGACTATACTACCCAAAGCAATCTACGGATTCAGTGCAATCCCTATCAAACTACCAATGGCATTCTTCACAGAATTAGAACAAAAAAATCTTACAATTTGTATGGAAACACAAAAGACCCCGAATAACCAAAGCAATCTTGAGAAAGAAAAATGGAGCTGGAGGAATCAGTCTCCCCGACTTCAAACTATACCACAAAGCTACAGTAATCAAGACAGTATGGTACTGGCACAAAAACAGAAGTATAGATCAGTGGTACTGGATAGAAAGTCCAGAGATAAACCCACGTAAATTAAATATGGACACTTAATTTACAACAAGGAGGCAAGAACATACAATGGAAAAAAGACAGTCTCTTCAATAAGTGGTGCTGGGAAAACTGGATAGCTACATGTAAAAGAATGAAGTTAGAACACTACATAACACCATACACAAAAATAAACTCCAAATGGATTAAAGACTTAAATGTAAAACCAGACACTATAAAACTTCTAGAGGAAAACATAGGAGAAACACTCTTTGACATAAACCACAGCAAGATCTTTTTTGACCCACCTAGACTAATGGAAATAAAAAGAATAAACAAGTGGGACTTAATTAAACTTAAAAGCTTTTGCACAGCAAAGGAAACCATAAACAAGACAAAAAGACAGCCCTCAGAATGGGAGAAAACATTTGCAAATGAAACAACAGACAAAGGATTAATTTCCAAAATATACGAACAGCTCATGGAGCTCAATATCAAAAAAACAAACAGTCCAGTTAAAAAATGGGCGGAAGACCTAAATAGACATTTCACCAAGGAAGACATACAGATGGCCAAGAGGCACATGAAAAGATGCTCAACATCACTAATTATTAGAGAAATGCAAATCAAAACTACAATGAAGCATCACCTCACGCCAGTCAGAATGGCCATTATCAAAAAAGTTAGAAACACTAAATGCTGGAAAGGGTGTTGGTGGGAATGTAAATTGATACAACCACTATGGAGAACAGTATGGAGGTTCCTTAAAAAAGTAAAAATAGAACTGCCATATGACCCAGCAATCCCACTACTGGGCATATACCCTGAGAAAACCATAATTCAAAAAGAGACATGCACCACAATGTTCATTACAGCACTATTTACAATAGCCAGGACATGGAAGCAACCTAAATGTCCATTGACAGATGCATGGATAAAGAAGATGTGGCACATATATACAATGGAATATTACTCAGCCATAAAAAGAAATGAAATTGAGTTATTTGTAGTGAGGTGGATGGACCTAGAGTCTGTCATACAGAGTGAAGTAAGTCAGAAAGAGAAAAACAAATGCTGTATGCTAATGCCTATGTATGGAATCTGAAAAAAAAGAAAAATGGTACTGGTGAACCTAGTTGCAGGGCAGGAATAAAGAGGTAGACGTAGAGAATGGACTTGATGACATGGGGTGGGAGGGCGAAGCTGGGGCGAAGTGAGAGTAGCATCGACATATATACACTACCAAATGTAAAAAAGTTGGCTGGTGGGAAGCAGCCGCATAGCACAGGGAGATCGGCTTGGTGCTTTGTAATGACCTAGAGGGGTGGGATAGGGAGGCTGGGAGAGAGGCTCAAGAGGGAGGAGATATGGGGACATGTGTATACATATGTCTGATTCGCTTTGTTGTGCAAAAGAAACACAGTATTGTGAATCAATTATACTCCAATAAAGGTCTATTTAAAAAAAAAGTTTAAACCCTTAAGGAGTGTACAACGTGATTAGGCACTAGTAATATTAACAGCTAAATATATTAAGCAGTTACTATATGACAGGTATTGACTGAAGCTTGTTTTTAAACATTAATTCATATATGCCCTCAAAACAACCAGTATTGTTCCCAATTTACAGGTGAGAAAACTGAGGCACAATGAAAATTACATGGATATCTTTAATACAAACAGAATATGATCAGCATTTACAATAGAGTTGGTACTGTATAGCAAGGGAGTCTAACCTAAAATCTGAGGACTCTAACTTAAACCATGCTGATTGATTGGTTTCTTATGGCTGCTGAATGACTAAGAAGAAAATATTTCCTTCTTGTCCAGTAATAACATCTTCATTTGTTGAGCCAATCGCATAAAGTTCCCGTTTTGTTAAAAACATCAAATCTACCTTTTAAAATGACATTTAGGGCAATAAATTTCTGCACTGATAAAATTCTAAATAATACTCAAAATTTCCTGAAGTCATTTAAATGCTGTCTTTATGTAATATACTTGTAAAATCCTTCTCAAGTATGCTTTTTGGAGTATCTAAAATAATCATTTGATTCGTGCCAGTAGTTCAGACATTCAGTGGTAAATAAAATCAAATGCAATTACGTGGATGAGCATAATTCTATTGACAGAGAGGTTGAGGCTCAGCCAGAGAGCTGAGGACAGCATTTTGGCTCTGGAGTTGGTCAGATGCTCTTTTTATGATATTCTGCAGGCTTTGGAGGAGGCTGTGGTAGAAAGACTGTAAAATGTGAATTTAACCCTTGTATTCAAACGGATCAAAAAAAACAGCAGAGAGATAAACCATTTAATAAGGATAGAAACAGTAGGGGAAAATGCAGCTTAATGTCTGCAGGGTGCTGTCTAGGCAATGTTAAAGAAAATTATGGAAGTTTAGGGATTGTGGATCTAAAGTTGATTTATTAAAGAGTCAGAAGACTTTTGCATGATATACTAGCTGTAAATGCATAAAAAAAAACCCTGCAGGACGTCTCTGGAAATGTTTCTGTATTGATTTCATCAATGTTTGAGTCAGATATGGATGTTTTCCTTTTATGCAAAATGCTGATGTGTACCGATTTGTGACTGGGTTCTTGCCTTAAGGAATTCTCTGTAGGGCATGGAAGTAACCGATTTGTAACAGTTTGAAATTGGAAGAACCTCACTTTCCATTTATTTTCACTTACTCAGCAATAAACACTAAAGGCCAATGACAAAACTCCTCCCTCATCTCATCCCCAAAGACAGGAAACACTTGCATTAATTCTTTGACACATTGTATACATTTCCTGGGCCTTTTCTTTTTATTGTGACTGCATTAATTCTCTCCTGAATTCTTTCTAAAAATAACTACTCTATAAACCATTGTTTAGTTACTATGAAACATTATCTTCCAGGGAAGACAATTACTAGGTGATGGTTCTAACACATTTCCAGTGATATTGGTTTGAAATGTCCCATATGCAGTGCTCAGCAGAGGGTTATATAAAGCAGCAAGTTAAAATGTAACTACGCATGAAATTTATAATGCGTTTGCAGATCATCCTTCTTTTGAAGAAAGCTTTTGCATTTTTCATTTATTTGTGCATGTTTCATTTCCAGAATCTACGTGGTCAACGTTTGTGTACATCTTTATGAAGATGTCCTTGCGGCACCCCTGAACATACAGCAGGTAAGGCAGTGCTGTGCCAATCATGTCTCCAGATCTGTGAAGCACAATGGACCTTGTCCTAGTCTTTGAAAGTCAATAGGTCAAGCTTTTGAGAAAGGGGATTTTGATGGCTGGTTGGTGCCCAGATGCTATTTGTGACCATTTAGCTTGTCCACTGTACAGTAGAATCTGGCAGAGCCCCTTTTTATTGGATGCTGGTGAGTGAGTTGAGTTTACCTGGGCTCATGGACATTTTGTGTAGTTAATATCTCTGAGATATTAGAGCACAAAAATAAGAAGAAACAAGAGAAGAGAAAACAATACAGTGAGTAAACAAGGTATAGGTTTTTAAACAATAAAAATGTGTGTGTGTATATATATATAACTGTTACATATTGTAAGAGAACAGCTTCATCTACTATCATAGTAAAAGAGAACATGGTGGCAAAAAAAGTACAACTGCAGAAAATTAACTATGACCCTCTGAGTTTCACTGATCTCTTCACATAACTGTGAAGAAGCAGAGCTTGTGCTTCTGGCTCCAAGCTCACAGCTCCCTGCAGTGACAGGGAGCTTACGGGTGTGTGGATTCTGTTTGCACAAGGACACTGAGACAAGGAAGTGAACACAGGGCAAAATGGAGGTGGCAGTCTGCTTCCCAGGTTAAGTGTCCTGGCTGGGGTGCCCTTTTCTGATTTACACTGAAACCTGGCCAGTTGAAAATAAAAACAGACTCATTTCTTGATCATAGGAAAAATCCTTCATAATGGGCCTTCATTAAGAATGTTTTGTTTTTCCAGTGCAGGGAAGGCTTTTGATCTACTGGACTATCTGGCATAGTCTTCTTGTTTTGTTAAACTTTGAGAAGGTTGAACAGTCCTAGGGACAACGCATTGTGTAAATTACCATAAAATGTGATAAAGAGGTGAGGAGCGTGGTAGGCAGAATTCTTAAATAGCTCTCAAGATTTCCTCCCCTTGCCCTTGAATGTGGGCAGAACCTATGAATATGACAGGATAGTTGCTCCCATGATTGCATTTTGTTATATAAGACTCCTCCTTAGCTGACTAGAGAGAGATTCTATTGCCAGCTTTCATGAAGTGAGCTGTCAAGTTATGAGGGGGCCACATGGCTAGGACCTGAGACTGGCCCTCAGCTGACAGGCAGCAGGAAAACAGGGACCTCATTCCTGCCTCAAAGAGCTGAATTCTGCCCACAACCAGGGAGCTTAGCTTGCAGGAGACCCTCGAGCTCCAGATGAGACCATGGCCCCAGCCGACACCTTGATTTCAGCCTGGTGAGACCCTAATGCAGAGGTCTCCCTACTTAACTTCTACCTGGACTCCTGACCCATGGAAACTATGAGATAATAAATTTGTCTTGTTTTAAGTTTGTGATAATTTATTACACAATAGCAAACTACTAATGTAGGGAAAGAGTGCATCAGATATATTAATGGCTGGCCTAGATGGGATCAGAATAAGTCATGTAAGTATTCACTCTTATGGTCCTACGTTTAAACAACACATGTATATTAAGTGAGGGAGTGATCCATAACCCACTATTCTAAACACAAAAGCAATATTATGTCAACCTATATACTTTTTTACTTACTCATCATAAAACAACGTAAAATTACACCTTCTCTGACTGGTACATACACATATCTACTGTCTTAACTATTATAAATTATGGGAAATAATGTTTTTGTTTTTTTCATAATATAGAAAGTTTAATTTAAAATTTCAGTTTTGTTAGTTTTTACTTTCAACATAATGGAAATCATTGCTGGGCTATAATATTAGATTTTGTTGACATTTGCATGGTCCTGTGTGTTCGGTGTGTGTTAGCTCCATTTTACAGATGAATAAATTAAATCATAGATTAGATGAAGTAATTACTCAGAACTAGTAATTGACCATGTTAGACTATGAACTCAGCTTTTCTGACTCCTGAGTTCAAGATTATTTTGATCATAGCTCACCTACAGATGTATAACAGAAGAACACAAAAACATAAGTGCCATAGAAAAAGCTGAAGATGTTTCCACAATAGCTAAGATAACAACGAAAGAATCCTTTGGTTAGGAGTGATGATGTTTGTGAACGGGATAACTAATCTGGTTTACACTGTAGCATTAGAGCTTCAGGTGCTTGGGTTTAACCTTCGGAGCAAATTCACCTGGTTCCAACCCCTGTTAATTCTCCAGAATATATGTTTTTGACCTTTTTGATTTGATTTGCAGAGGCCTTGCTTCTTCAGGGTTTTTAGTCTTATGCTCATCTTTAAATAGATGGTTTTGATTGTCTCTGATGTTTCTGAGGCTGTCCTTACATGTGTCTTTATCTTTTTTTCTTTGCTTTTGAAACCCGTACTTTGTGCCTTGTATCCTCCTGGAGGGTGCCAAGCTCATCTTGGGGTTTGCAATAGGCCTGTTTTGTCCAGGTTCAATTGTTCACATTGAGAGGTGATATTTTGAGCAATTTAAACCAATGAGCTATGTTCAGTATTTGTTTGTTACGTATAAAGTATATAAAAGAAATGACTTCATATGTCAAATCACTTGCTCATGAAATTTTTTCTTCCAGTTTTATTGAGATATAATTGATGTACAGCACTGTATAAGTTTTAAGTTTATAACATAATGATCTACTATATCATTGTGACATCATGAAATGATTATCACAGTGTTTAGTGAATATTCATCCTCTCATAGAGACACAAAATGAAAGAAATAGAAAAAAACTTTTTTCTTGTGATGAGAACTCAGCATTTACTCTCTTAACTTTTATATATAGCGTTCAGCACTGTTCATCATATTTTGCTAATGAATTTTATTAACCCTTAATTACTGAAATAATTTTTATAAATTACATATCTAATTATGATTCCATTTATTAAAAACAATTGAAGTAGACTTTGTAATCAGGTAAGAGATGTTATCTATGACACAGGTGTTTAACAATTATATTTTCCATATTATGGAGAAAAATATAGGTCAGGAGAAAACAGCAACACTTTTGTATTTTTCCATAACAGAAGTGGATAACAATACAATGGATAGTGATAGTGTATGCTCAAATATTTAATAATTACTTCAAATAATTCTGGAATAATGGGTTATTCATTTGAAGCACCTATTTGAAAACAATAAAATGAAGGTTAAAAAATTGGAAACCTTCGGGCTTCCCTGGTGGCGTAGTGGTTGAGAGTCCGCCTAACGATGCAGGGGACACGGGTTCGTGCCCCGGTCCGGGAAGATCCCACATGCCGCGGAGCGGCTGGGCCCATGAGCCATGGCCACTGAGCCTGTGCGTCCGGAGCCTGTGCTCCGCAACGGGAGAGGCCACAACAGTGAGAGGCCTGTGTACCGCAAAAAACAAAAACAAAAACAAAAACATTTTAGATGTAATGATCTAACCAAACGTAATCTAAAATAAAATATAATTAATTAGATTGTAACATACAAGAAAATACATTTCAAAATAATATGCATAAAACAATAACTTATTTAAAAATTCTGATGAAAAAAGACTTTCAATATTGTTTTTCTTTTAGTTTTAAGAAATGGATTATTTTTCTACTTTTCCATATGTCCAAGTTATTTCACAAGGAAAATGTGTTATTCCAGTAACCAATAATTAAAAAATAGTATTCTAACATTTAGAAGTTGTTATAGGTAAATATAAAGGAAGGGATTTTGAAAGTCACTAGGTGTGTTCTCCATAAGTAGTTCCTGGATTCCAGATTAGTGAGTTTCTGACTTCTTTATTTTTCTGCCTTTGCCTTCAACCGTACTCCTTTGTAATCTATCTTTATTTTTTTAATTGAAGTGTAGTTAATTTACAGTATTATACTAGTTTTGGGTGTACAACATAGCTATTCAATATTCTTATAGATTCAGCTCTATCTTTATTTTCAATGATATCTTGTTATCTTTCTCAAGTTCTGTATTTGCCTCTTGACTATTCTTTTACAAGCATTTATCTCTTCTCTGGTTTTTATATTGAAATATGAATGTCCTCTTTATTAGTAAATCCACGTTTCTTAGGCTTTATCATAACAACTAAGCACCATTCTCCACTGTTAATTACCTTCTTCTTGAAACACTCTCCCCCTTAGCTCCCATGCCAACATATTCTTCTGGTTTTCTCTGGCCACTTTCCAGTCCCCTTTGTCAGTTATTTCTCATGTTTTCTTTTTATTTGTTAAACTTATGTTTTCCTCCAGACCCTGACCTAAGCTCTTTACTTCTTGTCCTATAATATCCTCCTGACCATTCTCAAGACTTTAATACCTAAATGTTGCCAAAACCAAAATTTTTATCCCCAACACATGACTTCTGTCATTAGCTCCAGACCCACATAGATGGACGCCTCAAGGCCAGGGTGTCAAAAACAGAACTCATCTTTTCTTCCAGTCCTGATCCGCTTTTCATGTTCTCTATACAGAAAGTAGAACTATCGTCTACCCTGTTGACTGCTTTGGACAGAAACTTGGGAATACTATGTAACTCTTTCTCCTCCCTCTTCTCCCATGCTCAATTAATTACCAAAAGATATTAATTCTAGCCTTTAAATAATTCTAGAATCTGTCCATTTGTAATTCTCTTCATCATCTCCTTTATGGTTCAGCCCAACATCAACTGTTTCCTTGTCTAGTAGAAAATTGGTCTCCCCACACCTACCCTTGATCTCCTCAATCTATAATTTACACTACGGCGATAGTTATTTTTGTAAACACACACTGTATGGAAAAGAATTTCTATTGTCCTGAAACAATTATCACTAAAACCTACAAGGTTCTTTATCCAGCCCCTGCATACTTTTTCAGTCTCATAAATGATTCTCCTCTTCTATTCATATAATTCAGTCACATCAGACCTTTTGCCTCAGTGTCTTTGCATCATACCTCTCCTTATTTTCCTCCCATTTTGTTTCCTAGTTTAATGCCTGTTCTTATTTTAGTTCTCAGTTTATATGTCACTTATTCTAGGAACTGTTCATTGATCCATACTTACCCTCAGACTAGGTCAGCTTGCTTTTGTTTTCTTTTAAACTTCAATGACACATGTTAGATGCTCAATATCTGTCATCTCCATTTGACTAGAGATTTAAGGAGAGCAAGATCTGTGTTAGTTTTCCGCCAGAACCTACAACAACAGTGTAGATATTACAACAGTGCAGTCACGTCGCAGACAATAAATATGTGTCAATTAAATCACTGATGGTGCTGCTTTGCTCTGATGGGGCTGTATTGGTTCCTGTATATCAGTTCTCTCCATGTGCCCAGCTACTTGTAAGCTTGAGACTTGTCCAGTTATGAAAGAATATAGAGAACAGACAGAAAAATAACGTACCATTCTTCTTTGCCCGACATGCCCTGGACCATGCCTTTTTTACAAGCTGGTGAGCCTTAGTCATACTGTGTGAGGAATAGAGTAGTTATTCTTGCCACCCCAAGGAGATTTTGCTTTCTCTGTATTCAAGAGGAGAATAGGCACAAGTCTATGTAATTGCTGGCTCTGGTCCTAATCACAAGCTTGAAGAACCAAAAAACCCATGACATATTTCTTGTCTTCTGTCTGAGAATTTTCACATTGACATCAGTTAGTGGTCAGCTGAAGAACTGCAGATGGAGTGCAGTGGGACTGGGAATGGAAGGAGGAATGTTCGTGCCTCATCCAAAGCAAATTTCTCCATTGTCTGACACTTGTTAAGCAGTGAGAAAAAGTGCAGTCAGTTTGGCTTTTTTTTTTTTACTTGTGACCCAAAGTCTTTGGCAATTGACCATGCTAGTCAAGAATGGTAGATGAAACTTTGTCACAGTTTCTTCTTTAAGGTTTTAGGTCAAGTGAGCACACACAAAAGACACAAAGGTAAAGTAAGATTAAGACATGTTATTAATATTTAGCTATATCTCTATTTATATGCTAATGTAAACCAACAAGACAGAATACGGAGCTGATTACTAAACAAAGTTCCAGAAGATTAATGTTAAACGTTTAATATAATACGAAATATTTATAGTTTTAGTTTTTCAGGATTTCTTATTTCTATATTTTCCCAGTTGTGGCCTCAAACATGATGGCATCTTGAAGATATATTTCACACCCAGAGGGGGTCAAGATCATCTGGGTTCTGCCATAGGCCTGTTCTGTCAAATTGTTTATACAACTTTCCTCTGAGAGGCAGAAACTCTGAATGATTTATAGGGTTACTCCTAAGCAGGGGAAAAAAATATATGTGTGTGTGTGTATATATATATATATATACCATATAAAGAAATTTATCTTGAAGATATATTTCACACCCAGAGGGGGTCAAGATCATCTGGGTTCTGCCATAGGCCTGTTCTGTCAAATTGTTTATACAACTTTCCTCTGAGAGGCAGAAACTCTGAATGATTTATAGGGTTACTCCTAAGCAGGGGAAAAAAATATATGTGTGTGTGTGTATATATATATATATACCATATAAAGAAATTAAGGGGAAAAGACTATGGAGAACTGTGATGTCTCAAGAGATTTTTGCAAACTATCCAGTTAGCCTGCCATGGTTTCATGGATGCTGACACAAGTCATGAGACTCCTGGATCAGAAACAAAGGACTTTATGATTTGTGGCACAGCAAGCCACTTGGGTATCATGTTCGTGCCAATCTCCCTTGCCTCCCAGATCCTACAGGGGTAACATTGAAGGGCCCTGGTGGACCTTGCACGCATGGTGGGTTTGTGGCACAGCTGAGGAACCCCAAACTCAAGAAATCTGAATGTTTTATAAGGGGCTGCAAGTATATCTGCCCTGCCTGCCAGAGGGTGGCACTCTCTCTAATTTACAAGGCTGGGGAAGATAACCCCTATGCTCACAAGGCATATAGAAAAGTGAGAGAGTAATGGGTAATTGTTAAATAAATTAAGGGGAAAAGACTTAAAGTGGACTTTTTCTCTTTTCCTTCCATCTTGGCTTCACCCTAGAAAGCAGAGGGAACATTTCCAATAAAACCAGATGCTTGTGTTAGTACAATTAACATAAATGATCAGGTATTTAGTTATGTTTTTTGTTTTTCTTGTCTTCCTTCATCATGGCCCAGAGTAATATTTGCTTAGTGTACACTGAGGACTCATAACTGCTTATTATCTGTGTGAATGCTCAGGGGGGTGTCAAATAAGCACTGCCATGTCTCACCTCCAGAGAAGATGCAACAACTGTACCGATGAAAAGTTCACCAGCCACTGGCTCATCCCTACTCTGACTTCAACCATACATCTTCAGTACTGAATAATATGTAGCTGTAGTTCAAAGATGTCATCTAGTATAAGCAATTATTGTTATTTTATATCTGTGTTACACTGATGAAATTAAACAGTGCTATGCAGAACCCCTTTATTTATGGATAGGAAGAAAAACAATTCTGTCAGAAATTTTCATGTTTGTTGTGTGTCAGGATGAAACCTGTGAAAGCACTTCCTTTACCTATGGGAATCTAATATCTCATAAACATGTGGCCTTCTCCCACAGAGTGTAAAGATTGGTAAGTAAAGAACTCTGATAGAAAATGTGCTCACCCCTGTGACGTCAGTGAGTCCTTTGAAGGCACCATGGTTCTATTCAGTGCCCTGGCAGAGTTCATTAACCTGATGCAAGCAGACCGTTTACTCCTACCTAAAGGATCATGCTAATTAAATTACTCTGTTTACCCAGCTATGTCCCAATTTTCTATGAATACATGAATGTCTTGAGTTTCATTTCCTGTATTTTTGTTGAAGGCAGAGGTGATTACAGATTAACACTCTCAAACTTGTACTTCTGCTATAGATTTCAGGCTTTATTGAACTTTTTTCAAAACCAATTTTTAAAAAATTTGTCAAGATAGTTTTATACTTAGTAAGAGCAACCCAGATGGAGGAATTTTAATGTTTTATATGTTTACAAATGGCTATAAGAGTTATCTGTGGACAAGTTTTATTATTTCATTTCCTTCTTGCTGAAATGTAAAACAGTCATTCCTCCTACCTGAGGCTAATTTCTTCATCTGTGCTGTTGAGTTCATCCTCAGGAATCTTAAGTTATAAGCCAGCCATCTCTCTCTTATGCATTCAGATTCCCTCTTCTCTCTCTCTTAACTGGAATTTTCCTGTTGGCTTTTAAATGTGCTCATGTCTCCTTCATAAAACATCAACAGTAACAATCTCTAGGCATCTCGTCTCCTTCCATTAACTTCTCTATTTTCTCCACTTCATAGTCAAACTTCTTGAAGAAATTTTCCTTGTCATTATCTCTACTTCCTCATTTTATTCCAGTATGGATTTATCTATTTTATGAACCATTGAAATAATTTTCATTAAAGTTAATACTGATCTCCTGTTCACAGAATGTAAGAGAGATTTCCAGTCATTTTTGTACAAGTCCCCCCAGATGCATTCAAAGTTTTGACTATTTAAAAAATTTTTTTCTTCCCTTACTGTCACCAAGTTTTACTTCCTGCTTTTCTGCTGCTCATTTATATCTTCTTTTCAGGATCAACCTCATCTACCTTGGACATAAAATGCTGATCCTAGGGTTTCTCTTATTCTTACTGTATATTTTCTTTTTTATTGATTACAAGCATATCTGTGGTTTGAATTGCACCATATTTATAGGTGACTTACAAATATACAGCTCCAGCCCAGATATCCTCTGATTCCTGGACCCATATATATATACAACTGACATTTTCTTTTGGAGACTCAAAGTCATCTAAAACTAAAATTGTCCAATTAGAGCTCTTTTATAGCCCCTTGACCCCCTTATGCTCCTCCAAAAAATGCCATCTATTTTATTATCCAAGCCAGAAATCTTGAGTCATCTTCGATACCTTCCTTTCCTAAATTCATCATTTTGTTTACTCTCCTATACTTTACAAAGTGCTTTGAGTACAGTATATTGATTTATTATCACAGTCACCCAGTAAGACAGGTAATACCACTGTGAATTTAGATTTGGAAACTGAAGTGGAAAAAGGTCAACTGACCTGGCCAATATCACCATCTTGGAGTGGAATATAGAGCAGGAACATGAATATTTTACTCAAAATCCATTTTTTCTGGAGGGTAATTGGAGAGGATTTTTTTAGAAGAAAGGAAGTTTGAGCATTCCTAAATGTTAAAAGGAAAAAAGCTAAATTGCTAGTTTAATGAGGAAAGGAAGATATTAAGAATTCAGTAAGATCTTATTAACGGGTACATATTGATATTTTTTGTGACAACTTTAGGATTAAAAGAACAAATAAAAATAAGCTTTGTTTTTATCATAATTATTAGTATTCTATTCTAGTTTTACTGTTCTCAAGGCATTTTCTTGGAATTGTTAATTAATTTTAACAAGAAGCATATATTAATGGTCTGTAAAGGACAAACACACACACACAAAAAAAAGCCATGTAAAACTTTCCTGACAATATGTCTGTTGTTATTAAGGAGTTGCTGAAAGTCTAATAGCTATGATAAGAACATATTATTTCTAGAAAACAGATAGTGTCTTAATTAATGAACTATGCCAAAATTTAAAATTCCAAGTCAAGTTGAATAACTGAATGTTTTCCACACTTATGGTAAGTGCATGGCTCTAGTGTGTATGAACTTTTTTATATATGTAAGTTAATTTTTAAAAGCTTTCATCAGGGTCAGGTAAGGTTATTAATTGCCATGTTAGTTTGGAGAAACATCTGATTCTTAAATTTTGAAAATAATTTGGAAATCTTAATTTCTCAGGAGCAAACAGTGTGCTTATTTTCATCCCTAGCCAATGGAAGACATTTTTAATAAATTGAACAAAATATGGCAGTAACGTCCCAACTCAGGAAATTAATTGGCACACTCAGTCAAGAAGGGAGAAAAGAGGAAAAAGATGAATACAGAGATGTGTACTTTGAGATCCTCTACTTTATATAAGACTCATTTCATAACATTAAAACCGATGACGACACAAGAAGTTTCCTTTACTGGTGTTATCATAATGATCATCTATTAGAAATAATTTTTAAAAGTAGATTGGGTGAGACTAAAAGAAAAAGAAATACTAATATTTAAATAGTGGGAAGTGATATTCTTTTTGCTCTTAATGTATTATTATGACCTACTTATCATTTACTTGAATTAATGTACTTTATCCCATCCACGTCTCTCACATGGTGATATTATCTATGAGTTTTCCCGATTAGAAAAAATGTAATTCTCCTTGAATGAGGGTATGCAAATCCATTAACTCAAAGCTAGAGAAGTCTTTGAAAAGGCCCTCTGTTAGGTGATAGAGGGAAAGGAATGCCTCCTAACTTGAACATTCTCTTAGAGAAAGGTGAGTCTCAAACTTGTATGCATGCGATACCCATCTCCCATCCTTCCTCTCCTCATTGTACATGGCTGAGGGTATGCTGAAAAGAATCCATTCTAGAAAGCAGACCTATGTTGAAAAAGTGGCGCTAGATGAAATGAAAATGATCTGTATTAAAATGGCACTTTGCAGAAGCAAAGAATAATCAGGTCATACTGGAAGTCTTAGAAACTCAAAATTAGTCCTGTCATCTTCCTAAGTTCTTTTTAAACTGTGGCTTCCTTGGCTACAAGCTGTCCTCTTTCTAGTCATTAGTGATGCCTCTATGGAATTTATTTCCCTTTGGAGACAGGATAATGCAATGGTTGAGAGCCCATGCTTTATAGAGAGAACAGGATCAGTATTCTAACACTAACACCAGGCAGGTATCTTTAGGCAGTTTGCTTTAAGCAAATGCCTTAGGCAATTGGTTTATCCTTTTTGATCCCCAGAGGCATATGCCCATCACATAGGATGATTGAGTGTATTAAATGTGATAAAACAGAAAATTCTCAAACTTTAGTTGCTAGTTAGTCCTGTTAAGTTTTCAAAAATGGTAGCTCTCATTAATAAGAAGAAGAAGAAGAGGAGGAGGGGGAAACAAGAATGCAGAAAGCAAGCGAAATAGTGTCACAGTCGCAGCTGTGCCTTACTGATATGTCTTTTAGGCTTCATTCTTACAATCACAGAATTCTACTTTAGGCTCATAGCCAAAGTGGGTGAGAGGTGAAACCATAAATTCTCTTTGCTACTCTCTCCATCTGTCAGTGCGCAGGTCTTCCTCATACCTAATCGCTCCTTCCTTAATCAGATGACTTTTACCCTTCTGCAGTGTTCCTGGCTGTCCAGAGGCCATCATTACCACTCCTGTTCTAAGAGGCCAGCAGTTCCCAGTTGTTCCCTCATCTCTGCATGTCGTTTTCCTAAGAGCTCTGTACTCGGCAGCCTGTCCCTTAGAAGACAGTCTGACAAAATGGTGGTGGTTCAGTGTTAATGTCTAGTAGAAACTTGAATATGTTCCTTGCCGAAAGGTATCTGCTTTTTAAACAGCTGTATCAATCAGTGTTCAACCAGAGAAACAGAACCAGTGGGAGCTTTATATTAACAGATCTGTTGTAAGGAATTGACTTAAACAGTTGTGGGGCTAGCAAAGCAAGTCTGGAGTCTGTAGGGCAGGTGGGCAGGAAGGACAGGCTGGGCTGGGACTCTTGGGCATAAGCTGAAGATACTGTCTGGAGTTTCTTCTTCTTCTGGGAGGCCTCAGTATTGCTCTAAAGGCCTTTCAACGGCTCTAAAGGCAAATCAAGCCCACCCAGATTATCTGGAATGATATCGCTTACTTGAAATCGGTGAATTGTGAACTTTAATGACCTCTACAAAGTAACTTCACAGCAACACCTAGATTAGTGTTTGAATAGCTAGAGATATAGCCTAGCCCACTTGGCGCATAAAGCTGACCATCACAGTTCGCACTTGTCAACATGGCATACATACACATCCCCTTATGTCATAGTTAATCTCCAAATAAGGGAATAACAAAGTCATACTTCTGTCTGACATGATTGAACTATTCTGTGTAAAATTGGAAACATGCTAACTCTTTCCTCAGAAAAGAGGGAATCTTAGGTGATGTTCATTCTTCCCTTTTGATTTCCGGTAACTTAAACACTGTAATATGAAGTTAACTATTATTAATACTTCTTATGTTACATAATAAGGAAAGAGAGAGAAGAAAATACAAATATTTTGTTAATACATATACAGATATTTTCGTGATTAAAAAAAGGAATTCCTCGTTTTGAAACTTGTCATATGGCCATAATTGGTATTTATAACTGCCTTCTTCTACCACCCGTTCCGTATTCACTTTGCCCTCAGAAAGAACCTCAGCTGATTGTGGTTCTTTACCTCACAGAGTGACCCAAATCATCAGGCTGAATTAGGTTGTTTATTCATTGACTTTAAATCACAGGATGCCCTAAGGGATCTCTTAACATTCCAGAAATACTCTTACGCACCTACTCACCATAGTACAGTAGCAACCCAGTTTTCTCTTGGTAATCAGGATCAATAACTCTAGCCAGTAATGTAATTGCTTTTTTTTGCCTGTTGAATCAGAGGTACAAGGAGCTCAAAGTGGCTGGGTGGCAGTATTAACTTCCAGTTCAAAGAATTCATCCTTGTGTCTTCCGATGGAAGCATCTGTTCCTTTGGAACAAAGACCAGCACTGCCCAGGATCGTAGGGATGGGAAACAAAACTTTTGCTAGTAGATTCCTAGCAATAATGGTGAGTGGTACCACTCTCATATCCACCTTTTGATTCCTAGACCTATGAATCCTGGCTGTGGGAAAAACAGTACCATATATTGAATGCTGATTTACAGCATATACACCCTCCTCGAGAGCATTGTCCCAGTCTTTCAAGTATCGCCACCTATCAGGTGCTGTAAGTGCCTTTCATCAGGACAATAGGGAACACCATAAGATCAGTGAATCCCGTGAGCATGGGCTAACTGCCACACTTCATTTGCTGCCAAGTGAGTTCCTCAATTAGAAGCAATGCTGTGTGAAACACAGTGACCTTGGATAAGGCATCCTGTAAATCCACGCATGGTAGTTACAGCAGAAGCGTTGTATAATCCATCCTCTATTCCAGTAAGAACAGACTGTTGCTCCCTCCATAATGGAAGTGGTTCAGTGGAACCAAGCTGCCGTCCTTTAGCTGGCTGTTCCCCCAGGTGATGGTGCAAGACTGGGGACCCAGTGCTAGTCTCTGGTGCTGACAGATAGGGCACTCAGCAGGGGCTGTAGCCAGTTCTGCC
Source organism: Neophocaena asiaeorientalis asiaeorientalis (assembly GCF_003031525.2). NCBI lineage: Eukaryota > Metazoa > Chordata > Mammalia > Artiodactyla > Phocoenidae > Neophocaena > Neophocaena asiaeorientalis. Next base: position 961,316 of record NW_020173033.1, on the reverse strand, counting down.
TTAGTCAGGCTGTTTGTCCTTTCAGGTAAATGGCCAGGTGGACTGCCTGAATTTCTGCCCACTGGGAGTATTTTCCTTTACCACTGTCCTTTAAGAGTGTCCCAGGCAGGGGCTTTAGAACTACCCACGTTTGGGCAGTGCTCCCACATCATGCCAGAACCATCGGTAACCAGGGTGGGTTTTCTCTTCCTCCACCAGTTGGTTGTAGGGAACTCTCGTGAAGCTGTAAGTTCAGGCTGGGAGACAGAAGGTAGTCTGACAGGAATGGGAGCCGTGGGCGTTTGGGCCACTTTCTCGTGCAGCTCACCTGTGCCTTCAGGCCAGTGGTTGAATGTTAAAGAAGGACCCCCGAAATGTGAAAATTCTTAGAGGGTTCCACCTGAAATTGCTGGTAAAACAAGAATTGCTGGCATGAAGCTCAGCATCAAATTTTAAGAAATGGCATTGGAGGATTGATTATGAATTAAAATAACCCTGCTTTTCATAGTTATCTATTTCGCCTTCTTCCTGGGTATCCCTTTTCTTTGCGAACCAAGGCTGACCTTTGATATCAAGGTCAGCCTACTATGCTGGCCAAGGCCATATACCGGTCCTATCTCCTGGGACAAACAGGATTTTTCTGCTAAATAGCAGCATAGGAGATGTTTTCAGTTTAGAGTTAAAAATATCTATTTAACCCCCAGTTTTTCTGTGTTCTAAACATGTGCCAAACCACTGTTGTGGTTTAGAAATTGGCTCCCCACTTTATTAATATCAATCAGGATGTGAAAAGGAAGTGTGAATACATTTAGAAACTTTCTTTCAGTTTTTGCTTGCAAAAAATGTATACCTTGAATAATTAGTAACTTTTTTTCTCCATTCATGCATTTAATGCTTAATGTTTCCCAAGTTAGCTCAGCCTTTTCCATTCCTACAGAGCAGAGAAGCTAGAAGACACCATACGATTAGAAGTCTGAGCTTGCCTAAAACCCTAGGTTTATACTTTCCTCAAGATTACATGTCTTAACTTTTCTTTTATCTGAGGATTAATAAATCAATAATATTTGCTTTGTTCTTTTTATTAGTGATAGTATTGCATATAAATTGAGTTTTTACCTTAAAGTATTATATGATGTTTCATGTATTATTATAGAAAAATGCTCATAACAGAATTTCGGCCTTTCTTTATAAACTTGTTCTGAAAATTAAACCATATATTTGATTTAACCTGAAATTATTGGAATTAAGTTGTTGAAGATTCACCATGCAAATCTTGTAAATAGCATGGAACTGAGGCCTCTAGCTCAATAAGTATAAAAGCCATAACTAAAATACTCAGCTACTTAGTTGAAGAATATATTTATATTCAGTGTCCTAGATTAATTGAATTTTATTTCATTCAGGTTCATTTAAATCTCTAGTCAGGAAGATATAAATTGTTTCATGCAAAAACAAATTGGTTTTTATAAATAAATTTTAATTTATCATTTATAATAAAGCCATAGGTTTTATTTTCAGAATTTAAATATTACATATAAAACAGACTTAGGTTGCTTATATATAATTTTTTACAGCTGTGTTATTAAATTAAGTGATTATTTTAGCTCATTTCTTAAAGATTATGGTACAGGATATCTAGTGAAATATTTTAACTATGGAGATTTATATTATTCCCAATAGGTACTTAGAAAATTTCATTAAAATATTATTTTATATCATAAATTTACCAGTTTTAAGCATACAATCCAATGGTTTTTAGTTAACTTTGTGCAACCCATGATCTTGTTTTAGAACATTTTCATCACCTAAAAAGAAACTTAGTAAACATTTTCAATCTCTGCTACCACCCCTCTCTTCAGACAACCACGTATCAGATCTCTATCTCCACAGGTTTGCCTTTTCTGGACATTTCATATACATGGAATTATGAAATATGCACTCCTTTGCATCCACTTCTAGGATAACGTTTCTGAGGTTCAGCCACATTGTAAACTATACCAATAGCTTATTCTTTTCTACTACTGAATGGTATTCCATCATGTAGGTATAGCACATATTGTTTATCCATTCACTGTTGAAATACACTTTTTTTCAGGTTTTTCGCTATTATGAATATTGCTGCTTTAAACATTGATTTGTGTACAAGTCTTTATATGGTCATATGTTTTACTTTAGGAAGTGTAAACAACTGGAAGTGGGGTTTCTTGGCTTTATGACAAGTTTATATTTTCAAAAGCTTTTGAAAAATCACTGAAGAGGCAGCCCAGGAATGTATGAGGATCCTACTTTCTCCACATTCTCACCAACACTCGATGATGTCTGGCTTTGGGATTATAGTCATTCTAGCAGCAGTGATATCTCATTGTGGTTTAATTTGTATTTCCCCTTGTGACTAATAATGCTGAGCATTTTTCATATGCTTGTTAGCCATTTGTATGTTGCCTTTGGTAAAATGTCTGTTTAAATCTTCTGTACATTTTAAAATTGAGTTGTCTATTATTGAGTCACAAGAGTTATTTATATATTCTGAGTACAAGTCCTTTTTCAGTTATATAATTTGCAAATATTTTCTCCAAGACTGTTGTCTTTCACTTTTTAAAAGGTGACTTTTGAATGCAATGGTTTGCATTTTCATTAAGTCCAACTTATCAGATTTTTCTTGTATTGTGCTTTTAATGATATAATTAAGATATTTGGTCTAGCTCACGTTCACAAAGATTTAACCCAATATATTCATCTAAGGTTTTTATAGTCTTAGCTCTTACGTCTAGATCTGCAATCCCTTTTGAGATATTTTTTGTGTATGGTGTTATATAATGGCTTAATATTTTTTTTGTAAGTAGATATGCAGTTATCCCAGCACTAGGTTTTGAAAAGCTTATCTTTTTCTCCATTGAATTGCTTTGGTACTTTTGTTGAAAATTAATTTACCATATCTGTAATAGTTTATTTAAGGACTCAGTTTTGCAATTCCATATATCTACATGTCTATCTTAATGCCAGTACCATATTATTTTTAATCATTTACTGAGTTACAATTAACATGTAAAAAACTGTATATATTTAATGTATACAACTCAATGTGTTTGAGGAGAAGTATACACCCATGAAACCATCACCACTGTCAAAGTCATAAATATATCCATCACATCCCAAACTTTCCTCCTGCCTTCTTTATCTTTCTTATTAGTATAGTGTGGAGTAAGAACATGTAAAGTAAGATCTACCCTCTTAACACTCTGTAAGTATACAATACAGTGCTGTTAGCTATAGGTACTATGCCGTGGAGCAGATCTCCAGAACTTTTTATCTTATATCTTACGTAGTTGAAGCTTTGTACCCTTTGACCATTACCTCCCCATTGTCCCCTCCCATCAGCCCCTAGCAACCACCATTCTCTGATTCTATGAGATTGACTATATTTTTTTTATTATTATAGTCTGTGTTGTGTGTTTTGTAATGGGAAAGTATACATCCTTCAATTTTGTGGGTTTTTTCAAAATTGTTTTTTGCTATTCTGAGTCCTTTGCATTTCCATATAATTATTAGGATCAGTTTGTCAATTTCTGCAAAAAGCCTACTAGGATGTTAAGGATTTCAGAGAACCTCTGAATCAAGTTCAGGAGAATTATCATCTTGACAATATTGAGTCTTCGTGAACATAAAATGTCATTTAATATTTTACAGTTATATATGATGTTCGCTGTAGGGTTTATTTGCAGATGCCCTTTATCAGATTGAGGAGATTCCCTTCTATTCCGTATCTGTTATGGTCTTTTTTATTATGAATGGATGTTGGATTTGTGTGTGTGTGTGTTGAGAGTTTCATGGTGATTTTTGTCATTTATTTTAGTATATAAAATAGTTTATATTAAACTAAACTTTACATTTCTGATATGAATCACACTTTGTCAAGGGTTATAATCTCTTTTATGTGTTGCTGATATTTTGTTGAGAAATTTTGTGTCTATATACATGAGAGATATTGGTTCATAATTTGTGATGTGTTTGTTTGGCTTTAGTGTCAGAGCAATACCTCACAGAATGAATTGGGAAGTCTCCCCTTTTCCACTATTTTTCTGAAAAAGTTTGTGATGACCTGTCATTAAATGTTTGATAGAACTTACCAATGAAACCATCTGAGCTTGACTTTTTCTTTGTAGGCAGACATTTTCATTACTAATTCAATTTTTTATTTATAATATGTCTATTCAGATTTCTTGTTTTTTCTTGAGTCATTTTTAGTAAGTTGTGTCTTTCTAAGAATTTGTCCCTGTCTTCTAACTTGACTAATTTATTGGTATAATGTTGCTTTTAGTGATCCCTTATAATTCTTTTAATTTCTTTAAGATCTTTAGGAGTGTTTGTTCTTTTATTCCTGATTTTGGTAATTTGTGTTATCTTTTTTTTCCTTGATGATTCTAGCTAAAGTGTTGTCGTTTTTATTGATCTCATTGATGAATCACCTCTTGGTTTCACTAATTTTTTTTCCATTGTTTTTCTGCTTCTGTCTCATTGGTATTTGCTCTAGTCTTTGTTACTTCCTTCCTTCTGAATGCTTTGGGTTTAGTTTGCTAATTTTTTTTTTTTTATTTTCTTAAAGTGGAAGTTTAGTTTTCTACTATAGTTGTTTAAAGCTATAAATTTCCCTCTAAGTACCACTGTAGCTTCATCCCATAAACAGTTACATATTTTTGGGTTTTTTTCTGTCGTTCAGTTAAAACTATTGTCTAATTTTCATTTTAATCTTTGTTGATCTGTGGGTCAGTTAGTAGTATATTGCTTAATTTCCAAATATTTGTGGGTTTCCCAAATTACATCATCTTGTTGATTTCTAATTTAATTTTACTGTGGTTGGAGAATATACCTTGAATGATTTCAATCCTATTAAACTTACTGATACTTCTTTCATAGCCTAGCATATGGTAGCTAATCCTCATGACCCGTACCAGTGTAACAATGGAGCTGGGTCAATGAAAGTGGAGCATCCCCAGTAAAACTCCTATCTACTAATATATGGAGAATGTCTAGTAAAGGCATTATCTGTTTACTACTTAAATGAAAGATGAAATCTCTGTAGTTGAAGATCTTTGGTTAATGTAAAAAAATTTTATGTAAAACTAATTCAGTAAATATTACTACAAAGAAAAGTTCTGGCTAAAAATAGTTATGTTGGCAAAAAAATATCCATAGGAAAATATTTTGATGCAATTATAAAAAAAGTTTCTTTCAAATACCTTCTTTGATTCCTACACAGGAAGAAAATATGTATATATTTGCTTTTAGGAGTAGAGCTTAAAGTGAATGGTCTAATCCAAACAGGATGCAGTGAGTCTCCACCTGCATCAGGCTCTATGCCAGATATTGGATCCCAGTACGAGGGAGCTCAAGGAACATTAAAGAATGTCTACCTGAATAATACTAGAACATCAAATATCACACACGGTTTTATTTTAAAAAAATCAAACTTGATATATTTTGTCTAATTTTCTTCTACATACAGCAGGAATATAAGATATTAAAAAGTAAAGACAAAAACCCTGTCAGGGGCTTCCCTGGTGGCGCAGTGGTTGAGAGTCCGCCTGCCGATGCAGGGGACGCGGGTTCGTGCCCCGGTCCGGGAAGACCCCACATGCCGCGGAGCGGCTGGGCCCGTGAGCCATGGCCGCTGAGCCTGCGCGTCCGGAGCCTGTGCTCCGCAACGGGAGAGGCCGCAACAGTGAGAGGCCTGCGTACCGCAAAAAAAAAAAAAAGCCCTGTCAGAAAGTAGCTGAGATGGGTTGTTTTACTAGTTTATCTGATAAAACAAAAGGAAAATGAGTGAACAAACAAAGAACACTGGCACCGTCCTCCCCACTTACCATCACCAAAATGTGAGCAAATAAAAAGAATTCTTCTATTTTAAAAAGAATCTAAACCCAGGGGTTTTCTGTTCCCAGTAGAAAGACAATAATCACACCTCTCCCTCTACTGTCTCCTTTTCTCCCTCCCTCCTTCGCTTCTTTGCTTCCTTCCTCCTTTCCTTCCTTTTTTCTTTCTTTATTTCCTCTCTCTTCTTCCTCCTGTTTGCATCCTCTCCTTCCAACTCCCTCTTTGCCTTCAGCTTTGGCTTCTCCTTCCTCCTCTTCCTCCTTCTTCTTTTTCTTCCTTCTTTTTCTTCTCTCTCCTGACCCCTCTTGCATTTCTTGTTCTCTCATGAAAATAGAATGCTACTATCTTGAAATGAAGTGTCTCAGACGTTAAATAAAGATGGTGGCACAAAAATAATATCTGAGTTAAAAGATTCAGGACAAAATATTCATAAACTTTGACATTGACTCTAGCCCAGAACATGGGATAGAGAATATCATAGTTTTAAGTTTAGAATTATAAGTTATGATTTCTGTATTAAATAAAATTCAAAATCAGGTTTTATGAAAATGAAGAAATTAAAGTAAAAAATATACTTTAATGAATCTTAGATTTAAATGTTAGATATAACATTAAATATTAGATTTAAATCTTTCAACTTCTCCCTACTTTATTGTGTAATTAAAATTTCCTAAGTTTCACTAAAGTGATCTATTTTTTAAAAAACAAACCTTGAGTTTATATATATACTATAGACCTGACACAGTACTATGTGTTCGGACAGGCACAACACGTATAGGATTAATGCCTTGCTATATAGGAGCTGACAATGATATGGTGAAATATCACTGCATGTGACAAAACAAATACTGGGCAAAGGATGGTAAGATGCAAATAAATATAAAAAGTAGTAATAAATCATAGATGGATAAAAGCTTTTCCATTTAGGATGGTTAAAAATGTTTACACCTTGAAACAATAAAATTAATTTTATTTGCATTCATTGTAAATGATGCTATTATAAGTTATTTTACTATCTCCTGCTGTAAAGTGGGGATGGGGATATTCATGCTTTAGCTTCTTGGTGTCTCTGATTCAATATATAAAATTTAGTATAATTAATGTACATTTTTTAAGTTTTCTAATTAGAATTTGTTGACTATCTTAAATTATTAGTCAAACTTTGGTTTGATATCCTATGATATACATTTTTCTGAAGCTTAATTTTCACTGAGTTTTGAAACCAGAGTGCAATTTTAAGAAAAATGTAACCCATATGTTTTGATTCATCAACTCTTAAATCGTTAAAAGTACCTTATTGTTTTTAATGGATATTTTATGTTCTAAAGAAGTCTTTTGAGCTATTTCAATGACATTTTTATTTTCATTGTAAAACACAATGATTATTTTTTAGCCAGGGCATTATGAAACAATCTGGAAGAAAAGAATCTTTTTAGATCTTGCCTTTTTGCACATCCCCTTTCTTGAATGCATTGTCACTGCAGGCATAAGACCCTGAGTGTAGCAGTATAAGGCAGGAAAGAGAGAAGAGTTGGACACAAACCAGTAAAGGCATTTGTGGAATAGCTTCATTTTCCATTTATGAACAAAGAGCACATTCAAGTTTATGATTAAGTCAAACAGAAGTGTACATAATCACTAGCGTTCTTCTATATCCTCTCTATAGTGATTCAAGGGCAGTTACCTGAGATGCATTTAGTGATGAAACCACGCCAAAATACAAGATATTTATGAAGAGAGAAAGAGCTCTATTTAGTAAATTTGTGAGAGTAATTGAATGAGATGAGAATATTGATGGGTAACACTCTTGTTTTCTTAGTCAGAGGAAGCCTGCCCAGACACAGTCCAGTGGCAATACCAGTGCTTTCAGACTGAATCTATGAATTAGCATCATGCATCTATCCATTTAATCACTGCTCAACCCAAAGCAACCATAGCTGTAGAAAAGAAATGGGAGGAGAAAAGAGCCAGAGGTACTGCATTACATACCTTTGAAGTAGGTAGTTGCTAGTGACATCAGAGCATGGCTCATCCTGAGACTCTATCTTTATACAGCCTGTCACTGAAATCTGAAAATCCATGATTAGGGATTTGTTTCTTTGGCTAAAGAGTTGTCCTCTAATACAATTCAGCTCATCCCATGAAAAGACATACGGTAATCCTTCTCAACCACTGGACATTAGTGGTCAAGTTTATCAGATTCTTTTCAGGGATTATAAGTTTTGATGGGGGAAGATCGATTTTGCTTTTTTTCAGAGTTTTGATTAGACTAGATATATTTGTAAGTGTTTTTAAGAATGCACTTCATTTGCCCAAGAGCCCACCTGCATAGGTTAACAGAGACATACTAGGAAGAAGTTTTCTGCCAGGCTCATACTCAATACCAAAAGCAATCTGTCAAAGGAGTTCTGTAGTTGGTTGAGTTATTTGTAATCTAATTAAAAAATCAAACAATATATTCTGGCATGGTTCTTTTGGTGTGAGTTTTCATGAATAAATTTCAAGATTGTTTTTTCCTGGAGATCTAATCTATAGAAAGTATGTGTGGCAAGCCCCAAATCTGGCTAATACTAGATGTATTGTAAAAATAATGCCTGGATTTTTTTTTTATTTTAGGGATCTTTCAAACATTGTACGTATGTATTTTCTCATTTTATTACCACATCTGCGTAAAGGAAAACATTATTATCATCAATTTTTACAGACATAATACCTGAGCCTTGGGTAACTACATGAAAGTCAAATCTTTGAAGGAAAGGAAGTGTCTGGTTCTGTTTGATGATGATATAGTTCCTTCCTCAAGCAACAGTTTTTCTTTGGTCCACAATGTGAGAACCATAGAGATCCTTCAAGGTTTCCTTGAAGAATATACTTCCATGCTTTTCATAATAAAGTATCTGAAGTCCATTCTAGGGCCAGGTAAGAGCTCAGACTCAGGATGTTTAAAGCTATCCATGGTACCTTGTATCTGATTAAGCTGATAAATTCCCTTTTTCCCTTCTTTCTTATTGCAATGGAACTGAGCCAAAGTTGTAGTTCTCGGAGAGTTTTAGAATGGTAAATGCAGTTCAAACCTGGGTGCTAGCTGCTCTATGCATGTTAAAAAGTAATTGAATAGGAGCAAGTTCAAGTGCAATTAGATATGTAGGCTAGAGGCACTAAGTTGCCGCTTCAAAGAGGTCACACTGAAATGAATTTTTTAAAAGGACTATGAAATTGCATCTAAGATAGATGGGGAGCAAAAGCAATATTTAAATGAAATTGTTGTGGGTATAAGTCACTTTCCAGGCATTATAACTATTTCTAACATAAAATATGTTTTCACTTCATATATAAAACATTGTTATTATTCACAGCTTATGACATGTTAACATATTAAAACTTAAATGTTTAATGCATATATTAAAATTTTGTGTCATCATTAACCCAGCTGATGAATTCTCTTTGAAAAAAATAATGGAAAAGATATATCAAGAGAGATAATTTTTACAATTAGAATAAAAATATGTAACTTAAAGTGTGGTGAGATAAAAATGTCTAACTCACAGTTCCAAACCCCACTTTTTTTTTTTTTTTTTTTTGCTCATGGGAATCATACTGCCATTTGTTTTCCTATTAAATGACATTTCAAATACTCTATTATAAACATAAATCACATCTCCTTTCAAGAAGGCAAACGACAAACTAAATTTGAGGTCTGGCTTGCATTTCTACACCCTACCCAAGACTAAATAGATGAACAGTTGCTTTACAGACTGTATCTGAAGGATAAACAAAGAGAGACAGTAGATTACAGAAAACATGTCACTTGAAACTGACATCTGCCCTTTAATTGACAAACATCAACCTAAACCCTGTCACTTCGGTTGATATCTGTTACACATCCTGATTCATGAGGTTCTGGAGAAGTGCAATCTTATCTACAGTTGGTTAGAAAAAAAAGTATATATATGTGTATATATATACATATTTTAAACTGCTTTGCTATATCTGTAGATATGACTTCATTTTTATTAGTCTTTTAAAATGCCAAAAGAACACTGCTGTTCACCAGCTGATCCACTGGATTTAATAGTGGCTGCTGTTGGAGACACTGATAGTCCTGGATACCCAAATTATACATTCTTTTCAATATAGGAAACTTCTACCACTAATTTGTCTTCCTTGAATTCAGTCGTCTCAAGAAGACCCTTGTTAGATGTGTACATATTACCTCAGATGAGTAAAGCATGAACGTATTTACGCTCATTACCATTGGTTATCACGATAATGGGGAAAATGTCCTTTGAGATAGAAAGAAGAAGAACTACATCCAGTATAATGAGACAATGAATGGAAGCCATCTAGAGCCCAGATCTAGTCCTTTGCTACTCACAATGTAGTCCACTGACTGAGAGTATCAGCAGCCCTGGGAGGTTGTCAGAAATGCAAGTTTCAGGCCCCACCCCCCTACATACTAAATCAGAATGCCCTGGGAATGGGGCCCAGGAGTCTGAATTATAACAGACGCTTGCAGTGATTCTGATGAGTGCTGACGCTTGTCAAGCACTGGTCTAAACTTGAGAATAGTGAGACCTTCTGACAGCATGAGAAGAGGGGATAAGCAGAGCTGGAACAGGTATTTCATAGGTCACATTTATTTCACACATTTATTTGCATTAACCTGATCTCAGTTACATTTGCCTGAAAAAATCATGATAAAAATTAAATGGCTAGTATGAGTTTGTACCTAAACGCTCCTATGCTAGTCTCATACACCATGATGACATAAGTTAAAAATACTCTCCTCAGAACACATACTTAAATAGATTTTAAACAAATGTATGATTTCTAAAGCTTTAGAGTAGGGGCATTAAAATTTAAAAGAATCATTGTTTATGTAGGTATTATTATATGTGAAACCACTGCTAAATCTTGGAGGGTGAGTGGTGTATAAAACAAAAAACAAACAACTAAAAAAACTCTGCATGTGTATTAGTTATTTCACACATATGTGGATGACAAAGCCCTCATAGAAACCTGGAAACAAAGGGTTTATAGGAACCAGTGAAGTCATCGAGAACCTTTTAGTTTGTAGATTGTGATTGTGCTTACTAAAAGCACAAAGCCTTTAAACGTGCTATTGCTAAAACACCTACTCAGTCAATTTATCTGTCTTACTCAAATAAGAGCCTTGTGTTTGTCTCTGTTGACCTCATCTTGTTACATTTACTTCATCACTCAAGCCTGCGAAACATTTGGCAGAGCCCAAGTTTTTCATCAGATGAATCCATTGCTCAGCCCTGTCTTGTGACATCTAGAAAGTTTGTATATATGTCTCATTCATGTGCACAATTTTTGTAGGATATCCTAGCAGCAAGGCAATTTCAGAATTCATAACTTTCAAAGTTTAGAAAGAGAATATTGTGCATATACGCTATATAGGTGTTTCTGCTGTGCTTCAGTGTGTGCCTATTGAAAAACCTTGTGCTATGCAACAAGGTGCACTAAAATTGATAACACTTATGGAAAAAATAGGTTTGTGGCAGACCGCCCAAATCCTGTGGAATTTTGTAATCAGAGTAAAAACAACAAAAACTACAAGATTACTGTTGTAATAAAAATGTAGTTTTTTATTAAATGCAGCTAATCTCTACTTGCGTTGACACCTAGCACCCCAATTGGTTAATCCTTTGCAACACAAAACCGTGGAGTTCTTACTTTGTCTCTGGTAATATAAGTTCTGAAGCGTGTTTAATTTTGAAAGCAACCATTTTCATCCAAAACAAAAACAAAAAGCAAAAACCAAAACCCAACTTAGCCTGCGGAATCAAGGCTCCAAGTCATCTGATTTTGGCTGGCTTCTCTATTAGCTCCCACTGTTCCTTTCAGAGAAACTAGAGCATAACTGTAAGTTACATTGGTGACTTACAGATAATCATAATTTCCTACTCCCATGTTTGCACTTTTCTCTCATTGTTTTCTTTACCTAGAATTCCATTCCTTACTCCTCTCTGTATCCAATTATGTATTTCAGGTCTTATCTCCTTTTGTGACAACCCCATTCTTAGCAACTTCTATATTGCTATAAAACTAATTACTAATTATCTATGACAATCATATCATACTCAACATATATGAGCCTGTATATACATACATATATATGTGTATATATATCACCCCCTCTTCCGTCTCCCCATCCTGAGCTAGTTTGCTAGTTCATGTCATTATAATGGCAGTAGAGTAATCCATTTAGTAAATGTATTCATAATTCTTACTAGTCAGGATTCTCTAAAGAATATATATGTGGAGAGAGAGAGAGAGAGAGAAAGAGAGATTGATTGAGAGATTTCAAGGGGCTGGTTCACATTATTGCAGGAGGTGGCAAGTCCAAAATGTGCAGGGCCACCTGCCAGGCTGGAAATCCCAGCAAGAAGTTGATGTCTTGAGTTCAAAGACAGAGTGGAAGTAGAATTCCTTCCTCCTCTGGAGATGTCATTTTTTTTTTTCTCTTAAGGCCTTCAACTGATTGGATGAGGCCCATCCACATTATAGAAGGTAATCTACCTTACTCAAAGTTTACTGATCTAAATGTTAATCACACCTAAAAAATACGTTCACAGCAAAATCTAGGCTTGTGTTTGACCAAACAATTCAGTACCCATCATAAACTAGTCAAGTTGACTCATAAAATTAACCATCATATCATTTAACCATCCCTCTTCTGATGGTCATTTAGAGTATTTTCAAACAGTTTGCCATTACAGACATTGCTGCAATGAGTAACGTTTTAAAAAATCCATCTTATATATACATAGGTACACATGTAGTATACATTCCTAGAAGAGCAATTTCAGGGATTTCAGGATCAGTTGTTTTGTACATTTGTTATTTTCATGGATATTAAATTGCTATTCATAGTGGTCCTATAGAGTAGTATACAATCCCATCTGCAGTGTTTGATAGTTTCTGTTTCTTCAGACTTCCCCCAATACAGCATGTTACCAAATTTTTGAACTTTGACAAATGAGAGTTGACAAATGGTATCTTCTTGTTTTTCTCTTCTTATAAATGAAGTGGAGCATCCATTAAAATGTTTAAGAACAACTTGTATTTTCTTCTATGAATAAGTTGTTCATATCCTTTGTCTATTTTCCGTAAACTTACTGCTATTTTTATGATAATATGATCAGAGTTGGTTCTATAATAACCAAAACAATAAAATAAAACATATCACTGTTCTTTGAGTTGCAGATATTTGGCAGAATTTGCTATTTCTATTAGTCTGTTTTCACGGTAAGGATTCTTTTAAACATATATGTCAAAAGTTTAAATAAATTTTAATTGGTTATTACATAAATATAGTAAAGTTCAAACATTACATATATACAGACGAACAAATTTTTATTAAGTGAATAAAGTTCTTCTTTGTAAATATCACCTGGAGGAGGAAACCACTCAATAAATAGCTTCCTGCAATGATACTTCCAGTTACTGTCACCCCTCCCCAAAGCGAATATCACCAACATACATTAGTGACACCTGTTTTAAAAATTTAAACAAACGTATTTATTTCTAAAGTTGATTATAGATTATGAAACTATACAGATTTTAAAGTGTTGTATAGAGTATGTATTCCTTAGGTATTTGGCTTCTTTTGCGCAACATTATGAGATCATCCATGTTATTCTGTGTGACATAGTTTATTCATTCTCAATGCCATAAAAGATGTTTTAGTGTAGCATAATTGTGTAACCTGTTCAGGCTGCTGTAGCAAAATACCAGAGTCTTGGTAGCTTATAAACAGCACAGATTTATTTCTTGCAGTTCCAGTGGGTGGAAGTCCAAGATCAGGACCAGCATGGTCAGGTGAGGGCCCTCTTCCAGGCTGCAGCCTTCTTGTTGTATCCTCATGTGACAGAAGGGGGTAGGGTGCTCTGTGGGGTTTCTTTTTTATAATGTCACTAATCTCTTTTATGAGGGCTCCACCCTCATTACCTGATCACTTCCCAAAGGCCCCACCTCCTAACACCATAACACTGGGTGTTAGGACTCCTACATGAACATAGCAATAATTTATTTATTCATCAATTGTTGAAGGACATTTAGGCTGTTTCAGTATCTGGCTACTTCAGGAGTGCTGCTAGAACATGCTTGCATATGTCTGTGAAGAGGACTAACTCTATACTTAGGAGTGGATTTATTGGATCATACATAGGGTACACAGATGCTCAACTTTAGTGAATACTATCAACAAGTGATCCAATGTGATTGTAGAAATTTTGACTCCTATCAGCAGTGTATACCTGTCATTTTTGTGTTAGTCATTCTGTGTAGTGGTGCCTTACTGTGTGTATATGCATGTTATTGTGACTAAGGAAGTCGATGATTACCTGGTTGAACTTTCTCTGTTGAATATTCATTTTAAATTTTATTATTTTATTATTTTCTGCTGTCTTTGGGTTTGGTTTGTGTTCTTTTTCTATCCTTCTGCTTGAGAAGAAAGGTTGGATCATTTATTTTTAAACTTTCTTCTTTTTTTAAATATGAACTTAAAGCTATAAATTTCCTTCTAAGTATTGTTAGCTGCATTCCCAAAGGTTTGATATTTTATGTTTTCCTTGTTAGTTAGTTAAAAAGTTTTCTAATTTCTATTCTTTTAAAAAAAATCCATGCATTACTTAAAAGTTCATTGTTTAATTTCCAAGCAGTTGGGGGGAATGTCTAGTTTTCTCTTTTTTTATTGATTTCTAACTTAATTTTACTGTGGTCAGAAAATATACTTTGAATGTCTTAAAGCCTTTGAAATTTGTTGAGGTTTGCTCTATGATCCAATGTGGTCAATTTTGGTAAATATTTCTTGTGCATTCTGTTGTCATTGCATGAAGTATTTTGATGTCAATTAGATCAGTTGGTTAATTGTGTTTGTGAGGGACATACTCTAAGATGGCCTACAATTATTCTTGCCTTCAGATAATCAAACCCTTATGTAATTCCCTACCCTGGTATTGGTAGGTCTTGTGGCTTGCTTCTAACCAATAGAATATGATGATTACGTTACATAAGATTGTACCATCAGTCTTTCTAGGAGAATTTCCCTTGCTGGTTTTGATCAATAAGAAGCATGAGGAAGCCACATGTGACAAGAAACTGTGACTGTAAAAACCAGCTACAAAATAAGGATGATCTCTAGTCGATAGCTGGTAAGAACTTGGGGCCCTTGGTCCAGCTGGCTGCAGGAAACAAAACTGTGCCGAGAAATGTGTGATCTTGGAAGCAGATCTTTACCAGTCAAGCCTTGAGGTGAAACTGCAGCTCCAGGCAACACCTCAATTGCAACTTTCACTTGAGACTCTGAGGCAGAGAGGACCCTATAAAGCTGTGCCTGGACCCTTGACCCACAGAAATTTTGAGCTAATAAGTTGTGTAGTTTAAGACTAATGCTGTGGCAAAGTGTTCTGCATCAACAGATAACTAATCCATTGTATTACAACTTCTATATCTGCACTAAATTTTATATCCTTATTGTATTAGCTATGGGGAAAGGTATTTAAAACTACCCCACATTTTCTGGGCTTTTCTATTTCTCCTCTTAGTTCTATAACTTTTATTTTACTTTATAAATTAGTTCTATAAATTGTATTTTGCCTTATACATTTTGAAGTTATGCATTTGATAGCGCAAAAATTGGGGATTTGTATGTCTTCCTGGTGAATTTATGTCATTATAAAATATTCTTCTTCATCTCTAATAATACTTCTTGCTTCTAACAGCTGTTTAAACATTTTCTTTGTCTGGCTTTCATCAATCTTTCAATGATAAGCTTAGTTGTGATTCTCTTTTTATTTATCTACTTATGATTCACAGAACATATTGAATTTGTAGGTAAATATCTTTCATCACTTTTGGAATATTCTTGGCCATTATCTCTTCAAGTATCCCCTCTGCCCCATTTGCTCTTTCTACTTTGGATACCCTACTTATATGTACGCTGCCATTTCTCACATGCCTCTAATTCTCTTTTATGAATTTTCATAATTTTTTCCTTTCTGTTTCGGTTTGGATATTTTCTGTTCACTTGTCTTCCAGTTCACCACTACTAGTGTCTTTCAATTTACACAATGTTTTTTTAAAACTCACATAATGATTTCTAATTTAATCTATCTAACATATATTTATTGAGTAGCTAGTCTGTGCCAACACTATTTTTTTTAAATACATTTATTTATTTTTGGATGCATTGGGTCCTCGTTGCTGCACATGGGCTTTCTCTAGTTGCAGCGAACGGGGGCTACTCTTCGTTGCAGTGTGCGGGCTTCTCATTGCAGTGGCTTCTCTTGTTGCAGAGCACTGGCTCTAGGCACTCAGGCTTCAGTAGTTGTGGCACTCAGGCTCAGTAGTTGCGGCACACGAGCTTACTTGCTCCACGGCATGTGGGATCTTCCCGGACCAGGGCTCGAACCCGTGTCCCCTGCATTGGTAGGCAGATTCTTAACCACTGCTCCACCAGGGAAGCCCTGCAGCACTATTTTATGCTCGAAAAAGATAACAGGTAAAAGCAAAACAAATCAAACAAGAATGTGAAAAATATCTGAATATCCCTACCTTCACACAGTTTACATTTTAGTATAGGGAAGCAGAAAATTAAAAATCAATCAGTCAATAAGTGTACAATATAATATGTTAGAATGTAAATATGCTATAGCGAAAATTAGGGTAGGGGCTGGTATAGTGAGGAATGTTGCAATTTTCAACAGGATGGATAGCGTAGGGTTTATTGAATTGGTGGCATTTGACCTAAGACTTAAGAGAATCGAAGGACTTGGCCATATGAATTTTTGGAGAAGTGGTATTCTAGATAGCCCTGAGGCTGCAGTGTATTCCTGGGAAATTCAGGGAATGGCAAGGATGCCATGTTTGTGGAGCAAGTTTAGTGATAGGGAGAGTAATCTAAGAGGTCAAGGAGACTGGTGAGCCATGCAGAGAGTAGTGGAATGTTAAGGATAAACTTACCAGGACCTCTTAAGCCATCATAAAGATTTTTATTTTTATTTGAATAAGTTGGAAAGTCATTGAAGACTTTTAGGCAGATATGTGATATGATATGCCTTATATCCTAACAGGATCATTCTGGCTTGTGTTGTGAATAGTACTAGTGTGTCAAAGAGGGAAACAGGGATACCAATGAGGGGCTTATTTTAATAATCCCCACGTGTGTCATGGTGTTTTGGACAAAGGTGGTACAGAGGTTGTAGGTCATGGTGAGAACTTGTTGGATTTTGAATCTACTTTGATGGTACAGCCTATGGTGTTTAGTTTAATGCTGCCTTGTTTAATAATAAGATCATTTACATCTATAAATTTTCTACCTTGTCTGGCTTTGACTATATCACATTGCTCACATATAGTTTTACTTACTGTTTTCTTATTAACTCAAATAACTTAAGATTTTGAAATTCCTAAATGACTGGGGTTATTTTTACATGAAAAAGATATTTTATCTTGCCTGTGTATTAATTTTATTACATATGGTGAACAAGTTAATATTATCTTTACCAGCCCTACTCTCCCCATTGTTTTTGTGGTATAATATAGTCATTTTTTGTAAAAATTAAAAGGATCCTTGAAAAGATAGTATCTTCACTATAGGCAGAAAAGTTCAAGAAGTATACCTATCGAACAAGATTTAAAATTTTATTATTGAATTCCTCTTTGTGCATATTTATTCTTGACCTAATCAATCTTTTAAAAACTAGTAATAGTATTATAAAAATCTCTAACTATAATAACATTTAATTCAATGTATTTCTGAAACTATTTCATATTTTAAAAATACATTATAGGGCTTCCCTGGTGGCGCAGTGGTTGAGAGTCCGCCTGCCGATGCAGGGGACACGGTTTCATGCCCCGGTCCGGGAGGATCCCACATGCTGCGGAGCGGCTGGGCCCGTGAGCCATGGCCGCTGAGCCTGCGCGTCCGGAGCCTGTGCTCCGCAATGGGAAAGGCCACAACAGTGAGAGGCCCGCATACCGCAAAGAAAAAAAAAAAACAAAACATTATAAGTACCTAGACCACCCAACCTTATTTTAGATTTTTTAATATAAGGAAGTATAGAGATTATCCTAATAGCTGTATCTTAATCTTCAATTTATGCTTAATTAATTTTGAGCCTATTTATTTTGGCTGATGATTTTTGCCTTAAATTTTACTCTGTCTTATACTTACCCAGATTTCATTTCACATTTGTCTGTAAAACTTTTCCCTGTCATTGACATTCAAGTCAGTGAATTTGGCTTTTTGATGCTTCTTTTGGGAAAACAAACAAACATAGATGGATTTTATTTTTAATGTTACACTTTGAGAGTTTTTGTCTCCTAAGTGGGCGAGTCTAGATCATTTATATTCTTTTCCACTTCTGTTATATCTTTCTCCTGATTTTGTGCTTCCTTGCTTTTGTTTCCATTTCCATAGTTTTGCTATACATAAATATCCCTTTTTTTTTGTAGTCATCTTAAAGGCATATATCTTATGTTCTATTCATATACCTAGTTGTTAATTTTAAATCTTGTTTTTTTTTTCCTATGAGCCATTTATAGTATCAATGTGAGGAATGAAGGAAAATGAACAGAATGGCATATCCCATCTCTACCATTTTCTTATTTCTTTTTATATAAACTGGGTCCTTTTAGACATTTAGGCATTATTATTATCGTTAAGGTTATATTTTGGTAATCCTGCATATCTGTCATCATGTTACACCTCATTTTCATTTCATTCCTCTGTATTTGGTGATTTTCACAGATTTGTCCTTCATATCCCTAATTTAATACACAACAGTATTAATTCTATAGTTTATTCCTTCTTTTGTAGATTTATTCTTACATTTCATATTTCCTTGAAGTCATTTATTACTTCACTCTACTCATTTTACTTCTCCAAAACTGACTTAGCCTATAATTTCTACCTGGCTCCCACCTTTTGCATTTCTTTGAAATACCAAGCAAATGCATTATAATTTTTTTCTCATTCTTGTATTTTCTTCTGATTTTTGAAAATTACTCTTTCCTTGATTCTTTAGGATCCTTTATTTATTTATTTTAATGCTCTAGCATCTTTTTTCAGAACCCCATTTTGCCACTATTTCTTCTTTGTGGTCTATCCCCATTATAATGAGTATCACATTCTTTAATGTAAACTGAATTGCTCAATATATTATGTTCCAGTTCCTTAACATGATTTTACGAGATTACCCTGTTTCTTTGTCTCTCGTTTATCCTCAAGAATGAACTGCTTGATTTCCTGAAGCACGTGATGCTGTCATCTGCTCTTCCTGGCTAACACTGCCAAATTCATACTCATCATTCAAAACTCAGATTAAATAATACTTTCTGCCATTACCCTCAGATAATTGTAAACATTTTTTCCTCTGAGTTTGTACAATATTTTGCACATATCATATCAAATCTGAAGAGTTTTCTTGGTTTTGTTTTGTTTTCTTTTATTTTAACATTTCTTTTTCTTCCTCTAGATTTTGACATTCTTGAGGGCAAGACCTTTGTCTTACTCTTTGTGCCAGCAGCAACTAATATACTACTTGAAACACTGTGGACAAAATATAAAAATATAAATTATTTGATGCTTCTGAGTCAGTATAAATCCATCACCACTTCAGAAAAATGTCTAGGGTATCTCCTTCAGATAGTGGGAAACAAATTTATTTTTCTATATAAAGGCAAAATAAAATTTTTTGGAGAATATTAAATATCTTGTTCCACTGAGGTATTTATGAGGTTTTTGAATTGAATTGAAATTCCTTTCTCAATATAAATCCTAGATACAAGTCAAGTGTTCTTAGGGGACTGATACTAGAAAAAGAAACAAAAAGAAAACCAAACATTAGGTTTTAGTCTAAGAATTTGAGTGCTTTTTTAGACCCACCAAATATAATCAGATTTATATTTATTTTTACAGAAATGTTTGCTTAGCCAATGCATTCCTAATCAAATAATGGGTGTTCCATGATGGAAATTTCAAATAAAGTTCTTAAGGCTGTCAAAAAGTAAATAAGCTAACTAGAATTATATTTCTTTGTTTCCCAGTGGACCTCATAAATGCTTGGAGAGGGATATGGTGTACTTAGAAATAGGCCAGTTAGATACTCGAATACAAGAACAGTCAACACTTTTTCCTACATCCCTCACCCCCGACCAATGATTTCACACATATCTTCTGATGAGATATGTCCATTTTTAAGTGACAAATGTATTCATGATCTATTATTATTTTTAATATAATTCAGTTTATTTTTGACCAACTACATGTCACTTTAAAAAATCGACAAAAAAATAGTTGGCAGGATACAATAAATAATCTTCAATTTTTTAAACTAATCTATTTTGTATAAAAATATAGTGCATTTTATATTCTCTCATTAACTTTATGTTTTTATGGCTATCCACATGAATTTTACCTGCATTAGAGTAAATGAAGTTTGATGAATTTTTTAACTTACATTGTAGAGTGCACAAGGGAACAATGTATATTGTTAAAATGTAACTTTAGATTATTTTGAATCTGATTTTGAGTTCCTTTGTTGAACCTTCCAGAAGTCTCTGACATGACGCATTCTGTGCATAGGGATTTTCCAGCTCAACATAAGCTCTTCTATTTTAATTCTTGTGACATAGGGACTACAGAAAGCTTAGTAAAGCACTCCTCTGGAATACCCAAATCTAGATACTGTCTGTTACCAATGAAATATTCATGAAACAAATGAATTTATTTTCAGTTTTGTGGTTTATAAGACATAAGTAATTAAACCAAATTTTATGAGGCATTATTTTGAAAGATTTGATTAAAATAGATTTGGAAGCTTTGAAATAAAATGGCAAAAGTTCAGATTGCCTGTTTACTCTTATTAGAAACATCTCTCAATAGGAATAATGAGAGCAGTGGGCCACAAGTTCAACTTTTGTGAGGTTGAGAATCTACTTTATTTGAAAAGACTTTCGTTCACACATTGTGAGACAATTTGAGAAAAATGAGATTGCTGCCTTCTGAGCTCATGAAATATTAGGACAATTGGCCATAGAAGAAAATAGTCAATAAGGCCTATCTCTCATTAGAATACTAGAATGTTAAAGATTGCTTCTAGCATTTTTTTATGCTATCCAAGACAGAAAAGTCCACAAGGCTCTTAAGAAATCTCTGAGTTCTAAAAAATAATATATATGTATATACATATATATGTGTATATATATATACATATATAATAAATTAGAAAGAAAAAATTATCTAAAGACTGTCCTTATACTTACTCATCTTCATTTGCATTTACAAAAGCTCCAGAGAAAATGCATTTCTTGGTAAAGTCACACTTGACCTGACTGTTGGTAAACTTATTGTTAAAGAGCATTAGCCAGAGCAGTAATACTACCTGCCTTCAGACTATACCTCTCATGCTCCAGGTCCTCTTTGCTCACCCCTTCAGTGTGTTCTTGTCTTGCTCAGAGTAAAATCTTAAGTCCAAGTTTCAGATATGGGGGCAGGATTAAGGGAGCGAACAAGGAGGGACAGTGAGGCACTCAGTAGCACGATTAGGAAGCTGGCACTAGGCCGGACCCAAGTGCACATCAGCTCCTCTTGCACCTCCGTTTCCTTTCAGATTTTTCCTGAAACCAAGTTCTCCCCTAACTAACAATCCTGAAGCGATACTGAAAAACTTAGCTTTGAATATATCTAAGAAGGTGAAGTAATTTCAGAGCCACAAGGCTTAGATTCAAAATAATAGCACCATAATGTCAGACTAGGTAATTTGTAGAAAAAGTGATACTACATTCCAGCACTAATGCTGTAACACCAAGTGGGCATTCTAGTATTCAATTCAGTTCTGGTAGTACCTGAAGTTAGTGTAGGCATCACAAGTTAAAGGCTTAGCCTCACAAGACTGTCCCCAGTTCAGACAGCAGTTTCAAGCTGTGGGTATCCCTAAGCCACCTGAACTTCTGCCCAACTTGGCTACAAATTCAGGGGTTCCAAATGACTCCTTCTTCAGGTTAGGTAATATGCTAGAATGACTCACAGAACTCACTTGAAAGTGTTATATTGATACTTATGATTACAGTTTCACTATAATGGATACAACTCAAGAATAGCCAAATGGAAAAGACACATAAGACGGACATCTGAAAGGGTCCCAAACACAGGTGCTTCTGTCTCATAGAGTCAGGGTGCAACACTCTCTAGGTACATTGATATGTTCAGTAACCAGGAAGCTGGTCTTTTTGGCATGGCCGGCTCCTCCCTTGAAACTATGTAAGGACCCACCAGGAACCGCTTCATTAGCATTAACTCAGGTATGGTTGAAAAAGGCTTATTATAAAAAAGACATTTCTATCACTCAGGAAATTCCAGAAGTTTCTTGAAGCTCTGTGTCAGGAATGGGGACAAAAACCAGATTTATTCTTTATTATAGCACAGATACATAATAAAATTTTGTCATAAGCTTGTAAGAACAGAGTCTGTGTTTCAGGGAAGAACAATTGGAATAGCAGAGATAGGAAATACATAAATATTCAGTGTTAAGACTGTGTGAAATGAGTGCACATCAGTGCAGCAAAGGATGGATACAAGTAGGAAAATTACATGAGTAATTATCAAAGAGGATAAAGTGTATTATACATATTTCTGATAAGTTCTTGCTCATAACAAATAAATCCACATGATTATTACCCCGACATATTAACAACATACCTATGTTGGTAGTAGAAATCTCATTGGAATTATTCATCTCATCATGAATATTTAGTTTATACAGCCTTGAAGAAAAAGATTTAATCTTAAGATAGAATGAATTTAGATTTCTCTGAATTTTTTTCTGGTAGGAACAGCTGTTCATATATATTTGCCTATTCCCCAAGTTCCCCTTGCCAGTACACCAGAAAAATCTTCTCAGCAAATTCAATAAGAATTGTGTTATTGAGAAACTCACCGATCTCATATTATTATTTGCAAGTGATGGTTAAGCAATGTCAGTGTTGCTATCTGTGATCATACAGTTCTACCCTGTATATAAAAGATGACATAGGGTTTCCCTGGTGGCGCAGTGGTTGAGAATCCGCCTGCTGATGCAGGGGACATGGGTTCGTGCCCTGGTCCAGGAAGATCCCACATGCCGCGGAGCGGCTGGGCCCGTGAGCCATGGCTGCTGAGCCTGCGCGTCCGGAGTCTGTGCTCCGCAATGGGAGAGGCCGCAACAGTGAGAGGCCCGTGTACAGCAAAAAATAAGAAATAAAAAAAAGCATGACACAGAATAGTTAAAGAAAGATGATGTGAGCAGCCAATTGGTCAGGGTCATGTTCCTGGACATGATGGTAATTTAATATGTAATTACATGGCAACAGCCTAACCTGTACGAACTCGAATTTCCTCATTTGTTGAATAAGTAGATATGCTAGATTCAAGGTTTAATATTTTGTGATTCTATTCCTATTGACTTCAAATGGTAGAATAGCAATCTGACCTATACACTTGTGTACACATACCAGTACATACAGCTATTTTTCCACAAATTAGCAGTGCTGACTCTGATGAAGAGTTGAAAATACAGATCCTTGAAAGAATCTGTAAAAAGATTTTTTGTTGATTAGCATAAATGCCCCTTAATAAATGTACATGTAAATATAAAACATAACGTTGCTAATGGATCAAATATCACTTTTCATCCTCCTGACTTACTTTTTCCTCCAGCCACTGCTACGGCAGTTAGCATTTTATCACCCACCTCAGTTGTACGTCTTGCTTTCTACACCAAGGCTCCTCTGATGTTTCATGCAGAAACTCGCTAAAATCATGCATGCACAAACCGGAGGTGATGGAGAGCTAATGGCCCATGGAGCAATCTCGAGCAGCAGGAAAAGGATCAGGAAGATGACTGGCCCTCCCTTCCATCCCTTAGGAGCACAGGGCCGAGGATCATTCTGTACAGTTTGTCAGAGGAACCCAGTGGGATTGAGTCTCCGTTGCCCTCCGTTTCCCAGCCAGGCTGGGAAATGCCTGTGGAAACGCACTTAGCACTCCATTGTCCTAAAAGTGGGGCCCTGATATGATAGGATTAATGTCCTCATAGAAGGAGACGTGAGAGAGCCCGCTCTCTCTTCCTCCACATTCAAGGACCGAGAAATAGCCATGAGGACATAGCAGGAAGGTGGCCGTCTGCAAGCCAGGAAGAGGGTTCTCAACAAAAACTTAATTAGCTGGAACATGCACCTTGAGCATAGACTTCTACCTTCCAGAACTGTGAAAAAGTAAGTTTCTGTTGTTTAAGCCACTCAACCTATGGTATTTTGTTACGGTAGTCCCAGCAGACTAATACAAATAGTCTGGAAGGTATGCTAAGAAATCTCCTCTAAGGTAAAGGACCAATTGTTCCTCCTTGTATCTACCACTAAGAAAGAGGCACAGCACTTAGTGGGGCATCTTTGATTTTTTTCCAAGTCTTTTATTGAAGTATACTATACATATGGAAAAGACTCATGTCATTAGTGAAAAACTGTTTCAGTTATGCTACTAGATTCTAGTAGACACTAAGTATCTCATCATGGGGCATCAACTATGCAAACAGAGCTTCCTGTCATGAGTTGGATACTATCCTACACACTGAATCAGGCACCACAGCAGTCCATCGTACAGTGGAAAGAGTCATTTAAGATCAGGTTGAGATAGATCCAGAAAGTAAAAGAAAACCACAGGACTGGTGGTTCAGACTTCCACAGCATCTATCTTTTTAAAATGATGCCTCTTGCTCAATTCAGACTTATTTCCTCACTGGAAGCTATTGACCAAGAAGGAAACATCTCAGGCCTGTTTTAAGGATAGACCAGCTTGTTAATCACATGCCTGTCAAATAAAATGATTGCTTCCATGTGCTGTCACACTTGGAATGGACCTAGTAGATGGAGATGAAAGGAAATTCTCCCAGTGGGCAGAGCGGAAGGAAATGTACTCCGTCTTTCAGTTTAAATGGAGAGAGAAATGACAGTGGTATAGATATATATGAACTCTGGGCAGCACAGATGTCTTGGCTGGTTGATCATGGGATTGGAAAGAGCAAAACTGTACGAATGGACACAAAGAATTTTAGGGAAGTCATGTGGATGGACCAGTAGGAGGGATTTAAAGCCGACTCTGCCCGCATTACAATGTCTAGAAAGAATTTTAAAAGAGGAGGCACTCAACACAACATATGATGTCAGCTACTGCAGTGCGTGAACAAAGAGCTTAATAAGTAACCACGTAGGCAGGGAGGGACGTTATACATGTAGTTAGCAACATGGGCGCCCCCTTGCCCATCATGATCTAGCTTGAACCACAGCTGAATGAGAAACCTGCTAACCGAGACTGATGCTCAGCCTTCTAAATGACAGCTTCCCTCGGAGAAAAGATGTAGCCACTTGATAGAGGTTGACAGTAACGGAACCCTACCACCCTGGGAGGGCAGTGAATTGTCCTTATTGGAATTGATAGCAGCTCTGAATATGGGATTGCCTTACTGTCCACAGACTTACAAAATGCCTGATTTCCCAGCACAGTGTCCCTTGCAATATCATCTTAAATAAAGCATCCTTTACTAAGGAACTGCATTACTAGACTTTACACAATAGCCACTGGCCCTATCATATAATACATCAGGTGTATAACAGAGTAGTGGAATGGCCAGTTAAAGGCTTAACTGGGATGTCTGCCTAGGAGCCAAACTCTGGAGTTTGGGTCTTGGCTCCAGGATGGGGTATGCATGTTGAGCCCACAGCTGACACATGGTGCTGATGGCTAGAGGATGCCAGTTGCTAAAGCGTATGGGTCCTGGAACCAAAGGGTGAAGCCAAGTAGCCTTTGTCACCATCATTTCCAATAATGATGGAAATCATTCTCATCTCTGACCATGTAGGCTCTGCCATACTAGATGATCTGGTCTTCAGGGGAGTCACTTCCACTAGGGCACACAGTATGGCTTTCATGGTCTTAAAAGCTGTACTACCACCTGGTCACATGTTGCTCCTTATGCTATTGGGTCAACAGGCAAAGAAGAGTTACTAGACTGTTCAGGGTAATTGAGCGTGACTACCATGAAAAACTCAGGTTCCTGCTACATAATGGGGACAGGAGAGAGTACATGTGGAACCCCAGAGATTCACTGAGGCAGCCTTGGGCAGTTTATATCTGGTGATAATTGAATATAGGCAATTGCAGCAATCATAATAACAAAACGTGAAAGATAAATGATGGCTCAGTCCCTCAGAGACTAGGGTTTGAGTCCCTCCACCAGGCAAGCATCCTAAACCAGGTGAAAACGGAGAGAGAGTAAGGGAAATCAGATGGTGGAGGAAGGGCATGATGCATATAAATTACTGTTTTGGGACAAGTTGCAGCTCAAGGGACTGCAGCTTTTTCCAAAACCCTAAGCCTTCTGTAGAGATTGCAGTCTGCTACTGAATAAACAGTGAGGGCTTTGACTGAATGAAGGACAGAGGAACCCCTGAAGTGTGTATGGGATGGGACCCATCTTTTATTCACGCCTCTGCTATAGAAACTGGCGTTGTGCAGGTATAACCGGGCAGCGTCTTGCCTCAGCGGCACTGTATCCTTCCAGCTTTCTACCTGGCAGCTGCTCTGAAGCCAGGCTGGGAAATGCCTGTGGAAACCCACTTAGCACTCACACATGTGAATCCTGAGGCATAGTGCTCAACCACCTGCACAATTCCTTTGGGACTTGATACAAACAAATGGCAAAACACTTGTTTAGGGGACTGTCTGAGAGAATGCCTGGTTTATTTGATTACATTCTTGATTATTGCCTTTCATGCCTCTTCTTATTCTTGAATAAAACTCTCCATGTGATTTAGCTCCCCTTTTCCTTGTGAAGTAAAATTCAGGCTTTTAAATTTAACTTTGCCAATAATCAAGAGTCTCCAGTTGCCCATGTTCATTAAAAAAAAAAATAATAAATCCCCCAAAATAAATAAATCACAACGCTTTAATCTCTTAAACCATCTTCCAGGCCAGTCTTGCTTTTTTTCTTAATATAGCATCTGTACCTTCACAAATCATTTCTCTTTAGAAATGCAACATGCCAGCAGTGAATAAATGCCCCCCCCTCCCCCAGTCCCCAACAGACACATTCTACATAACTTCTCAAAGGTCCTGATGGATTTGAGACCCAGTTGTCCATACAGAATAGCCATTTAGGTAACATACCCTTTGTCTTAAAATGTTGGTTTTATTATTATTCATGTATGATGAGGCCAACAGATCTGGAGATGACTGCCATGGAAAAGATCATTTGCTGCCCTTCTTGTTCCATGCAGGGCCACACAGGGAAGCACCAGGGTCAGTCAGGAGGCCAGAGCCAGGGAGCAGGGGGAAATGTGGGTGAGAGTTTTTATTGTGCTTTTTGCAGGAAAGAATGGGTGAGGTAGGGTAGGCAGGCTAAGCAGGTTTAGGATTGGTGAGTTTGAATGATTTCAGTAGGTTCCAGGATGTCAAGGCTACAGGGTGTAGTTGTCTGATACCTGGCCCTGGGGTGATCAGGGCAGGTGATTAGTGACCTTGAGTGTAAGAGCCTGATAAGTGAGGCAGTTGCGGATGTGTGAGTGGCTTGCCTATAAAAACATGTTCCCAGGAGAGTCACTTACCATCTCTAGAAATTGGCTAACCCTCGGAGAGGCAGATGTCAAAAACATCAGAAATACAGAAAATAAAAGGGCACGGTTAACACAACCTTGCGTTTGATTTCCTCCTTTCTTCCCTGCTTCACTCTTTTCGGGTTTCACTTTTATCTCCTGAAATCACTTTACAAATAAATTACCTTTACCCAGACTCTAGTCTTATGCATTGTTTTCATAAAGGGTGTGGGTGGAGAGGGAAAGGGGTGAGTGGCGGGGGAACCCAAGCTAAGAAAAGTCATTTCTAACCCACTCATTCACCATTAGATTGCATTGACATATCCTAGATTCTGACCCTATGTCTATTCAGCAGATTAAATCTTATGACTGTATGCCTGGAAGTTGCATTTCTAAAGAGAAATAATTTGTGAAGGTACAGATGCTGTATTAAGAAGAAAGCAGGACTGGCGTGGAAGATGGTTTAAGAGATTAAAGAGTTACACTTTTTTATTTTTTGGATTTATTATTTTTTTAGTGAACATGGGCAACTGGAGGCTCTCGATTATTGGTAAAGTTAATCTGAAAAACCTGTATTTTACTTCACAAGGAAAAAGGGAGCTAAATCACACGTAGAGTTTTATTCAAGAATAAGAAGAAGCATGAATGGCAATAATCAAGAATGTAATCAAATAAACCAGACATTCTCTCAGACAGTCCCCTAAACAAGTGTTTTGCCATTTGTTTGTACAAGTCCCAAAGGAATTGTTCAGGTGGTCGAGCACTAGGGGCCTCTGGGCATGTGTGAACGTTGACCCATTCTTGATTCTCCTTCCTCAAGACCCTGTGATAGAAATCCCACGATGACAAGAGGAGAAGCCATCCCCATTTTCTGTTGCCCGAAGTTGGGGATTGTAAGGATCAAGGTTCCCTCTTCTGCCTGGAGCACAGTTCAGTTTTCCATCTTCCTGGTTCCTAGGAAGACACGTTTTCATAGGCTGACCCAGACAATGGAAAGCAGTCAAAACTTGCCTTTAAGAAGCCCATACAGGGGCTTTATTTTTTTAATTAGTGAAAAAGTCTGAGAATTAAATATAAAGAAATGTTAAATTATTTTGCTGGCTCAAACAAACAGGGGGAAGAAAAAAAAAAAAAAAGATCTGCACTAGATTAACTACCCTGTATTTCAAAATGGGAAATTCTTTGGCACGAGTCATAAATTTTCTGTTTTCTGAGATTTCCCTGTGTACTTTCTTAAGGGTCTGAATTTGGAAATCCAAATACATCAGAGACTAAATTATTTAGAAATTACCCTGAATACCAGATTAGTGAGATTATCTAAAAATAACTGACGTAATGCAATGCAGAAGGTAACAAATGACCTGTAAGTGCAGGTTCCTCTCTAACTCTCCCTTGAGGGAGTAGTTAATGTTTCTCGAATGGCTTCTGTGGGAACTGGATGGTTCAGAGGAACTGGTAGTAAGAGATGATACAGTGATTTTGCCATTATGTCCTGACTTGAGCGACACGTATAAACCATCTTTCTAAACAAGTATATTCATAAACGCTTAAGAAATGCGTCAGATGCTGAAAACAGCCTGGAAATCTGCACTTTTAATCAGATTTCTCAGGCTTACTTGTCAGAATCTATGTCTGCAGAACACAGAGCGTTATTCCTTTGTTGCATAAAAGAAAATGAGAAGAGGAAGCCAGCAGTTCTAGCTAATAATTTGATCATACTTGCTAATCCAGCTAGCTGCTCTGGCATTTTATAATTGCAGAAGTTTTAAGAGACATATCTGAAAATGTCATCAGTCAGGTAAATAGTGTCTGTGAATGCAAACCAAAGGGGGTGATGCCAATGTGTATGAATGCGAGAAAAGCTGTTACTCCTCCAAAGAAAAGGGCCTGGGATTATTTGGTCCTCTGTAGGAGAAGGAATGCAGGCTTTGCAATCAAATGAGCCTTGAGCCACTACCTTTTGCCAGATTTGCACCTCAACTCATTTGTTTTTGTTTTTGTTTTGCGGTACGCGGGCCTCTCACTGTTGTGGCCTCTCCTGCTGCGGAGCACAGGCTCCGGACGCGCAGGCCCAGCGGCCATGGCTCACGGGCCCAGCTGCTCCGCGGCATGTGGGATCTTCCCGGACCGGGGCACGAACCCGTGTCCCCTGCATCGGCAGGCGGACTCTCAACCACTGCGCCACCAGGGAAGCCCTCAACTCATTTGACTCTAGCAATCCCACGTATTACATGGGACTAATAATAAGTACCAGTTACCTCACCATCAGGATTAAACGAAATCATATACTTAAAGTTTGTGACATAAAATAAATGCTGAATAAAAGGCAATTATGATCATTTTCACATTTTATTAAGAAGAAAAATTCAAATCTGTATAAAGAATAGTATAATGTATGCCTGTGAACCTATCACCCAGCTTCAATGATTAAGAATGTATGGCCAACCTTGTTTTGTTCAAATCTGCATCCATTTCTACCTCCTGTATTATTTTGAAACAAATCCTAGACATTACTTTTTATCTTTAAATAGTTCAATGTGTATCTCTAAAAGATAAGGATTCTCTTATAACCATAAAATATTATCACACCCCAAAATAGTAATAATTCTTATTATCAAATATCTAGTCAGTGTTCAGATTTTCAAATTGTCTTGTGAATGTTACGTGGAGGTTTTTTCCCCTTAGCTTATTTGAGTCAGGATCTTGATAAGTTTGGCTAATACATGATCACTGTGATGATGATGATAAAGGTTACTGGCATGAAGTGGTATAATTTTGGAATAGAAATAACCTTCATAAGTAATGCTAGCCATTGCTACAGGAGTTTAAAGAAAGTACAAGAATATATGACTCATAGATCAAGTCACATCTCTTCTTCTTCCACTCACTTCAAAGGAAGAATTAACTCAGTTGTCCTGGCAAAAGCCCCCGGCCTGTTAGCTGTGCCAGACTCATACTGCTGTTTCCCTTAGTGTGCTTTGTGATCAGGCACTACAGTGTCATGAAGACCATAGGAGATCTGAGACAGGGGATCTGTGTAAGTACAGGTGAGGTGAGAGTCAAGGATTTGGTTGTGCCGGCATTTCAAGGGACCCTGCTGGTGTGTGTTGGTGGTCACATTTTGGGTGTCTGTGTGGTAGTGCCTATAATTGCACTCAGCAACAACTGGGTGCCTACTAACAGTGTCTCACAAAGTCTGGTTTTCTCTAGAGACATAGTTATTTATAAAGAGCAGCTAAACAAGGAAATGGCCCATATCCTGGTCTTAGGTTTGGGGAGCAGCATACTACAGTGGGCTGGTAGCTGGAAAGTAAGTCAGAGTAGGAGAGAACTTCAGAGATAATATAAAATTCAGAGGCATGCAATCAGTAAAGCTTAGAGGTGACAGTTCCCCCCTCTTTTCCCTTTCTCCCATCACCCTGCAAATAAAAGGTGACTTACTTATGTATAACAGTGCAATCTTTCTAATTAATATCAGCCCCTCGGGGTGCAGTACTATACATATATATAAGCTTTTCATATATACCTATCTCCATCTCTGCATCTATCTCTATAGATCTATATCTCTCCTTGTTTTCAACTGAAGATGAGTAAGGTGACATATGAGGCAGTAAGAGAAGACACACCTCCAGCTGTAGTTGCTTCCCAAAGTCGACTGTCTGAGGTCACGTGGTTGAAAGGATTAACAAAGACTGGGCTGAAGAAGCAGATGGATGGAAAAAACATGGCTTGTTACTTCTGTATTATTCTATAAGTCATCAATCTGAACTTGTCTACAAATAGGATTCTTAAATATATGTAATATATTATGGATTAAAACTTAAGCCCCTGCTGAATAATAACAAGTATTGTATGTGCTTAAATAAATGAAACCACCATGCAATTATGTTCCAGTTTTACTGAAGTTGATCCAGACCCAGTCGAATTAGGCTGTACGTAAGGCATTATTTAGGTCACACAGTTGTTCAAACAAAGCTGAAAAGGATGGTTCTCTTACATTTTGTAGAACTGCAGTAAATTATACATTTTTTTAAGGGAAGCGGGTCTACTTTGGATACAAATTTATTACCATACAGTAATTTAATCATGGGTTTAAATGACATTTATTTGGAAAATAAGGGGGGAGGTAATCAAATCTGAGGGAAGTCCTATCAGAACAAGAATTTTGTCTTGTTTATCATACAGTTTCTGGTATATGGTACTCAATAACCATTTTGTCATGAATGTATAGATTAATGAAGCCATGATCTTTCCTGACAAAGATGGGCTTCCACCAAGTGACCGGTGTTCTGGTGAGTGGCACCAAGAGCCCTCTGATTTGGCAAGAGAAAACCAGTAAATCATCTGGAAAGACTTTCTCTCTTTCATTCCATACCCAGTTCATCATCAGGTTCTCTAGAGTTTATAATACTGCATGTTATTCAGTTATGCTGTTCCCATCACTCAGTTCAAACCTGACTTCTTCAGGGGTGCCTTCTCTAATCCTCCAGAATAGGTTAAGTCCCCACTATTTATAAACTCGGTCAATACCAAGTCACCGTATCATCATAGAACTTGTAGTCATTTACATTTATTTTCATGATTCCTTGACTGACAACTTACGCCACTGAGAGATTCTCACTGCAGGGGTAATATGAAGTGTATCTCTTTTGCTTACCTTTATATCCCAACACCTAACAAAGTAACTGATAATTAAGTGCTTAGGTGGATGCATTCCTTCCCATAGCAAACATTAATGAATAAATAGCTATTACTTTTAGTATACTGAAGGAAATTATATAGATACAGTAAAGCCTGTACTATTCATTAAGGTGGTTCCATGATTTATCAGATGCAAACATATAAAAAACAATTCAGTCAGCTATGATATAGAACACCTATTTTGTGCTCAGTGTTATGGCAAACTTTTTTTTCATTTTTTAAAATTTAACGTATGATTTAGATACAGTAAAATCTGCTCTTTGATGAGTGTAGTTTGAAAGATTTTGATAAAAACATATAATCATGGAATCACCAGCTCCGTGAAGATGTAGAACAGCTCAATTACTCCAGAATACCAGCCCCACCCGTCCTCAGTCATGTGTAGCCCTGCTCAGACCAACAGCTCATGTTTCCCCCTGATCTGTTCTTTTCTCCCTTTAATTTCGTTTTCTCCTAAAGATCATATAAAACATATAGTACATAGTCTTTTACATGTGCCTTCTTCCACTTAAAAGGATGCATTTTAGGTTCATCTGTCTTATTGCATATATCAGTTGTTTGTTCCTTTTTATTATTGCTGTTTCATTCCATTGTATGAATGACATACAGTCAAGTGACATAGTGACTATTTCCACTTTGTGACAATTATGAATAAAATCAGTCTAAACATTCACTGACAAGTTTTTGTGTGAACATAGCTTTCATTTCACTTGGAAAATACCTAGAAGAGTGATTACAAGGTCTTTCCCAAACTGTATGTGAAGTTTACTAGAAACTTAAAAAAAAAAAAAAAAGACTTCCCTGGTGGTCCAGTGGTAAAGAATCTGCCTTCCAATGCGGGGGACGCAGGTTCAATCCCTGGTCGGGGAACTAAGATCCCACGTGCCATGCTGAGGGGTAACTAAGCCCGTGCTCCTCAACTACTGAGCTCGTGCGCCTCATTGAGAGAGCCCACGTGCCACAAACTACAGAGCCCGCGCCCCACAACTAAAGAGAGAAAACCCTCACACCACAACTAGAGAGAAGCCCACTAGAGAAGAAGCCCGCGCGTCGCAACAAAGTTTACTAGAAACTACTACAGCATTTTTTTTATTCTCACCAGTGATGTGTAAGAGTTTCAGTTGCTCCACATCCTTGGTATTATTCATCTTTTAATTTTAGCTAAAATTCCAGTGGGAGCATAGTGGCTTCCCATTATGGCTTCAATTTGAATTTATCTAATGAAAAATTATGTTAATCATTTTTTTCATGTGCTTATTTACCATCCCTATAGCTCTGCTAAAAACTCTGTTCAAATCTTTGGTCCATTTTTATTGGACTATTTGTTTTCTTATTACTGAGTTGTTAGAGTTCTTTATAATCTTCTGGATACAAGTTCATCACATATGCGATTTGCAAATATTTTCTCTCAGTATGTGCTTGTTTCTCATTCTATTTACAGTGTTTTTGAAGAGAAGAAATTCTTAATTTAGATAAAAATAATTTATCAAATTTTTAACAGATCATGCTTTTGGTGTTGTATCTAAAAAATCTTTGTATGATCCAGGATCACAAATATTCTCCAATGTTTTTATCTAGAAGTTCTATATTTTTACATTTTACTCTTAGGTCTTTGATCCAATCTTAAATCAGTTTTATATAAGTTTTGACTTATGTGTTGCAATTCTTTTTTATTTTGCATATATATAAAAATTTTCCAGCACCATCTGTTGCAAAGAATATTCTTCCTTCATTAAATTTCCTTGAAACATTCTTGAAGATCAGTTGACCAGCTATGCTTGGGTCTGTTGCTATGCTCTGTCTTCTGTCCCATGGATTTATTAGTCTATACTTTTTCCAATATTATTCTGTCTTGATTACTGTGGCTTTATAAGTCTTAAGATTAGGTACTGTGAATCCTCTGACTTTATTCCTTTTTCCTCAAAATTTAGTGTTCTTTGCCTTTCCAGCTTGTCAATTTCTACAAAATATTCTGCTGGAATTTTTATTGGGATTATGTTGAATCTATAAATCAGTTTGGGAAGAACTGACTTCTTAATTATACTTGGTCTTCCAATCTGTGAACATGATATAGTTCTCCATTTTGAGACTACTTTGATTTCTTTCATAAATGTTTTGTATATTTCAGAATATAGAACTTACACATAAAATACTTATTTGTTAATTATGTTTATTTGATATTTTTGTGCTTTTGTAAATGGTACTGATTTTGTATTCAGTATCCAATTTTTCATTGCTTGCATCTGTTCAAATCATCTTGCATCTGGAAAATAGTTGATTTTTGTATATTAGCTGTGTATGTTGTGAACTCCCTAAACTCCTTTATTTGTTAGAATAGTTTTATTTTGAATCCTTTGAGATTATGTATGAAGAAAGTTTTGTGGGCCCCAATTACAGTTTTATTTCTTCACTGCAAAACCATATAATTTTTTTTTATCAACTAAGAACATCAGTATAATGGTGAATGGTCATGGGGTAAGTAAACAACTAATGCTTTGTTTCTAATCTTAGGATAAAGCATTCAATCTTTTGCCACTAAAGTATGATGTTACTTGTAGCTTTTTCATAGATTCTTTTTATCAGATTAAAAGGTTCATTCTATTCCTATTTTGCTGAGACATTCATCATGAATGGATGCTGAGTATTGTCTATTTAATCTAAATTGTTGGATTTATGAACATAGAGTTGTTCATAACATTTCCTTATTAGTTTTTCAATTACTGTATGGTCTGTAGTAATAACCCTTCCTTTATTCCATATGTTTGTGATTTTTGTCTTATTGCTTTATTTCTTGTTAATTCTAACTATAGGTTTACTATTTTTATTTATTTTTTCAAAGAACAAACTTTAAATTTTATTCTTGATTTTCCTATTTAGTTTCATCGATTTCTGCTCTAATCTTCATTAATTTTTTTTTTTTTTTTTTTTTTTTTTTTTACGCGGGCTTCTCACTGTTGTGGCCTCTCCCGTTGCGGAGCACAGGCTCCGGACGCGCAGGCTCAGCGGCCATGGCTCACGGGCCCAGCCACTCTGCGGCATGTGGGATCTTCCCGGACCGGGGCACAAACCCGTGTCCCCTGCATCGGCAGGTGGACTCTCAACCACTGCGCCACCAGGGAAGCCCTAATCTTCATTAATTTTTTTTTTCCCTTCCACTTCCATTGGGTTTAAAACACTCTCCATTTTCACGTTTGTTAATGTGATGCTTACATCTTTGATTTGAGTCTTCTCTTCTAATACGAACATTTAGTGCTATATATTTTCTTATAAGCACTGCTTAAACTGTTCTCTACATATGCTATGTTTACTTTTAATTCAATTAAAAATTTTTAACTTCATTATGATTTTCCCTTAGATCTATGGGCTTTAAATTTTTTTCTAACTTTAAAATATTTGGTATTTTCTCCAAACATCTTCCTGTTGTTCATTTTTATTTTAATTATATTCTAGTAAGAGAATAAACTTTGTATAAGTTAAACTCTTTTATTTTTAAAAAGTCTTGGTTAGGCCAAATATATATCTTGATCAATAGCTCATGAGTACTTGAAACAAAATGTATTCTATTATTAGGTGGACTCTCCCCATAAGTGACAATTAGGTCAGACTGGTTGTCATTGTTAGGGTCTTCTTTATCCTCACTAATTTTCTGTCTACTTATTTTAATGATTACTAAAGAAGGAGTGTTGGAAGCTGCAGATATTATTGTGGATCTGACTATTACTAATTTAATTCTATAAAAATTTACCTGTTTTGAAGCTGTATTGTTAGATGCATATGCAGTTATGATATTCATGTTCTCTTGCTGCTTGACCTTTTTATCATTATGTAATATCCCTCTTTATCCCTAGTAATATTCCTTGTTCTGAGACGTACTTTAGTTGATACTAATATAGCCACCACTTCAACACTCCTTTGATTCATGTCTGCATGGTCTTATAGTTTTCCATCCTTTTACTTTCTACTTTTCTATATCTATATTTCACATATATGTATATTTTTACATAAACTGATTTTCTTCTGGACAGCATATAGTTGTTGCTGTTTTTCTTTATTCAACATGACAATCTATGCCTTTAATTGGTGTGTTTAGGCCATTTACATTTAAAGTCATTAGTGCTATCACTGTAATAAAACAAATCATCTTACTAGATGCTTTCTTTTTGTTCCATTGCATCACTTTTTTCTTTTCTTCCTGCTCCCTTTTCTTTTATTATTTTTTTGATTCCATTTTATCTCCATTGTTGGTTTATATATTTTAAATCTTTGAGAAATGTTTTTAGTGATTTAACCAGTGTTTATAATATGCATCATTAACTAATCACAATCTACCTTAAAATAATATTATATTACTTCACTTACAAGGTACTGACCTTGCAATAAAAGATTGCTTCATACCCTTAGTGCTATTTTTGTCATTCATTTTACTTGAACATATACAAGAAAGCCAAAGTGCATTGGTACTACTTTTGTTTTAGAAGTTAGTTATCATTTACAGCAAATAAAAGTAAGAAAAATATGAACTTTATATTTATCATTATTTATGTCCTTTCCATGCCTCTTTATTGCTTTTTGCAGCTTCAAGTTTTTGTCTGCTATCATATCTTTTCTGCCTGAAGAACTTTCTTTAACATTTTCTTTAGAGCAGGTCTAATGGTAATAAGTCTTCTCTTTATATTTGCCTGAGAAGATCTTTATATCCCATTTGGAAGATAATTTCACTAGATATAGAATTCTAGGTTGGCAGGTAATTTCTTCCGACAACTGAAGATATAACTCCACTGTATTCTCTTTGCCAAGTTTCTCACACACACAAAAAAACTTATCTTCGTTATTCTTGTTTCTTTTTATCTATAATTTTCAACAGCCTGAATCTCTCTTTTCCTTTTTATTTTTAATTTATCCTTCCTATTATTCTCTGAGCCTCGTGGATATGTGGTTTAGTGTTTTTTATAATAAATTTTGAGAAGACTTTTCATTATCTTTTCAAATATTTATTATTATGCCATATTCTTCCTTGATTCTCCTTCAGGGATTTCACATAGACATACATTGGGCCATTTGATATTGTCCCATATCTCGTAGATGTTTCATTTTTTGTTCATTTTTTTCTTTGTCTTTTAGTTTGTGCCATTTTTATTTATCAGTCTTGAAGTTTATTAATTCCTTCTGTAGTTGTGTTGAATCTACTGTTTATTTCACTGAAAACATCAATATTATAATTTCTTCATTTCTAGCATTTCTATTATTTTCTTTCTTATGATTTTCAACTCTCTGCTGAAGTTCATCTGAACTGGCATGCTGGCCCACTTTTCTACTAGATACTTTAACATATTAATCATAATTATTTAAAATTTCTTCTGTTTCCAACAACTGTGTCATATCTGAGTTTGATTCTGTTGATTACTTTGTTTCTTGACAGTGTAATTTTTTTCTTCTTTATTTCATAATTTTTCATTGAAAGCTGGCATATTGTGTAGAAAAACAGAGATGGAAGTAATCAACATGTATGACTGGAATGGGCACACATCTTTTTTGAGAGCGGTGGGAAGGCTAGGTTTTTAGTATAATAGGTTGAATCAATCTCAACAGGAATTAGGGTGGATTTAGTTTTTACCATTGTAAGCCTTAGTGTACCCAGGTTTCAGATTCCTCTAGCATTAAATAACTATAATTCTGGTAGGACTGGTCTGCCAGAGGGTTTTCTCACTGTTCAGTTTCTGCTTTAGATCTTTCTTTTGCACCTGTGCCTTAGAGAAGGTCTCTCCCCATGGTCTTCCCTCCCAATCATATTTGTTACCTCACACTTGGTAGCCTGGGAAAAGGAGGAAAGGAATATTCTCTTATTGTGTTTAACCACCAGTCTTATCCAGGTACTGTGTCCCTGAGGCTGAGTAGTGGGACCCTCTCAGTGATACTGCACTGCCCCCAGCAATAGGGGATCTCTGATTGTGTGGGCCCAGGACATATTCCTGACCTTTTATCTAGGGATAAAAGATTTAAAAAAATTCTGTGTCCCCAGATGCAATGGTCTTCACCCTTGATGTTAGGTAGCAGGATTTCTACCTTTTCACATGCAGCTTAAGTTTTTTGTTCCATAGGGATGATAAAGTAGAAGGATCTGGGTGGGGTTTCATGCCTTTCTTGTAGTCTGATACCATAACAAAATATCATAGACTCCCTGGCTTAACTGAAATTTATTTTTTCACAGTTCTAGAGGCTTGAAATCCAAGAACAGGGTTCCAGTATGGTTGGGTTCTTGAGGGCCCTTTTCCTGGCTTGGTGATTGCCACCTTCTTGCAACAGTAAATCTCTGGTATCTCTTCTTATAAAGACACAGATCCCATTATAGGGGCCCCTCCCTCATGACATGATCCAAACCTAATTACTCCCATAGACTCCATCTCCAAATGCCATCACATTGGGGGTTAGAGCTTCAATACATGAAATTTGGAGGGACACAGTTCAGTCTGTATTAGTACTGTTCCCCTCTTCCAGGCCTGCATAACAATGGAGCCTTTCTGGAGATCCACTCTGCCACCATTCTCATTCATGATCTTCCAATTGGATCTGTGGGCATAAATCACCTGAGTGAGCAGCTCCCAGAGATGCTGGTTTCTCACACTAGTCCACACTTAGCCTTTATTAATTCACTAGAAAATTCAGCTAATTTAATCTGTTGATGTATATTGTTTGGAATCTGACCCAGATAAGAAAGTGTTTGTTCTCTCTCTCTCTCCTTGGAGGTGGCATCTTTCATTAGATTTTAAGTTAGTTCTTTGCCCTGTAATTCCAACTCTGATGGATTAAAATAAGTTGTGTCTTTTTATAAATTATCTATGTCTTATAATCTTGGGAGCAAAGCCTTTCCAGCTTTCTACATCTTAAGCAGAAGCTATAAAGTCCCCCACATGTCTTAGCAGATACAAAAGATTTTTAAAATACATTTTTAGATTTTATTTAAAATGTATGGCACAGAACAAATTAAATGATATCAGAAAGCCTTATAAGCAAGTGCAAATGTAAATTCGTGATTATCAGTGAAATATGAATTAAAAAATGAGAGATCAGGGAAAGGATGGTCAGGATTACTTTTTAAGAGGAAGGGATACTCACTATTTAGGCAGGGTCTGAGAATCTATATAATTTAAATGTATGAACAACTTATGTTCATCTCCTCAAAAGCAAGCATATTTTGTTAAAAATAGAATGCACGGTAGTCTGCAGTTTAACTGTCAGTTTCAACGTCTTTAACCACGTATGAGAAATAATAACCAGCAACATTTTGTTAAACCAGGCCACACATGTTTTCCTTTCTTCTCCTTCAAAATAAGAGCAGTGATGAAAAATGAATAGGAAGACAGTCTGAATAAGATAGAATAAAAAGGTTGTCATCCTCACAAATGCTGATTAGTTCAGTATATGGCAGACATCAAGCTGTACTACTACATGTATTTCTAGAGAGGAGTCTCAATAAGAAACCTGGCTGCTGTCATTCATTTGCAGAAAATATACGAACATTTCTAAACATTCCAATATTGGGCACAAAACGACAATAGCTGTTTTCGTAAGCAAAAAGTTTGGTCTTTGTTAAAGAGTTTCAAAGTCCTAAGTCAACAATGAACTATAATTCATCATTCGGTTCCAGCAACACAAAGTATTTGGAAGAGGGAGAGAGAGCAAGCAAGCAAGTTATCTAGCTTTCTGTTCCTGTGAATAAGAAGACAGTTATCAGAAATTCCGTGTTGGTAAAATCTTCATTTCACTATGGGTCAACACAGAAGAAAGAAAACGTTTTTCTACAAAGGTCTATGTTGCTGTCAGATGGCAGCACATTAAATTGTTTGAAAAATCCACATCCTGGCATGTGAGTATTTCTCAAAGCTAACTATTCATAAAATGTTGACATATCATTACTGTAACTGTCAACAGACACGGATACTGGTATGATCACATGAAATTTTATTCTCAAGGAGACCAGAAATCACAAGACTACACTAGGAATTTTCAGAATACTAGTACTCAAAACAAGAAAATGTTCAGATTTATCTAAATGTGTAAAAATACAAGAAAAAGTAACAGCTTCAGAATAAGAAATTCTGAAATAGTCACTAAGTCAGATATTCAAAGAGGGGCCTATTAATTATATTTGCCAAACTTAGTAAAGCATACAGCTTTGCAGACCCTTATACATGGAACAGTTCCTTTTTAAATATGGAAAGTTTATATAAACCTTGACTGCATTAATCATGGTTCAACATAGTGATGTACAGAGTTCTTCGATGGTCTTTGAATATGAAGCTTTGCCCAATTTATTCATGCCATATTAAGGTAGAGACTTTAATATTTGTTCTTAGACACTTTCAGGGAACTTAATTGGAAGACGGACATGAATTATAGAAATAGAACTCCCCTAGCTATTCTTCAGTTAGTGATTGGAAAAAGTATCTAACTCAATAAATTTGAGATATTTTCTTAAATACCTTCAAAATGTTTGTAAAATAACAAAAATTATCAAATATTTTAAAAATAACTTCATAATTTTCTTTCAAAATAGGTATTATTTTCTCCTTCAGTAGCTCATCCATCATCAGCATTAATTAAGCCATCATTTATTGAGTACTTACTTTGTGACAGGGAGAGTAATTGGGGTTTTGCATATGTTATTTCATGCTCAGTAACATACAACTCAAAGAGGAAGTAAAGTTCAAGAAGGCACCAGAGAAAATGGATCATATTATTAGTCAGCTCAGATGTTGGTGATTCCAGTGGGCAACCTTTCTGGATCACTCACTTATTTTCTTAATTGGCTTTTCATTTAAGCTTACTGTCGATTTCTGTAAATCTTTTACTCTTTCCTCCCATGAAAGAATTAAGCACTAATAACCTAAGGCATCCTCCGTATGTAGCCACTTGACTCTTTTGCATCAAGAGTGGTTCTTGTCATACACCATCCTTGGGAGCACAGACAGTTTATATTTTAAGAAACCTTGAACTCTTCCTGTACCAACGTACCTGATAGATGTTATATTAGGAGGGGTAATTTCTATTCACCCAGTTATTCTGATATGCCTTTGAATCCAAGGGTATTTACCCACCAGCCCATCTCCATGTAATTGATTGGTTTAAAACTATAAAGTAGGATTGTCCAAAGCAGCTCACATTTTTGTAACTAGAGTAAGCAATCTTTTCAATGTACCTCAGCACACTAATTTTATTGATTTTCTCTCCACACACCAAATATATGGTTGATAAATATTGTTGAATGCTAATTCTTCAAGTTAGAAAGTGGCATCAGCTATAATGCAATCAAATCCTTCCTTCCAAGTGCAAAATTGAGGCAAAGAATAAGCAACTTGCCTAAGATTTCACATCAGTTAGTCAAAATAAGCCAGTTACTCTGTCACCTGCTACCCGGTTTTGAAAGAGAACAATCTGAGTCCTGCTTTTGTCAATGATCGAGCAGCTTGTACTAGACTTGCCCTCATACTAAAAACAACAGTAAAATTAGATAAAATTAGTAAAAGAGGCATCTATTTCCATATATTGGACATAAGCATCTCAGGTCTGTGATTAGTGAGAGGAGAGTAAAAAAGTGATCTGAGACCCAAAATAAATCCACAATCACCCTGTGTTTCTGTTTTGGATAATTATCCTGCCACAGAGCACAGAAGAGGAGCCAAAGAAATGGCAAACTTATTGCATTAAGGAGTAGTTATCAGAATCATGGGCTGCTGAGGTGGCTGTAAGTTGGAGGTTAAGATCATCAGAAAAAGGATTTATGCAGAGATGCTCCCAGAAATCTGCATATGGTAATTCAAATAGCTGAGGGCTTGACTGAACATATACAGCACAAAATTCCAAAGGGTCTAGAAGAGATCACATGTAACAGGGTTGAGAATGATGTAAGAGATTATGCAGAGCTGAGAAAATTTGAAGTTCTAGAACAGCCTGAAAGAGATCTCAATAAACATCATAGGTAACCAGTGGAGACTCAAGAAAGAAATGCCTAAGAAGTAAGAGCCTCAGCCTGTAACATGCAGCTTGTAAATAAAAGCAAATAAACCCACTCTAAGAAAATTAGCAAAAGCATGACATGTCCAAAATGATTGTTCCATAACTGAATTGCCTACCAAAACAAAGCTCAATACTCCTTAAAGGGAGACACCATAATCCAAACTTCTTGCATTATTATAATTTCTAGTATAAAATAAAATTTACTAGAGAATGAAGTAATGTGAAATTTTATCCATAGTCAAGAGAAAAAGGGAAAAATAAAAAAGACCACAAAATGACATAGATGTTAAAAGTGGAAGGTAAGAGTGTTAAGGCAGATATTATAAATATGTTCAAGGTCTTAATTGATGAGCAGATGAGGATCAGCAGACAAAGAAATTACTGAAAACAATAAAGGTGAAAATTCTACCTTGGGAATTATAATACCTATACTGAAAATTGACTGGATTGGATTAACGACAGATCAAAGACAGCAAAAGAAGGGGTCACTGAATGTAAAAATGCATAAACAAGGTAACCCAATATGAAAACACAGATTTTAAAGTATTAAAAAGATAAATAGACTTGTGTGACAATTGTGGAATTCTAAAAAGAGAGGAGAGAGAGTTAAGGATGCATATTGTAATATCAAGAGCAACAACTTAAAAAACTAAATGTAAAAAGGTATATAAGTAGGAGTGCAATAGAGAAATAAAAATTGAATACAATTTTTTTTTGATTATCCTAAAATAAGAGAGGAAAGTAGAAATAGAGAAACAATAGCAACAGAGATAGATGGGACAAATAGAAGACCCATACGAAAATGACATAGATTTAAATCAATAATATCAATTATTGTATTACCTGTAAACAGATTTCTAGGAATGAAGGTTGATTCATAATCAGTAAATCCATTAATACATCAAGCATTTTAATACATCTAAAGAGAAAAAAAATTATATGACTATGTAAAAAGCTGAAAGTCCTTGACAAATTTCAAGATCTGCTTCTGATGAAATTTTTTTTTAAATTGAATGGCATTTTCTGAATATGAATATATATATATATATATATATGTATATATATATATATATATATATATATATATATATATATTTAAAATCTAGAGTGTTTCCTCCAAAATGAGCTTACCCTTGATTGCCTGGAAGACTTCTTGGAGTGACTACTGACTGAATTATTTATGCTTACTCTGTGGGCAGTTTCCTTCCAACTGAAGTCATCCCATTAGAACAGATGATACAAGATTTGTTCTTGAATTTAGATGATGTGTTAAATGATGTCATCACATCCTTGCAAGACATATAGGTCAGCCTCTACTCAAAAGGTGAGAGTTGTTATGGATTATAGCATTGGCCCAGAATTCCTCCTTGTTTGTGCAAGGTAGAGTCTGTGAAGCTGCTAATACATC
The DNA here is from genome assembly GCF_003031525.2 of Neophocaena asiaeorientalis asiaeorientalis. Lineage (NCBI taxonomy): Eukaryota > Metazoa > Chordata > Mammalia > Artiodactyla > Phocoenidae > Neophocaena > Neophocaena asiaeorientalis. The sequence continues at coordinate 917,686 of NW_020173033.1, read as the reverse complement.
TTTCTCAACCTGATTTAATTCTTTGGGCCAAGTGGAAAAGTCAGTGCAGAAATGTAAAGAGAAATCCGCCTGGCTATCTAAGGTAGACTCTTCTGGTTTGTGGGATTTGTTCAGTTAACTGAATCTGAAACCCTATAGGAAATGGCTAAAGCCAATGCTGCAGGTTGCCCTCAACCTGCTGTTCGGAGTTCTGTAGATTGTAGTCTTAATTAAATATTGCATGAGACAAATTGAATGGATTTGTTCCTAGCCTCTGTTGATCAGATTAATCAGAGTGGCTGATGGAGTGGTGTACTCGTGTGTAAACTTGCTAGAAAGCGAAACAGAGCAAAGTGCAGGTAAGTTCGCTAGTAGACCATGAGGGGAAAAAGAAAGCAAACAAAAATCTTCAAGTTCCTTAAGCTCAGGGTTCCTCACTTGTGATGCAAAACTCACTTGAGTCCCTCTGCATTGCTTCCTTGAGACTTGGGGTACTAGGGGAATTAACTCAAATATGATACTCATTCTTCTTGATGTGCTGTGAGTAATGAATGCCTTTTTTGAGAACCGAGAATCTTTTGTCTTCTACTAGCATCTATGAAACAACGGCAAGATAATTTACTACCTTGCAAGTGGGATCCTTCATAGTTATTGACACAAGGATGTGGGGAAAATCCTAAGATTGTATACCAGCAGACACTAATGAACTGAACCGTATTTCAAATGAACAATATTACTACAGTTAAGGGATCGGGGGAAGAACTACCCCAAGTAACTTTACAGCACAATATTTGGACTATGTCTTCAGGCTAAAGGCAAAAAGAATTTTATTATTTTGTTTTTCTTTTCACAGTGACATAGATTTGCATTTCTGAAACTACTTTCTGTGTATTTTATGATTGAGCAAACAAATAAATATATTAAGGATAATGAGAGCCAGATTTCTGACTGTCAAAACAAAGAGTTAAAAATTAAATGGGAAGTTGTTGAAATGGAGAGTGTGAACTCATGGGTTTTAATAGATAGATAGATAGATAGATATGAGTACTTATGTATGTGGATATATAAATATTTATGCGCACGTATGTGTGTTGTATATATTGGGCTGGCCATAAAGTTTGTTCAGGTTTTACGCAACATCTTATGGAGAAACTCGAACAAACTTTTTGGCCAACCCAATATATAGATGTCTTTTATTTCACAGCCCAATCCAATGAGAGGACCAGGACACAGTGATATCCCAATAGCAGAGAACATACCCAGCACCCAGACCTTGGTTTCTAAATGTACTTCTCCAAATTAAGACACAGGTATCCATGGTGTAATAACTAGCACCAATTAATACACATTGTCACAAATAGGAAGCTTTTCTTCATTTTTATGGCTGAATTATATATTATACATATTATATACATATGTGTGTATATATATATTCCATTATGTGGAATATATCACACGTATATCACATTTTTTAAAATCTATTCATCCATCGATGAACACTTAGTTTGTGTCTTGGCTGTTGTAAATAATGCAGCTGTGAACATAGAGCTGCATATATCTTTTCGAGTTAGTGTTTTCATTTTCTTTGGTTAGATACCCAGAAGTGGAATTGCTGGATCACAGAGTAGTTGTATTTTTAATTTTTTTGAAGAATCTCCATGCTGTTTTCCATAGTGGCTGCACCAATTTGCATTCCTTCCAACAGTGCATAAGGGTTCCCTTTTCTCCACATCTTCACCAACACTTGTTCTTTCTTGTCTTTTTGCTAATAGCCATTCTAACAGGTGTGAGATAATACGTCACTGTGGTTTTGATTTGCATTTCCTTCATAATTAGTGATGTTGAGTACCTTTTCATGTACCTTTTTTTAAACATCTTTATTGGAGTATAATTGCTTTACAATAGTGTGTTAGTTTCTGCTGTATAACAAAGCGAATCAGCTACATGTGTTCATATATCCCCATATCCCCTCCCTCTTGCGTCTCCCTCCCTCCCTCATCTTGCATGCTGGTCTCCTCCTCCTTGTTTCAGTGAGTCTGTCAGCTCAATCTGCTGATGCTTAAATCTCTTAGATCTACTTTTCTGCTGCCTCCCTAATACATCAGTACTTAGAGTTGTCTTTAGTTATCTACCCTCTAGTTAGTAAACTGATGAAATTATGGAGACCATTTTCCTCGTTTTCTTTCTCTTTGGGATCACCATCCTGTATTGCCAGCTGTCCATTGTTTAAATCCCTTGTTTCACATACTTTGCCCAGTTTAGCTTGTTGTTCAAAGTTAGCAGGTAAATCCAGTCCCTGTTATTCTCTTCTGACCATGTTGGTCAGAAGAGAAAGTATGGTACAACTACTTTGACAAAATTTTTCTCAGCTAAGCTAAATTTATTGAAACGCTATGACCCAGTAATTCTACTCCTAGGTATTTTCTCAAGATAAATGAAAACATACACTCACAAAAACACTTGTAGGAGGATTTGCATGACAGCTTCATCCATAGTAACCAAAAACTGAAAGCAATTCAAATTCCAAATGACCTGAAAATGTATAAACAAATTGCGGCATATCCATACAAGAAATATTATTCAACAATAAAGAGGAATAACTTAACTGATAATCACAACAACATAGATGACTCTCACAGATATTACGCTCCCTTAAGCAGTAAGTAAAATACTACCTACGCTATGATGAATTCACATGAAGTTCAAAAGCAGACAAAACCAACTTATGGTGAAAAACGTGGGAAACTGATTGCCTCTGAAAGTGGAAATTAATTGAAGAGGGAAACGAAGCATTGTTCTTATGAGATCAAGTATCCTCTATCTTTACAGAGGTGTGGGCTATGAATTCATGAATTTTACAGAACTCATCAAGTGTTTAGTTTAAAATGTGTGTATTTTATATGTTATAAACTTTCCCTAAAAAGAACTTCAAACCAATTTAAAATTTGGGGCATTAGAATTGTTTTTCACAATAAGATGAGTTGGCAATTCTGAAATTAATTTCTGTAACTTCTGTATAATTGTATATATTCTAAGCTTGGGGATATTGTTAAATATATTGAGGATAATAGGGGCAAGGTCTCTCATTGTGGAAAGTTGTGAATATGGAAAGGAAGATTAAACTCTGCCCTGTGGCATTAGATTATAGTTGGAGGTATCAGAATAAATCCACTGTTTTTAATACAAATACAGAAGAGAATAGATACAAGTATATATCAGTATTACTGGCAAAGTCCCAGCACCCATCTTGGCTTCTAAACATGATTTTCCTCTAAAAGGAAAAATATTTCCTTGGAATAAATAATTTCATGGCTAGAGTGTGGAACGTATACAATGACTCTAGAACATTTTACCGAGACAGAAACCCAGGAAGTGCTCAAAGAATGATGGACATATGTGAAAAGCAGTTCGAATACAGCTTTATGAGGCTTCTACTGGTCAAATCTCAGACAATTTGATCATCACAATAAATATTGATAGCAATGTATTACTACAGCATGTGGTGTGCTGGTAAACTGGCTCTCCAAAAAGAAAGGAAAAAAAAAAAAAGCCCCAATTAGCAGTATTTGCTGATTTCTACAATGTGTATATTCACACTGTGGGTCATCTCAAACCACCAACATTATGCCACTGAATACAGATTTGTGGCTTAAAATTCTCATGAGTGTGAGCTGGCCACAGAACACCACTAATTATAACCATGGAATTAAGTAAGGATACATACATTTACACTTTTATCAATACGTAGATGACTAAATCATTTAATGGAGAAGGGAAAGGTCTTTGCTTAAAGTTTAATAAATATAGAAAACATGATGGAGTAGTAAACAATCAATGGATGCAAAAGCTGGTGAGGGAGGATTTAATGAGCTCTAAATGTACACAATCTTAAAGAATCATTCTACAAATTATGTATTCATTACAAAGTGAAAAATAATGACTTCATAATAGAAAGACCTGATAGATATCACTTTAACCAAGTAATCAATGTTAAGGTCTGCAGAACTGGATCAAACTGAAATCATATGTCTCTGGTTAGGATGCTCTAGGGAGGACCGGATCTCTCGTCTGTCATGCCTTCTGTATCAGTTTGAGATCTCCAGAAAAACACAACCAATGGGATATATTTACCTATAGAGATGTATTTTAAGGAATTGGTTCATGCAGTTGTGGGAATGGCAAGTCCAAAATCTATAGGATAGGCTGGCAAGCTGGAAACTCAGGCAGTATTTCTACATAGTAGTTCTGAGGCAGAATTCCTTCTTCCCAGTAAACCAAAGTTTTGCTCTTAACACCTTTGATTAATGAGATAAGTCCATCACATTATCTTGGGTAATAGCCTTTATTTAAACTTAACTGAGTTTAGATGTCAATCACATCTACAAAATACATTCATAGCAACATCTAGATTAGTGTTCAACCAAACAACTGTGTACCATAGCCAAGCCAAGCAGACACATAAAATTTAACCATCGCATCTGTCAAAAATTCATAATCTGAACCCAATCTTGAAAAACTAAATACAAATGGAGATATTTCATAAAATAACAGGACTGTAGCCTCCAAAATATATCAGGTAAAGGACAGAAAAGAAGAAAGGCTAAGGAACTGATTTCGATTATGTAGACCAAAGACACATGACAATTAAATTTAAAGTGGAATCTTGATTTCACATGGTACTGGATAAAGAACATTGCTGGGACGATTTGTGAAATTATGTTACAGCGTGTGGATTAGACAATTTTCTTATTTGATAATTTTGTTGTGGTTATATAAGAGAAAGTCCTCATTCTTAGGAAGTCCATACTGAAATATTAGAGGCAGGGTGCACACTGTCTCCCTACCTCTAATATTTTTTATTTATTATTTACATAATATGTTTTATTCTCTTCACTAGGTAGAATAATGGTCCCCAAATGATGTCTGAATCCCAGCACCTGTGAATATGTTTCCTTACATAATAAAAAGGACACTGTGCATGTGATTGAGCTAAGGATCTCGAGATAAGGAGATTGTCCCGGATTATCACAGTGAGCCCAATGTAATCACAAGGTTCTTATAAGTTTAAGAAGTAGGCAAGGGAATCAAAATCTGAGAAGGAGAGGTAAGGGCAGATGTAGAGTTCAGAGTAACGCAATGACTAGCTTTAAAGGTGGGAGGGGACCACAAGCCATGGAGTACAGGCAGCCTCTACAGGCTGAAAGAGTTATGGCAGCCTGTAGAAACCAAAGAAGGCAAGGGCCAGATTCTCCCAAGACCCTCAAGGAGACCCTGCTGACACATTGATTTTACCTTCAGGAGACCCATTCTGTACCTTGGAACTCCAGAACTATAAGGCAATAAATCTGTGTTGTTTTAAAGAACTGACTTTATGGTAATGTGTTATGGTAGCAATAGAAAACTAATACATCCACAAATGATTCAGAAAAAGTATGCATTTATTTGAAACTATATACAGAGATGATGTGAAATAAAGCAAACATAAAACATTAGCAAATTTTGGTTGAGTCTCTAGGAGTTCTTTGTATTACTCTTGCAAATTTTCTTTAAGTTTGAAGTAATATTAAAAGCGACAAGAAAGTCATCAGCTTTTAAAGATGGTGAAATATTTACAATTAAATTCTGTATTTGCTTCAAATAAAATAAGGAAGAGGGAAGTGAGTGGGGTATGAATAGGGCAGTGTTTACTGTAGATGAATGCTTGTTAGAAATGGTCAATGTGGAAAGGACTTTGAGTGGACTCTTTTGTCTGCTTCTGCATGTGTTTCAAATTATTCTTAAAAAGGTAAAAAACAGGACGATGCTATCTAAAAATCTGTGGAAGGGAAAATGATGCAATGCAAACATTTCATGTATCAGTCAGTCAATCTGGGGAGTTAGCAGCCTCAGTTGAAAAAAAATGTTCTAAACGATAACAGTCTAGTGTCGTGTCAGTTTAATATATTTTATTTACTTGAACAGATAAAGCAGGAAACAAGAGGTTTTTCTCTGAGTATGTCAGCCAGCAGACATTAACCTCTCTCTACTGCCAGTGCTACTCTGCAGTTTCTACAGTTCATTTTGCTTTTTGTTATTATAATTGTAGGCACTACCATGAGTGTTTAAAACACTGTTGAAAATAGCAGTATTTGAAGAAACCGGATGTCACTTAAGATATGATCCTTGGATAAACATCACATGCTGCTGGCCTTCTTACAAAATGAGTAAGGACTGAGTTTGTTTCTTTTTGGCTGCCAAAGCCACTTTCATTTTCCTAGAGCCTTCTAGTTAGCAGGTAGCTTGAGGAGACCATTGGGAAGGGACAGAGAGCATACGTTTGGACTACCGCCTTCCTGTGCTTCACCTGTCCCCTTTTTTGAATAAATATATAAAAGCAATAAGGATATATTTACATACAATTAAAAAAGAAAACTAAAATAGTTCAAGTAGTGAACCTAACTTTTTGCCCTTTCCCCCGTGAGAGAAACAAATGAGAGCATGCACTTCTTGGCCAGATTCAATGAATTTAAATTTTCCATTAGCATATAACAGGTTTAGGTTATAAATCCCTTTGAGCATGGGAATCAGTGAGGAAAAAAAAAACAAACACTCTGCAAGCTATGGCTCAAATAAGCTCAGGCTGTTATTTTAGAATATACTGTGCCTGTACGGAGAAAGATAATACGTTTTATGTGTGTTCGTTTTTCTTAAAATAGCAAGAGTTTTTAAAAAGCCATTTCATCTCTGAGAGATTGAATGACCGTGTTTGATGACAAGCCAGATGGCAGCCGTTCTCCAGATCCGGTGCCAAGAAGCATGACAGGAGCTGCAATCTACCTTCCACGGTGAGGCTGGCTGCAGACGTACAGCACAGCTGTGGGCGAGCAGGCTGCTGCCGTAGGTGCAAGCACAGTTGATTTCCTCCCAATTTGGATGGAGCAGGTAAGAGGCTGAATCAGTACCCAGCAATTATAGAATTGGCATGCACTGCCTTGTTTACTCATAGTAATATTCCTACTGGACTTTATTAAAACACCATCTGTTGTCAGGGCAGACAAAGAATCCAAACACAAATACAGAGCAAGACACAGGCGGGGAGTGAAAGTGAGAGCGTGCATGGGTGTGTCAGAGTCATGCCGAAGGATGGGGTCGCATTTCTAAGAGGCCGCCTTTGACCCTAAAGGTTATCATTTAACACGCTATCCCCCGCTCCCACATTTTTTGTGTATTGGTCTCTACTGTCAGCAAGGCCCAAACAGTCTGTGGTCCAAATGAAGTTGGCTGTGTGTGATTCAGGCTGGAATTCAAGGCAGTGAGTGCATGCGTAGGGGTGGAACCCAGTCACGTTAGCATGACTACACATTAAAACCAAAATGAGGGAAAGTAAAGTCGTCCCAGTGAATGATGCTCAGAGTACACTTCTCAGTTAATGTTCGACACATAGGCTGAGTAATAAAAAGGTATCTGCCAATAATAATACCTGCAGGGCACGAGGAAAAGTGACTGTTTTTTACAATCAGCTGTTTTCTCTCACTTTTTAAAATCCTGCAGATGGGGATCAGATATTTCTAATACACAGCTGGTCTCTACAAACGGCCAAGTGTAATTTTTCATACACCCGCATACAATTCTAGGTGAAATTAATTAGTCAGAATTCCTCATTGGATAATATACTAATAAAAATGTGATGCAAGTAATTAAATATGCAAATATGAGAAAGACAGCATTAACACTCTGATGTGTCATTCAGTTTCACAAGAAGACATCTGTCTATTTGGATATTGCGTGCAAAAAAAACCCCACAAAACCTTAAAATAAAAGTGTAAACAAGTGCCAATTCGTGTGGCAAAATGAAAGCTGCAGAAAAAAATGATTCAAAAACAAACACTGACTACCTTCTGGGTAAAAGAGTTGGCTCATTTGAAAATATATATTCAAATATTATGGAGCATTTTGGGGGAAAGCCAAAGGGAAAAAGCTCATGGAGTGTATGATGTCATAGTATACTTGGCCTGACACTGAGACCCCTGATATTCTTGCCAGGATATGAGCAGTCATTTTAATTTACAGAAATGCTATTTACCGCTTTGCAAGCCATACCAATATTTACAGAGAAGTCAATGAATGAATGAAGAGAAACAGCTGTGACTCCTTCCACCTCATTGCCCACTTCATCTCTAACTCTCCTCCTCAGTACTGTCTTACTTATAGTCATTTGTTGAGCAATGGATTGGATTGGCAGCATTCAACACACCAATGCCATTTGTTAAATACTTCACAATCCCTATTGTGAATTTTCCCTTTCCTAAGTGTGTTCTACAGAGAATACGATGAATGACTATATTCTAGATTTATGTTTTTAATAGGCTTTAAAAATGTGTGAATATGCCAGTTATGTATTATTTTCCTAACACTGCATTTAAGCCTATTCTCAATATCATGGCTTTATATTAATGATATTTTGCTCTTTGGTAATAGACGTATGCTACAGTATCAGTTACTGTAGAGGATGTTTAAAAAATACAAAAAGATGCAATTCTTACCTTGTGGAAGCTTAAAATTTAGCTGGGGAGATAAGACATATGCTGAAACAATAGAAAACAATATCAAGTTACATATGAGGAACAGGCTATATAAATATTTGAAGACCAAAGTTTACCAAGAAAGAATGAATTAGTGAATTGATTGTAACAACTGTGAAATATGATTAAGAAAATGTTGCAAAACCTAAGTGCCCTGGTTGTAAATTTGCACCTGCTTTGTGGGAAGAATTTTGTTTAGGTCCTACACCAATAACTGGATCAAACCAAGTGAGGCTTCATATTTGATGGTTACCATGACCTAAGCTAGAGCAGGTGAGCTCTTTACCAGGACAGCAGAATGATAGATGTTGAGCTTGAGCCATGCTTGAAAGGAGGGAGTCTAAGGTCAAAGACAAAATAACTGTCTCTAGTGTTAGGTCTAAGGATGAGATCTAACCACACACAGAATGAAAGTGTTGCGGGGTCTGAAGGCATGAAGAGCTGAAGTAGGTTAAGAGATCAGTGTGTGAGGGCACTGAGAACAGAGGCCAGGACAGCTGTGTGGTTGTCAGAGCCTTGACTTTAGGTGGTACACAGTAGGGACCCACACACAGGTTTTCCAGGAAGGGAGGAAAGAAGAGAGAGAAATATGTTGCTATTTTATCCCATGGTATACATTTAATAAAGTTTTCTCTTTCATCCTGATAGAAATTGATCTTACTTAAAATAAAAGCATGGACTCACTGTCTTTGAATTATATCACTATTTACTTCACTAGCATAAGAAGTTGACAAATAGACAGCTATCTACATGGAATGATTATAAAGGCTGAAAGAGATCTTTTTGATAAAATACTACAAAAGAATATTTCTGCAAGATAACATTTAACCTGTCCCTCACTCTCGTTCTCCCCAGTGCTCACTCTTTCTAATGCTTCTGTCTTGAAAAAATCCAACAGGAATAGCTTCTGGTTTAGGGATCGTGCTTGGAGAAGAGCAAGGAAACTTCCCTCATCCTTTTGCCACTGTAGTTCTTCCTTCCATCTACTTTGCCAAGTGTGCCCCGCCCCTTTCGTTGGAGTTGGTGTCTTCACATGTAGACCTTTGGCTTTTGACATTCATTCATAACAAAGGCTCATTCCTTTGCTCACCAGAAGGATTTAGTTTGAAAACTTCAGAGTCTAAAGGGAACACTAGAACAAAACATATTCATTAAAACGTCTGCTGTTTTATGGCAAACAGCTATGCAAACCATCTGGCGTGTTTTCTCTGGGGTTTTCTCTCTAATCTCAATAATTCTTTCCTTACATACATGTGCACATGAGCCCACATGTGCATGCCTACGCACACATACACACGTGCTGCCCTGAGATTTGTAGCCTTTGGTCAAAAGCAAAACAGAACCCAGGAACCCAGGCTGTCTCTGGTCTACAACTGTGCTGTCAAGTAGCTCAAATGGTGTGGAGATGACAGCCTTACGCTGTTGCCACCCACATTCCCCTGTCACTGGCTGGCTCCCCTGGGTGGGACGTTTTGGAAACAATGGAATAAAAATATCTCAAGGCTTGTATTTATACCACAGAGTAAAAGTTGAGAGTGCGTCTAAAGCAGCTCTTCATGTCTCTTTGTCTCTTGGAGTGCTGAAGGAAACCTCCTCTCTCTAGAATGCTGGATGCAGGAGGACCTTGGCCTCATACAATTATGCAAGTTGTGACAGTCACAAGGCCACTGGAGGCTTTCCACAGGCACTCCCTGTTGTATTGATATGCCCAGAGTCCCTAAACACAAGTAAAACCTTCCTTTCTTTCGGTCTTTTTCCAATGGTAGTGATAAGTGGAGCAAGGGCTTCCATGGTTCTCTTGATAGAAAGACACTGAACTGAAACGTCACTGATGTGGTGATCACTAGTGAATTCTAACACTTCAGCACAGAAGCCAGGACTGTCAGGGGTTAGTCCAGCTGTCATAAAGGCAGAGTTTCCAGGAACCTCCTTTTTGAATAGTTGCTCAGAATTGGTAACCTCTAAGAGTATTCTTCAAATAGGGTTACTAAGTATTAGAATATGTCTTTATATTTAGGAGACATAAAGCTAAAACTCTATTCTTGGCATTGCCCAATTGCCCTAGTAGGGAATATACTTTCGTTGTCTTCCTTATCTGTTATATGTATGATAAAAGTAAAGGAATAGTCTTGCCCATGGGGATGGAGTTGAGACATAAGTCTCTTTATATCTTGAATTATTAGAGAGAATTAAGAACTCTTGGAGAGGACTGAGAAAACAGCACAAGACCGCACTTTCAAAAAATAGGTATACTGTTGGTGAATAAGAAGAATGTGATACAGGAAGGATAGAAGTGGGCTGGAAGGAAAAACTTCACTTGGACCATAAAACAGATCTGAGTATCTTTTGAAACAGTTCATTAATGTGTAATGACACAAGGAACAACCTTAGAACATGATGTTATCAGGCGAGCAATTACTCATGGTGTTTGGAGACTCCCTGATAAGAAATATGAACCTGAGTTTATGTGCAATGACATGGCTAATCCAGAAATAAACTGAGTCACTGGGACAGTCCTGATAGGGAGTCGTCTTCAACATAATAAAACACTTCTTGCATTGGGTGAGTTATAAAGAAAGCCTGGAGTGTTATCTCTAGTCACTTTGAATTCCGGGATAGAAAACCCAAATATATGAAAGCAACTTCAAATGGAATGTTGTAAATTGGGAAAGAAAACGGAAAAGGATGCGGAAATGAACCACTGATTATGAAGATGTTATCAAAGAACAGGATTTGGTTTTTTGGATTATGCCAGAATTATTGATTCTTGGCAAGGCTAAAGAATAGCAAAAACAAGGAAGAGAATGACCAGACCAAAAGACTTTTAAACTGAAAATGTAAGTAAGTTTAAGAAAAATGTTCTTGAGAAAACTCTAAGGCAAAGAAGTGTGGAGTGGATATTCAGAATTATGTAGAAACTACAGAAAGCTTCTACACGAATACATAGAGAATAAATAATTAATTGGGCTCGAATTTCAGTGGAAAGAACACTCCAGAATTCAAAAGATAGGACAAGACAGCAGTTAAAATATGGTTACCAAGGGAAAAAATACCTTATTTGAAAAGCAAAATAAATAGACCTGAAAGAAATAATATCAAGAAATAATGCATATATGAAAAATCCTTTAATGTAGAAAGCACATTAAACAGCAATGGGACAGACATCAAAAGCAATAAGAAAGATTTTGGTGTAGTAGTAGACTGCAGACTGTCTTGTCTGATGGGATTATGGATAAAGTTTCCCAAATATAGATTAAAACCTGTCACAAATGCAAAATATATTTAGAGTCAGAGATTCAACTGCTGGGGTACTTGTTCATTCTTACTCTTCTAAGAGCAGAACACCTGAGAAAATCTCATCTTGCCTACAGTTCCTTAAGTCAGTAATAAGGGAAATTTTATTCTAAATTTAGTTCTAACCATCTTTTAATAATTTGAAATAATGGGAAACTTGGCAGAGAATGTCCACGTCATTTTCATTTTTAGTTATCAGAAAATAAATTAAAGATAGTCACAGAAAATTCAGATATGATCAGGTTGGGGTGGAGAAATATGCCATGGGTTTTGGCAAAAGATAAATCTAGTTTTAAGTCTCCTGGGCTCAGCTATTTTCTATCTAAAAGACCTTGACCAAGTCAACACTTTAATTTTTTAATGAGTGGTTTACGTATATCCAGAATACAGTTTTATTACTGTATGTTGCACTAGACCAGAAAATTTGACTTCAGAAGTTCTGTATTTCTTATACCAATAATGTCAATAAGACAGAAAATTACTGTAATAATTCAAAATCTGGCAATTAACTATGTCTGCATATGGGAAGAGGGAAAATGGTCATACTGGGCCAGTTACTAAGCAACCATTTTGTAGCACCCTATCTCACCAGGCTGGGAGGAGAATAAAGAAATAATGCTTTCCCGTGAAACCCTATTAATCCCCTTTAAAGGGACACGTCAAGTCATTTCTTTAACAGCTTGTTGGTAAATGGGGTTTGCATTTCTATGATTCTTCTTCCCATTTTCTGGTATTAAATTTTAACATTTCTTGGGACATAGGCCACTTTGGGAATTGTGAAATCTACAAAGAATGAATGAATGAATATATAAAAAGCCTAACAGATACTTGTACACATATTGTGCCCTTGACAGCCATGCATGGGTCATAAGATAAAACTAAATAGAAAAGCTTATTACTACTGTTTTTTTAAATGTTCACTCATAGTCTAAAAATATTTATCTATTAAAATATAAAGCATATATCAAAAGCCAGGGAAAATATGAATGATTACTAAAAAAAAAAAGACACATAAAAATATTCCAAAAACTATTATTGGAAGGAATATTGCAATTGCCAAGACCTAATGGGGATATGGCAGTCACCCAGAACAGCATATTATTTTTGCCCGATTCTGTTTGAAAAGTAAATTAGACCTATGATTTCAGAGAAATTGACTACAATTCATATGTTAGGGTCAACATGTATTTTATAAGCCTAAAGAAAAAAAAACCTCTGCTTTAGAAGATCTACAGCTGTTTTTCTTGAATATAAATCTACAACTACTTCATCAGAATTACCCAGGGCACTTTTTGAAATGTGGATTCTGGACTTTTTACCGTATCTACTGAATCAGATTCTCTACGGTGATGTCTGTGAATGTATGCTTTTTAACAAGCATCGTAGGTGATTCTTAGGCAGACTGAAGTTTTCGGAACCACTTTAAATGTCTTCATTAAGAATTTTCTGATATCTACCTAAAGCTTCAATCCTACAATGATGTGAAATTTCACTTTGTTAAATGACATGTATTTCCAACCTGGATTGCCCTATTTTTTGGTGCAGATACTTTTTATAGATCTGACTGTATTGTTCATGGGAAGTTAAAAGTGCTACAACCCTAAGGAGTATAAAGCTATGCCTATCTATGATTCTCATCTTGTTCGGTTAATAAGAAATAATAACAATCATATCATCTTGAGAAGTGACATGAATTGTGGTGACCATATTCACCTTGAGAGCTGAGCAGTAGGACCTCCAGAGATTATTTTCTGAGAAAAGCATAATACCCAAAGCTGAATATTATCCAAAGTTAAAATTATTTTTTCATAACCATATGTGTGATGTAAGTCCAGCAAAACATGAGATGCATCTTTCATTTGATTCTGATTATGGAATGTGTAAATGAATGGAATAGAATGGGATACACTTTTTCTCTTCTATATCACTTTATTTTTTTTCCTATTTTTATTGGGGTAGAATTGCTTTACAATGGTGTGTTAGTTTCTGCTTTATAACAAAGTGAATCAGCTATACATATACATATATCCCCATATCTCTTCCCTCTTGCATCTCCCTCCCTCCCACCCTCCCTATCCCACCCATCTAGGTGGTTGCAAAGCCCTGAGCTGATCTCCCTGTGCTATGCAGCTGCTTCCCACTAGCTATCTATTCTTCATTTGGTGGTGTATATATGTACATGCTACTCTCTCACTTCGTCCCAGCTTACCCTTCCCCATCCCTGTGTCCTCAAGTCCATTCTCTACGTCTGCGTCTTTATTCCTGTCCTGCCCCTAGGTTCTTCAGAACACATTTATTTTTAGATTCCATGTATATGTGTTAGCATACAGTATTTGTTTTTCACTTTCTGACTTACTTCACTCTGTATGACAGACTCTATGTCCATCCACCTCACTACAAATAACTCAATTTCGTTTCTTTTTATGGTAAGAGTTTACACTTATTACTTTTTAAAGCCACATGTGGAAAACAATGAGGAACAAAATGCTTTATATTTCATTCTAAAGATTCTCGTCCTGTCCTGTCAAGCAGTGTTGGTTTCTGCCACCATCTTATGTACAAGGCGGCATGAGGTTTGCTAGCTTGACTTACCGTTTCAAAAGCAGGAGTCTTTCCTGTTTAAGCTCAGTGTCAGTTCTCTGTGGACTGCCTGCTGCTTCCCAACTATGTATCTAGAATTTTGTAGTCTAATTGCCACTTGCACAGTGGTATTGTACATAAACACAGCAGCTGCTGCTGTATGTTGGAAGTGGCTTAGAAAAATCTATGGACACTGTTCAGCTTTGACTAAAAAGCCAAAAAATTTAGACGCAGCTGCATTACTCTTAACAGCTTGCAATATAACGCCTTAACGGAAAGAATGCAACTCATTGGAAGTCTACTTACAATATGTTTGCAGCCACACTAGAGAAAATTGCATGGAGCCATGTGGTCTAGTGGTAAAACTTCCCGGAAATGAAGATCATCTCTCCCTTTTTTGCTAGTCACACAGGTCCTTATCTTTTGTTCGTTAGTATTCTGTATTGCTAGAGATAGCCACTAGAGATACAAAAGCTAATATGAAACTTGGATATCTTCCTGTTACCAGGTAGAGATCATGTTCTTTTTTGGTTAAACCAATTAAAAGTGTGAAGCCAAAGGAGAAATGCACAGAAACCTTGACAGAAGACCTCTGTTGCAGCAGTTTGCTGACTTTTTCTTTTTTTTTTTTTTTTTTTTGCGGTACGTGGGTCTTTCACTGTTGTGGCCTCTCTCGTTGCGGAGCACAGGCTCCGGACACGCAGGCTCAGCAGCTGTGTCTCACAGGCCTAGCCATTCCACGGCATATTTTTTGCTGTGCAAAAGCTTTTAAGTTTCATTAGGTCCCATTTGTTTATTTTTGTTTTTATTTCCATTTCTCTGGGAGGGGGGTCAACAACGATCTTGCTGTGATTTATGTCATAGAGTTGTCTGCCTATGTTTTCCTCTAAGAGTTTTATAGTGTCTAGCCTTACATTTAGGTTTTTAATCCATTTTGAGTTTATTTTTGTGTATGGTGTTAGGGAGTATTCTAGTTTCATTCTTTTACATGTAGCTGTCCAGTTTTCCCAGCACCACTTATTGAAGAGGTGGTCTTTTCTCCACTGTATATTCTTGCCCCTTATATCACTTTAATTTTTCATGTTTGTATTCTTTCACTTTTTTCCCAGAGATAGAATAACATGGGGAGGGGAGGTTTGAGAAAAGAGAGCAAACACAGTGAAGCTGCCAGCTGTTCCAGAAAGGAATGTTTTTTATGGTACAGGAGTCCATTAGGGATTCAGCAGAGGCAAGTAAACTAATTATGAGAAGCTAAACAGTCCCCCTCCCCTAAGGATGGTATTCAGTATTGACCTGCTGAAAAGATATACCCCAAACACATTCATTATTACAGAGGTTGGCACTAGCCTTGTGTTATGTGCTACCTATATGGGAGCATCAGTGCATCCAAGAACAAGTCCATCACACTGTGCAGTGCAAACATGCGGAAGCTGTATAACGTTTGTGCCAGAACTTTTGCATCCTTACAAGTCATTTCCCAGCTCTTGCCGGGGCAGTGAAAAGGAAACTGCTGGCATATAAATGTAAATCATTATATATAATACATTCTGGAATAGAATAATCATCAAGTTGATTTACCAGATATGCACAGTTCCCTGAGAAAGTCTGAGAGGGAGGAGTGGTTCTAATGGGGTGTAGGGGTTAGCTTTACGGAACCATGCACATATAATTCAAATCATAAGCAATCAGCATTATCTGTCACAACTTTCTGGGGAGAAATTGCCATCAATCCCTGGAAATATACTGGAGTGAGAAGAGCGTAGAGAATGAATTCCCCACCCCATGTCAGTATGATATCTAATATCTTCATGTCCTCTTGTGGTCAAAATAAAAATATTCGATCTATGCCAGCAGAGCAGATACAAGTGGTGTGCTCACTTCTACTATTCTTATCACTATGTGTTTAAGTACTTCGCTGGAGAGAGTCAAGAGGAAACGATAGGAAAACCTCTCTGACTTTAGATTCATAGGCTTGAGAAATGATGCTGCTAGGCTTAGATGGAAAGAAACATATCTCTAAAAGCAATCAACTTCTCCACAGTTTTGGTGCCTGTGCAAATCTAAATGCTCCTCTTTCCTTCTCCTCTTCCTCCTTCCCCACTTCTTCCTTTCCCGATTATTCTTCCTCTCCTTTTTCTCCTTCTCTTTCTCCTCCTGTTTCTCTCCAGGACTGTGCTTTGTGTTCAATTCAATCCTAATGATGAACAGGTAAATAATTCAAGAACATGAAACATTGGCCCACCTTCAGTATTAGGATAGCTCTGTCCATAACTCAGTGACAGATGCCGTCATTCCAGAAAGCTCTAATCTGAACACTAATTCCATCAACTAAGTAACAGAGGAACTACAAAATCCTCAATATCCTAGAAATTATAAATTTGGACTCTTCATTTGACAAGCAGCGTTGGAATGGTAGACGCAAACTTATAAAGTTTATCCACACTAGCTAGTGGAAATTCTAATTGATTCCCTTTCCAGAAAAAGAAGGATATTTTATTATAGACCAATGAACAAAATTATTTTGTGGATAAAAAAGCAATCTGACAGATGCAATCTTATAAACAGGACAAAATGTTTACAACTATGCTCAGAAATCTACATTTTATACTCCCTTCCTAGAAATACATATATTTACTTGATTGTTTCCTGAAATTCAGTCATCAGTTCAACAAAGCAGTAAAAATAATTCATAGGCTTTATAGATGTTTGAAGGGCCTGTGACCAATTCACCTCCAAACTCAACTATCTTATTTGTATCACCTTTAACAGGTTTGGTGAATTCACTTTTTAAAAAATCTTTTCTCCTAATTATATTCTCTGGCATTTTTAGTAACACTCATGGATTTTATCTATCTATCTATCTATCTATCTGTCTGTCTATCTATCTGTACATATACATACACATATATAAATGTACCCATGAACATATAAACATTTATAAGTTTTTATTACCTTTATTATTATTATTAAACACTCTTAAATACAGTTCCATTATTAGACTTGCGACTCATTTGTTAGAATAGTTAACACCTAACGTTGTTGTTTCCATGCAGAGACACAAGCATACGGTAGCATTGTCCATTAACATTTATTTCTGTGTAATTAGATTATGTGTAATTAGATAAAGTGGCATACTTCCTGAAAGCAATTAATTAAACTTTTTGGAGAGTAGGATATTTATTATTTCTGGTCATGGCTCTAAAAATATCTGCTGAGGTGGTGTTATAGGCAAATAAATCTTAAAGTCTTTCTCTTAGGACAGCTTCTATGGTATGTGGCAAATGTTATAATAACCCCACTTTCCACAATTTATCATGAGGAAAATTCCAAAAACCTTAAAATAGTCCGTGAAAAAGACATTCACTGCAGTATTGTTTTTGGTAATGAAAATTTTGAAACTGTCTCAACACCAGATGGAAATAATTATGACTTATCATATTCAATAAATATACACCATCTGAAAGAGTTTCACAATACTCCTTTTGAGAACTAGATGGTAACTGGGAAAAGAAAGCTGGTGATACAACTATTAAGAATAAGAGCAACAAGTAAAAGTATATTTTTGCTACATTACACACGCCTATAGTCAAAAACTGCACAAATGGCAGGGAAAGTAGTAGATTCATTATAACTGGTAGTTTTTACAGCTTTGAGCTCCATCATTCTTAGTCTAATATATATATATACAATAAAAACTATTTAACTATTATATATTACATTATAATATGTAATACATTTCTTGTTGTGGAGCACGGGCTCTAGGCGTGTGGGCTCAGTAGTTGTGGCATGCAGGCTCAGTAGTAGTGGGTCGCAGGCTCTAGAGTGCAGGCTCAGTAGTTGTGGTGCACGGGCTTAGCTGCTCCACAGCATTTGGGATCTTCCCGGACCAGGGATCGAACCCGTGTGCCCTGCGTTGGCAGGCGGATTCCTAACCACTGCACCACCAGGGAAGTTACTTATCATGGCATTTCTTTAGTATACGTCAGAGGCCAGTATCTTCTTGAGCTCATACAGTTTTTTCCTGCAAATGCAGTTTTCATAGATGAAGTTGTACTTCCTTTTCTTTGTCTGCTCTGGCCTTTATGCTTAGCAGCAGATTCCTTCTGTTTTGGGAGTTCCAGCAAATCACTTCATCTCCTCACCCCCACCCCCTTCCATAGTGATTTCAAGGTATCTGGTAAAAGACAAGTAACCTCTCTCAGCACATGCTTAGTGCCGGTGTTAGCCTTCTCCTTACCGTACACTGAGGGGCTTGAAACACGCACGTTTAGCCCGTCACAGTTTCCCCAGGTCTTGAGTTTGGGCCTAGGTTAGGTAGCCTTCGGTCCAGGGTCTCTTCAGGTTGAAATCAAGGTGTCCCGTGGTGCTGCCATCTCACCTGAGGCTCAGGGCCCTCTTTGAAGCCCACTCAGATTGCTTGAAGATTTGTAGTTGTAAGACTGCAGCCCCTACTTTCTTGTCAGTCATCAGCCTCAGGTTGTTTTTAGCTCCTACCATTCCCTGCCCCATGGCCCTCACTTTGCTCCTTCAAGACCAGCAGGGGAAATTCTCCCTCATCCTCACTAACTGAGTCTTATATAACATAATGGTGTCATGAGAGAGACTATCCCACCAGCTTGCTCATATAAGGTAACCTAATAATCATATTTGCTGAAGGGGAGGGAATTCATGGGGTAAGTACACCAGCAGGTGGGAATCTCGGGTGGCTATCTCAGAATTCTGCTTACCACAGTACTCCTACCTAGGCTGGAAGAAGAACAGAGACCTTAAGAACTTTCTTTTCTTTCTAAGAGAAAGAAATAAATTATTACATAAGTTATAAAATTTATAAATCAGAAAATTAAATATAGTCTTTTGATTTCTACAGAGCAAAGAGGAACAGAAATATAGAATATTTTTTAATAAAGAAGTGTAACATCTTTCTGTGACTTGTGGGAAGGACGGTGTTCCCCTAGTGAAAAACTAATGCCAGATTTCATTTTTATGAGGAATTTTTTTTAATTGACGTGTAGTTGATTTACAGTGTTGGTTAGTTTCTGGTGTATAGCAAAGTGATTCAGTTTATATACATACATATAATATATATAAGGTATTTTTCATATTCTTTTCCATTGTGTTTTAGCACAGGTTATTGAATAGAGTTCCCTGTGCTCTGCAGTAGGCCCTTGTTTTTTATTCACCCTGTATGTCATAGTTTACATCTGCTCACCCCAAACTCCTCCCCCACCTTGGCAACCGCAGTCTGTTCTCTATGTCTGTGAGTCTGTTTCTGCTACACAGATAAATTCATTTGTGTCATATTTTAGATTCCACATATAGGTGATATATGATATTTCTCTTTCTGTGTCTGACTTACTTCACTTAGTATGATCATCTCTGGGCCCATCCATGTAGCTGCAAATGGCATTATTTCATTCCTTTTTATGGCTGAGTAATATTCCATTGTATATATGTACCAAATCTTCTTTATCCAAAGAATATTTTTTATTAAAGACATTAAATTGCTAAGAAGATGTTGTCTTATAAAAACGGAATTGTTATTCTCTGTCTTCAGTATCGTAGGTTGTAATCTTGCATTTCGTTATGGGTGAGTGTTCCCGATCAGGTATATTTCCAGGGTAGCGTCTACAAAATATGGCAGATGTGATAGCAGTTAAGAGTACACCCAAACAAAAATGCATTCTGCTTCCCTTCAGCTGTACTATAATACAGCGTTTGTTAATATTTCTATGCTAGCCCATTTTACTCTTGAAGCACGCCAAGTTCATCAGCCCCATGGGGACACTCATCAAACAGGTAGTTTACCTACTTTCTTCCACTGTGCAGTTGAGGTCAGGAAAGTTGATAGGTTAACTGCGTTTCCTGAGGCTTCATGACTGATCAGTGATGTAACTGGGATTATAATTCATCCTATTACCCTTCGCTGGTTTGTCCAGAGCCACCATAAAGGAGAAGTTGAGCACTATACTATACGTTTGAGTTACGAAAGGAATCTGAAAAAAACTGAAGCAATGATATGAACTTCTGGCTTAATTTCCCCAATAGCACCTTTGGGGGAAATCAGGTCATACCATCAACTTATCCTCCATGAATTTACTGAGTCTTTAGACACAAACACAGATACACATGGATGCTTAATGTTCCCAGCTATCAAGTTTACTATTTTAATCTCCATTTAGGAACATGATTTTGCAAATCTGTTCTAGAATCAACTAAACAGTTTTTCCAAATTGACTTCTTCCAAAGACAGTAGACCAACATCTGTACCCTTTGAGCAATGCAACATCATTTAGGATAATTACTTACCTCTCTGTGGTTTTCTGACAAACACCCTACACATTGAAACACCAAAAGCTTCAAACCCTTTCAGCTCATCTCTCTGCTAATGGAAATTTTAGCCTGACCCCTGTAGGGACTGACTAACACCAAATAAATATTTTTGAAGTTATCATTTATTCATTTATTTTTGCTTCACTGCATGAAGTTTTCATTGTTTGGCAGGTATTTATATTTTCCAAAAGCAAATTAAAGCAGAATTCCATTGGATAAAAGGAAATAAGCATTTCCTTTCAGGAGTTAGCCAATGCTTTCTCAAAATGTTTCTTCTGAGTATGAGTGGTATTCATCTTTTTATTACCATTGTTCTTTTTATGCTGTTGATTTTAGATGGAAGATAACAGTGCTTTTATTTTTTTAATTCTTGGATTTTCCCCTTCCTGCCAGTAAATTCTTTCAAAAAATCTCTAGAGAAATGTCTAATATCTTGGCATATAGTGGTAGATCTTGGTATATAATTATTTTCAACCATGATTAAATAACACCACCAAGTCAAATTGTTATATAGATTAAGGTCATTATGAAATATTGTGTTAAGGAAGATTCTGGAAATGTAGAGTAAAAATAAAATATTCAGCTCACCTACACCTAACTAATGGGTTAGGCTGTAGCCTCAAGAAGCATCGAAGAGATGAGGTAGTCCACAAACTTAGTTAACCATTTCCGTCACCCTGAGAGTTTGGTGCCGTATTACAGATTTATCCATCTCTGGCCACCCTGAGATTTAGGTTCAGTAGATCTGAAAGTTTTCATGATCCTTGTTAATTCTGGACATCATTGGGTTAGATGAATTTTTTCACTGTTTTTGTCTCTGAAGACATCTATGAAGATTTTTATTTCAAATGTTTTTCTTCTTGAGGTATATTTTACAGAAATGGAGACATTAGAAGAGATTTACCATTATTTGCTATAAATAAAAGAATCACCAATAGTGTGCAGACCCTAATTAGAGATATTATCTATTTAATTTCACTAACATTCCTCAAGAGAAAATTGAAAATCTGCAAACTCTAACTACAAATAACACTTATGCAAGTATGTTTTTAGCCTACAGTCTGCCTATCTATCTATCTATCTGTCTTCTATGTATCTATCTATCTATCTATCTACCTGTCTATCTCATCTATTTGCCTAAAATTTGATTTGGGTTACCTTTCCAATAATGCTTCTTAAATAAAGGACATGTAAGCCCATTTTTATAAGCATTTATATTTCTTTGATTTATTGATTTCCTAAAATCAGAAAAATAGCATCAGCAATCCATCAGTGTGGATTTCTTACCTTCAACACTGTCCAACTTACATTAGTTCCTTTTAATTTTAAAGAGTGCTTGAGTTTGGTGACCTTACACAGACTAATTATTTTATCCTAGAACATAGTTTCAAAAAGAAACACAGACACACACACACAAACATATAATAGCAGAAATTCTCTCAGCCATCTAAACAGACTAGTCTTTATATTGGTGTGATACTTATCTCTGTGAGTGATACAGCTTTGGAAGTGAATCTTCTGATAAATGATTAATGATTTACCCATTAAAGGAAATGGGTAAAAAGTATTTCAGAGGGTATCTTATCTATGCTACCCTAATGCTTCATGCTAAGAAGTATGTATGGAGTAATCATAATTTCTGTTCAGAGTTTTCTTAATTTGCATTACCCAGATACACATAATTGACTGAAATCAGTCTGACCTTGTGCACACTAGTGAACTTGTTCTCCAGAGAAGAAAACTGATAACAGCCTTCTTTGTCATCAGAGGGTGAAGAAATGTGACAATCTGGGAACTGGTTTTAGGGCCCCATCTGCTAAACCAGAGAGAAATCAAGATTTTACAGTTCTATAAATATTTTAGTGTATCCCATCATTTATGAACTGTGGCAGCTATCATAAAACGTCTCTGACTTTTGTTACAACTGCATATAAGGCCAGAAAATTGCATCTCGTGGTAAACCATAAAAACCTAAGTAAAAGCACCATTCCTTTCAGTATATTTGAAAAATATACAACCTCCCTGTCAGTACATGGCAGAGTAGTTACCATCCCAGGATGCCTGTTTCTTTCTCATTTTTTTTATCTGATCTTACCCTGGTCTTTTCAAGCCCTTTTGTATTTCAGTATCTTTTTATGTTTCATAAATAATGGCCATCGCCATATAACAGCTGAAATAGATTTTACTCTGTCACAATACACTGTAAGCAAGAGACACTGGACGGTGATAATGCTGCCGCCCAATAAGCTTCCATTCTTGATTCAGTGTCTAATTGCTCAAGATGGCATTCTCATTTTGTCTCTACTGAGTTTCTTTAGTTCATGATCAGGATAGCTGAATTAAGAAATGGTCAGCAGATTTGTAAGAGGCAGCTACTCCTAAGGAACTGTAAACAAAAAAAAAACACAAATAAAACTGACTTGACAGTGAGATTAGAATAGCAATTTGTAGATTGCTTCATCCCCCTTTCCATACACTCTTGTTCTCTGACTTTTAAAATTGTTTTATGATGCTTGTCATACTTTAACTCTTAAATATGTTTTGATTCTTCTGATGGCCTCTCAAACATGTAACTGCTGTGAGGATTGAGGATCGTGTAACATTTCACGGAGGGCAAACTATTCATATTGGCATCATTTGATCAGACAGCAGAATGTTTTTCTTATTACTGGACTATGAATTGATAGCCTCACTAAAGTCAACAAGGTAATAGATCCCAGGGTTTGCAGTCATTTGTAGGAATCTGAGAGGTCTCATTGTATTCTGATGTACACGCGATTCTACATGGATTATATCTGGGGGTATTGGGCAATAATGTTACCCTTTGCACTTCGTTTCTTACACACAAATAAACATATGATTCTAAATGTCTAAATCTGCCTGAACATTTATCATATAAGTCAAATCTTTCTCAGCGTATGTTTTAATGTTATTTCCAACCCCCTAAAATCCATCCTTCCGCTCTTGTTTTCCTCCCTATAAATAAGCCATTTTCATTTGCAGTGAACAATGCCAGGCTAATCTCTGGGATGGGAATGTGAATTTGAGACAACGTGAAGGTGATTTATGGACCATGAATATAGTTTGGGAACACCAAGATCCATGATGGGCTGCCCTGTGTGCCTGTGTTCTCAGACATAAGTGGTGAAAATTAAGTCATATCCTGGGCCTTTCTCCTATACTCTGCAGACCCCAGCTCTGACCTGGGGGAAAAAACATTCAGACACTGACAATCTGAGCAGAGGAAGAATAAACAAAACTCCAGGAACACTCTAAAGGTACCTGCGGGACCTCTGTAGAAGGATGAGTGCCTTACTGGTGTGGGTCCGAGACCCCTACTGCCCTGTGCTGAAGCTCCTTTCTGGTACTACAGGACTCCACCCAATAGAAACAGGCATTAAAAGATGTCATATACCTGAATCTTTCATGGCAATGACCAGGGGAGGCAATGAAAATTTGTGATCAAGATGCTGGTTGTTTGGAACAGTTAACCCAAAGTTTTCAGCATACACTGACCTGTAAACATGCTGTAGAACAAAATGCAAAAGTAAGAGAAGGATAAGGGCTGAAAGCCATAGTGATGAGAAGGACTTATCTTTTTTTTTTTTTTGAGAAGGACTTATCTTGATTAGTAAAGGTAACACACACATGACAGTCTTGTGAAACAGCCTTGAAAGCTTTGCCGCTTGCTATCCAAGATGAATTGACTTATTATCTTAAATCCTTTATTTCCTCTTTCGTAAAATGGGCTTCTCTGAGCTCCCAGTATAGTGTACTGGCAGGACCATCGTACTTGTTAAATATTGTGAATAATGTCCCTGTCTACTCATAGTTATTGTGAGAATCAAAGTATATAAGATGACTCTTAGCACAGTGCCTGAAGCAGAGTTAAGTACTCAGAATAACTTAGCTCTTGTTATTATCATCACTATATCAGTGTGTCTGACACATAGTAGGTGCTCAGCAGATTTTGGTTGGATTGAATTAAATTGAACAGAGATGTATAGATATATTATGTAAGGATATCTTTCTACTCATTAAAAACAGTCCTGGATGGGGACCTTTCCACTTATACTAAAAGAGGAATGAACTGAATGAATATCTAGTAATGCAGATGTGATACTAAGCACTGTCTGGTATTTACCTTCTAAAATTCTCATATGAATGATGTAAGTTAGGCAATTTTCCACTTCACTGATAATGACATTAAATTTCAGAGACATAAATTAACTTACTTGTGGTTACATCACTGAATGGCAAAGCTGGGATTTGAACTCAGGTTACCTGGCTGCAAACCAAAAGACAAAGGGGAAAGATGATAGCAGACTGAAGAAATTTAAAAGCTCCTGAGTCAGCATACTATCTATCACGATAGAAAAACAACATTAAAATGATGAGTAATTAAAACGATACACATCTTACTGTTTTACCTAAAAATTCCTAAAATTCTCTTAAAGTGTTATGATTTGTGAATCCTTTAATAAGTTCTGTAATCTTAAAAAATAAGTTCTATCTTTAGAGATCAGCAGCTAGATGAGTTGTGCTCAATTTGTGCTCTTCCCCTCGACACTAAGTCCTGACGGGGATGGGGCGTACAGTTGTGGTGTCACTGCAAGCTCCCTGTGCGTTCTAGGGAAGGAATTCTCGTTCTAGGGAAGGAAGCCAACAGGAGGGCGTGCGGGAGCATCCCACTGGTGCCTTCTTCAGTTTGTCACAGTGGAGCTGAATGTTATGTAAGATCTTAACCTGTTGTTAGGGTGTGTTGTTGCTCACGTTGTTTCACTAGAATTAAGACCAATGAGTAGAAATGATAAGGAAGTAGGTTTAAGTTCTATAAAATAAAGAGCGTTCCAACCATTAGAGCAGTTGTAGAGTATCACCTACTCTAGAAGAGATTTTAGCAATGGCAAGGAAATTAAACAGGTGATGCCTAGTTTGCCTTTTGACTGGAAATGCTATGATTCTATGGGAGAAGTTATCCCTAAAGCAGATGTTTTTCTTTAATTGATAATCTTTAATTCTATTGAGAATCACACCTTTAAAAGAGAAAATGAAGTCTTTTAAAGTAAAATGGAGAGGGCTGGTCACAGATTAAGTAATTCAATCCTATAACCTGGACTCATTGTGCGCCTTGTGTGTTTTGGTTCCAGCCTTGTGAACCACACAGAACAGTGGGATCTAGTCGTAGACGGTGAATCTGGTAGACTCGAACTATACATACAAATAAATGTCTGAAAATTTTGAAAGTTAAGACATTCCAAGGCTGCAAGGGAGGGGGGAAATTTTAATCAAAGTGGACTCTGACGTTATTTCTGAGATCCCTTCATACACTGTGCCTTTTATCATCATCCTTGGTTGGCTGCAGTTGTCAAATCTGAGTGCTGACAAGACTGGTCTTAAGAGAAAGAGCTCCAAGTTCCATGTCCAAGCTGCCCATGTGCATCGGAAAGCACAAACCCTCCTCTCTCTCGTCAGTTACAAGTTTACTGTGGGGCTGATAGAATGACTGTGGACTGTGGGAATTCATTTCCGAAGCAGGAAGTGAGACCAGGAGGAAGCACAACAAAGCTGATGCGTGTCGTGGTAACTAAATCCATGTCTGGGTTTAATCAGAGGACACTGGTGAGTCATGACTAGGAGAGCAGGGCTCCTCACGGCAGTAATCAGCAGCAGAAGCCCACATCAAAATGCGCGTCCATGCTTGACTTCCTGCTCTCCATTGTTCCACAGACATTCTTAGACGGAGAGTAGAAGATGCAACAGAGATGGCTGATGCTTCAAGTCCTTGTTTTCACGTTCCACAGCTTTCACAGAAGTGCATTTGCCTCCAAGCCACAAAGACAGGACGGTACAATAGTATTTACCCAAAGAGCAATGACCTTGATGGCTTTGGACCCATGATATTGACGCTTGTCTGTAGCCTCCTGCTCCAGCAGCTCTGTGATTAGACCTATGGGAGACGCTGTGTTTCCCCCTTGTCCATGCTGGCATCTTGCCTGGCTGAGGGGGCATCCCTCCCTCATGTGTGTTATCTCTCTCCCCAAGATCTCAAGGGGACTCAAAGGCGACTCTGCCTGGGGCTTTGCATTTTGAAAGTCTGCCCCTGGAAAACGTTATCTTTCTGTGGCACATGGGCCTCTGTGGGAAGTGTTCTTCTAAGGAAAGCAAGTAATTCTTATTCATCACAGAATGCTGCCTAACATACAAACTATGAAGTGTATTTCAGGCAAATTACTGTACATGGAGTTACAGAAGGAAAGTTAAAGCTAACATTCCAAAACTACAAGCAGGAGACTACATCTAGTGTTACTGTTCTAAAAGAACAAAAGCGGAATAGAGGCTAGAAAAATTGCCGTGTTAATTTCTAGGCCATTTTTCTATTCCATGAACTAAATCTGTAATTAACATCAATTTATACTGAGCAGGTTTTGGTATTTGGAATACTATTATTTGGCAAACAGCCTATTGTCATGTCCTTACTCAAAATGAAGTTTTTGTACCACTTTTGAATTTAGCCATAAATTTTAAATTATTTCCCTCATCGCTTCGTTTGGGATTTGAAATTTGAATTATTAGAACTTTAAAATCTATTTAAGTGTAGATATATTCTTATAGTTTCCTTTATTTTCCATGTTTATTAATACCTCAGTGGTTTCCTATAATCAGAAAAAAGTATCATTGGTGGCTTAGGTAAGTGGTAATTTTATTTAGTATTTCCTAATAATAAAAATTAATACATAACATTTAATAAATGTTTACCCAAGAGAGCCTGTAATTCTATACCCCCAGTGTAAGGGGATGGGCTAAAGGAGGCATTTCTTTTCTCCACTCTGAGACAAAATGCAGCCCCTCATCATTAATAAAAAAGTTTAAAACAACAAATCTAAAAGTCAATTGTTGATCAAAATCAAATGTGAGGAGAATTAGCCCTTCAAATGACTGGTGACGAGTCACTTAGCAATCCCCAGCTCAATTGGCAGTTTTTGTTCACAGTTTAGGGCAGCAGTTCTGTTCTTCTTACAGGACATTCAGTTCTGGAAGAAGAATGCCAATGCAAGTCCTAAGTAAGAGACCGTACTGCTTGTTCTTCTTGTGCAACAAGAGGGCTCATCCTGTGGCTAGAGAAGGTTATTCTGAACAGGTGTCTCCTGGACATTTGAAAGATGGCAACTTTTCTGCTCTACGAACTTTTCATAAGCTCTTTGACATATAGATGTTTGCAGAGCTATTTGTTTTTCCTGGTTATACTATTTCTTGTGTGGATCAACATGTTGACATGAGGAAAGCAACCGGATCACGTAATTGCATCCAGAACAAATACTCCTGTGACCCCCCGCTAGCTGGCATGAGTTTACAGCATCCAATTTTCACTACCTAAAGGAGGGCCACCTTACTTCAAAGGGAAATAGAGAATGTTTTACTTTAGATATAGTTCTCAAAACAAGACTTGGTGTATCAACAGAAATTAGAGATAGAGAGGGAATATTAAAATGTTCCCTTTGCCTGTTCCCCATTTGTTCTTTACTTTTAGTTTGTTTTTTTCATTGCAAACTTCAATGGGAAATGATCCTGATCTCCCATGAAACTATAAATGCTCTGCAAACCCTCGAACAAAAAGGAAAGAAAAGAGTATCAGAGGAAAGGGTTTTAAGTTAAGGAATCGATCTTGTTGTGGTGGAAAAAGATAGTTTTGTGTTCAGGAAACTTCTGTTCTTGTCCATAATGCTGTCAGTGGTTCTTCATGCTCTTCCTAATATCCCAGTGAAGAATCGCTGGGTGGCAGTGAGCACCATTAACCTAATGACTTGGAGTGCTTTGCCCTGGGCCACAATTTCCATTCTTACTTTCTCAGGACATAATTTGGTTTAGCCATGACTTAATTTCTTTAGAGGCTTGAGCCCAGGGGCCTTCACAATAATTTCCATGTCCACAGCACCATGTTGTTGGTAAAAAAAACATCCAGGGATAACCAATAGACGTGCTATACTTTATTAATAAAGCTTTAGACTGAGTGCCACCGATGATTTTATTCCACAAATACTCCCTCCAGTAGGTATTTCTACACTTAATAATTAGATCTGTCATTGAAATATAAAATAAATAAATAGCTAATAACAATTTTACCGTCTCATTTTTGTGTTGGGGGTACAGCATAAGAACAAAACTTCACAGTCGTATACATTTACATTCTGAAGTAACTCATAGAAGAGTTTCGTACGTGCCACTAACATGCTGGCAGTAACAATATCTGTGCTTTTATTTTATATTATACTGTTTAAGTTCCACTTGTCTTTTTATCAGTGCCTTGGCCTGAGAGTAAATGATTCCAAATCTGCATTCCCTTAGACGATGCACAGAACATTTGAGAATGGCTTTCACATTCTGACAAACTTGCAATTTTATTTAAACAAATTCTTCTCCTCCAGTTCCCTACAGAGCAGCTTTTGTGCCCTTTTGTTTTTTGTAGTGGACATATTGCAGATCTCCAATTATGTCCCAGTGGACCACCCACCACAAGCGGGTTTTGTCCCGCTAGCACAGCAGCACTGCCCATCTCATGCCTCCTGGAGACTGGAGAGAGGGCTTTGTCTCAGCCCCAGTCTCCACTGGCCCTGCATCTGTGCTTTTCCTGACATGGAACAAGCTAATCAGTTACCCCAAACCACTTAGGAGTAAATACATTGTCTAACAGAATAATCCTTAGGTGGTAAAAGAAAACATCATAATGTTCTTTTGGATAGGAAGTTGACAGCTTCCAGACAAATGTAGAGCTTTGTCAGGATGTGAAATTGTAGTAATGAAACAAGCAACTTACCTTTGAAAAGAAGCAACTAAATACAATAGGGCAGATGACTCCAGGTACTCATGAATCTCTGAGTATTTACAGTCAATACCTTAAAGTTGGCACTTCCTTTGTAATCTTCTGAGATAGATCATTTGGCTAGTAAAGCTTCTTGTTAGTAATGCAGCATTTGAAAGCACTATATATGGCTTGATGTAACATGTATCACGGTAAATTGTGGATTGAAAATAAATACATTGTTTTGGGTAAATGATGTAGGTTCTGACTCTTTGCTTTAAATTCTTTTCCCAGGTTAAGTCTGGTTTACATGAGTATGATTTCTGGAATGATCTCCTACTCTGTATTCCAATTTCTTCTTGGTACTTTTCCTGCAAAAATAAGGATAATTCCTTAAATTTCAATAAGTCAGATGCTATTTCAATTGGTATGCAAAAGTACTTTGAAAATATATCCCCATTGTTATAGTTACCACTTACCATAAATTTATAACTCAAATTTTTGAAAAATGAACAGCCCCTAAAATTTTATGGGCTAATGGAATAGCAGAATAAAAAGTAAAAGAATCAAATTGTTTCAACTTATTAGTTTGCCTTCACTAACATTAGACTGAATTGTTCTTTTTTTCATCAATAGAACTAGACATAACCCTGGGTTTGTATTTCAACAGAAAAATATGGGAAGAATTTTGGTTGAGCTCTTTCAAATATATATTATTTAGGATGCAACAAAAATATTAGTAGCTTCTTAAAACAATGGGTAACAAAGAACCATAGTTAAAGATAAACATAAAATGTGTTAGCTGACTTCACCCATTCCTGCTTTCCATCGTGACTCAAGAAGCAATTTTATTCCTTAGTAATTGGATCATTTTGAATCATACACCCACAAGTAGGATGAAAAATATGAGATTATTAAATTCATGCTCTTTTTATGGATCAGAAGTTAAGTATTACTATTATGCATAATAGAGACAAACTGACACCCTAATACGCTTACTCCTACTCCCTTGATTCTACAATCTGCTCACCTCCAACACCATGTGCACACACAGACACAGACACACACACACACACACACACACACACACACACACACACACTCCAGGATCAGGATTGTTTGATCAGTTATTGACCAGAATTGATGAGTTTTTTATCTTGCAGTGTTTGAAGGCATTTATTGTGGGACAATTAAAAAAAAAAGCTGGTGTTTTGTAGTTTGGAAAGAACTGATGGTAACAGTATGCCTGCACACATACACGCAAGTCCAGTTCCACTATTGGGTTCCATGATTTTATCACCACTTAGGGAACCATCAAAATAAGTTCTTACTCATTCTTTATGTAAAATTGAAATATAACAAATGTATGGAAATGTACATGAATCATAACTGTATAGACAGATGGAATATAAAGCCAGCAGCCAGATAGAGAAATAGAATAAACCCAGAGTTTTCCTTACGCTCAATATTTTCCATAAGGGTAATCATTATCCTGAGTTCTAACACCAAAAATTGTTTTTGCCTCTTTTTTGAACTTTATATAAATGGAAAATTTCGTAATGTGCACTTTTTGTTTAAAGCATCTTTTGCTCAATCTGTTGTTTGGGGGATCCATCCGTGTTGTTGCATATAGCAATCACCAACTCTTTCTCAATGCTCTGATAGTATTCCATTCCATAATAATATAACAATTTATCTGTTCTACTTTGGGGCAGTTTTCATCTTGAGCTAATCAAAATCCCGCTGCCATGAGATTTTATACAGATGTCTCTGGTTGATTATATATCAGATGAATATCTAAGAGTGGAATTGCTGAATCATACAGTACTCTATATAATCACTTTTAGTAGATACTGCAAGTGTTCTGCAGAATGGCTGTGCCAATATAGACTCCCATCTTCAGTCGCTGAGAGTTCCAGAAGTCCTCACCAGCACCAATGATCTAATTGCTCACTTTAGCCAGTGTGACATATGTGCAGTGGTATTAAGTTGTGTTTTGAAGTGTTTCCTTCAAAGCTATTAAACTGATGATTTAAACAATATTTTTTGGCAGTTTTTTAAATCGTTTTTATGGTAAAGTGCCCCTTCAAGTATTTTGCCATCGTTCTGTTGGACTGTGGGGTCTCTTTCCTATTGATATGTAGGAGTTTGTTATAGAGTCAGAGTATGAGTCCTTTATTGGGGATAAACACTTCAAATATATTCTCCCTCTCTAGAGCTTGCGTTTTCCTCTCTTAATAGTGGCTTATGAGAAAAAATAATTCTTAACTTTAAAGTACGCCAGTGGCTCATATTTTCCCTTCAGAGTTAGGAGTTTCCATGTCTTGTTTGAGAAATCTTTGCTAAATCCGATATCATGAAGACAGTCTTTTATCTTTCCGACTAGAACTTGTATTCCTTTGCCTATCACATTAAGATCTAGAATCTACAGTGTATATTTGTGACATAAGGATTAAGCTGCATCATTTTTCCACGTGCTCTCTAGTGACTCAGCATTATTAACTAAGAGGAGTGTTCTTTTACTACCACACTGAAGTTTTGCTGCCTTTATCGTAAATCACATGACTGGGTATGTGTGGGTCTGTCTCTGGACCTTCTATTGTGTTTCACTGTCTATTTGTCTTTCCATCAATGCAACATTTTTATTACTGTAACATTTTAACATGGACTCATGTTAGGTCCTGGCAGTCCTCTGGCTTTCTCCTTCTTATTCAAGACTCTCTTAGTTATTCTTGATGCTTTTATTGCTTCATAAATTTTAGAACAAACATTTTAACTTGTACCCGCACATACAAATACCTAAAGCCCTGCAATGTCATATTCTTCCACCCTGTAGGTCTTCTTTAATTTTCTCAATAATGTTTTGAAGGGTTCTGTGTAAAGTTCCATCATTTATTTATTATTTTAGCATAACTATATGATGATTTTTCATGTCATGGTAAATGACATTTTAAAATGCTCATTTTTTAATTTATTTATACCTGTATATAGAAATAATTTCTCTACTTTGACCTTTTATCATCTGATCTTCTTTTAATCCCCTTATTAGTTTTACTAGTTCATTTGTGGATTATATGTGTACAATCATGTCATCTTTATTTCTTCTTTTCTAATTGGTTTCCTTTCAATTTTGTTTCCTACATTAGGTAGGACCTCCGTGAAAATGTGAATGGAAGTAATAATAGTAGGTATCTGTGTCATGTTTCTGAGCTGACACAAAATATTTCCGTATTGCGTTATTAAACATTATGCTCCGTACAGTTTTGTTGTCAATACATTTGTCAGTTGAGAGAATTTTTTTTCTATCCCTACTTGTCAAGATTGTTATTGTGAAAGTGTTGAATTTAATCAATTTTTTGCATCTGTTGTAATGACCATATACATTTTCTCCTTTTTCCTATTAATGTGATAAATTG
Organism: Neophocaena asiaeorientalis asiaeorientalis; assembly: GCF_003031525.2. Taxonomy (NCBI): domain Eukaryota; kingdom Metazoa; phylum Chordata; class Mammalia; order Artiodactyla; family Phocoenidae; genus Neophocaena; species Neophocaena asiaeorientalis. The sequence continues at coordinate 884,726 of NW_020173033.1, read as the reverse complement.
CCATGGGTTTTCAAATGTTAAGATAAACTTGTCTTCCTAGAAAAAAGAAAAAGGCCTAAATTGGTCATGGTGTATTGCCACTTTTGTGTATCTTTGCATTTGACTTTCTAACATTTTAAGATTTTTGTATCTATGATAATGAGGGAGATTTTTCTTCATTATAATCTCCTTTTTGGTTTTCATATCGAGGTTATGCTGACCTCATAAAATGCTTTGAAAAATTTCAGTTTTGAATATTTTGAGAATTAACTATTGAAGTGACCTGGGCTTAGGTTTTGCTTTGTGGAAAGGTCTTTAACTATAGATTCAATTGTTTTCATTGATGTAGAATAATTCAGATTCTCCATTTTTTCTTATTATGTTACTTTTGGAAACTTGCTTCTTACGTAGGAGTTTTTTAATGTGTTCTGAATTTACAAATATACTGATATTAAAGTTTCTCATGAGGCCCTCGTTTTAAAATATTTTCTTGTTTTGTGGTTGCTTATACCTTGATACATAGGTTACTTGAAGTATTTTGCTTCATTTCCAAACTGCTGGACATTTCCTAAAAATTGTTCTGTTATTGATTTCTAGTTTCCCTTCACTGTGGTCAAAAAAATATATGAATGGTTTTGGTCATTAGAAATGCCATGAAGTGTACATTACCACACTGTATGTGATCAGTCTTGGTGAGATCCATGTGGTCTTGAAATGTAAACTTTGTTTTCTCTTGGCTACAGTGTTCTAGATGTGTTACTTAGATCAAGTTTGTTATTCATGATCTTCTGTATTCTTACTAATATGTGTCTGTTTCTACAGTCAGCCTTTGGCGGGAATTATCCCATTTGATTCACAAATAATCCTATGAGATCAGTATTTAAAGATGAGAAGTCTTATGTACAGAGTTTCATTCAGTTGAACAAAAGTACTGAAGCCAATGAATGGCAAAGCTGAGTCTCAGACATAAGTTTCTTTGTCTGCAAATTTTCACTTCTCTTTCTTCCACACAACACTGCCTCCCTCCATTGCTAAGTAGATGTATTTTAGGGTATCTGTGCAGGCCGTGATACATTCTGGTTTTCTGAGAAATGCCTCTCTTTTATAGGGACTGATGTATGGCAGCTGTGTTCTTAATGTACTCCTGACCTGTGGGTGATTGGAAAAGAGATGAGCAATACTTGACCAATGTTAGGCCCCCAAAATCTATCTCTTAGACTATTTTATTTGAGATAAGTTCACACTAGTAGTTGGAAGCTATGTCAAATGAAGGACAGAATGATAGCATAAAGGTCAATACATTTTTGCTACCCAGGTTTGCCCTGGTTTCCATACTTCTTACTGTCTGTTTGCATTTCCATTAGCTAATTTATAGTGATTTATTTTACTAGCAGCTGGATGCTCTAATCTTTGCTACAACTCTGCCTTCCAGGCATTTGCCAGTTTTTACTTGTGTGCTGTGTTCATATCCAGAATATATAAATAACTTCTATAAGTCAATAACAAAAAGAGACACCAATGGAAATACGGGCAAAAGATTTGATCAGGTGGTGATAAGATGGTCGTATTCAATTTCCAAAAATCTATTAAGCTGGATCCTGTGATTTAAGCAGGATCCTGTGATTTCTGTACTTTTGTCTGTGCATTATACTTAACACAAAAATATTCTTTAAAACTTTGTTAGTACCTGATTCACACTGCTGTACACCTGAAACTAACATGTTGTAAATCAACTATACTCCATAAAAATTTTTTAAAAACCCAACTTTGTAAGTACTTTCTAATGGACTTAAAATTTATAGAATCATCTAAAATCATATAACCTGGCCCCTTAAAAAATTGTCATCAGAAACATAAAACATAATTCAGTGAAACTTGGATCTCCCTATATTATTACCTGCTAGTAAAAATTAATTTGGGAGAGTTATAGGAGCCAGTTAAGCTATGCTTGGACTTGCAACCCACAGGATATGTGAGACAATAAACATGTTTTGTTTTAAGCGCCTGCATTTGTGATAATCTGTTATGAAACAAGGGGTGACTAATGTAAGACCCAACTTCAACTTTGCATTTATCGGCTCATTAGTTGTGAGAACTTCAGTGCTTTTTCTTCTCGATTTCTCAATTTTGAGTTTAAAAAGATGATATAATATTTTAAAACTAATTTTTGTTTTCTGCTTAAAGTCTTACTTCCCCCAAAAGTTCACAATAACGATATAATTGTTATTGCTTATGCAATGAAGTAACTACTTATGAATTATATAATATATATTTGCCATGAACATAGAAACCAGTTAAAAATCTGAAACCCTAGTACAAAAATGTCTTCATATCCTTGCTTGCCTAAGCAAGAGCTGTTCATCTTCCTCTGCCATGCCTGTGTTTGAGCCAAGAGCCACATCCTGGCTTTAGTATTTTCAAATTGCTACATCATGGGTAAATATGAAATGTTGCAATTAATGTCCTGTATCATGGAAGGAAATTAACTTATGAGTAAATCATTTTTTTAAAGTTTTACTTTTATTGCTGCTGAAAATAGTTTAAAATTCTAAATAAAATTAATATATATTTATGTTAGTTATGAGCCCACGTCTGAAATGGAGTTCCTTTAGGTTATGGAGACCTGAACTTAGTCGTATTTCAGGTCTGGCCTTAGATGAACCAAAGCATCTAAACAGCAGTTCTTGGAAATCAAATTTTTCTCCTCTTTAACCATATTTACCTTTATTGAATGCAAGCCCCAAGGACATTAGGTAGAGTTCTGGAGGGAAGTATTGACTCATTCCAGACTTTCCTGCGGGTCTTTCCATTGGCTGATATATATGTACCCCAGGTGCACAGTTGAGTTAATTACACCCATCCATTCATGGCTACCCATCACCATTTGACCATGCAAAACCCTTTCTTTCTTGTTTGAATCATTTTTACCTCTTATTTCCATTCTGCTGTTCTGCTTTCCTTCCCACATGCAACCATTCCGTTGCGTTTGATGTGTATTAAATCACACTCAGTGTGTTTCTTCCTTTTTACACTCAACACCACCACAAGCAATAGTAAGTACTGAGGTGAGTTTGCACATTTACTTCCTTTATGAGCCTGTTTGAGACTCTCACTGGTATATATTCTCAGCTACACTATGCTTGAATTTAATTTCTTGTGTGTCACTGAACACTATGCAGAGTGATGATCAGTCCACCCTCGCACCAGCGATGCATGAGGGTATGAGGGTCTCATCACCCTCACATTCCTTCTAATATTTGGCATTATCCACTTTCCAATTGTTCTCATCCTAAGAGCTTTAAAGGGATCTCACTGTTTTAATATGCATATATCAAATGGCAAATGGATTTGTGTATATCTTCATATGCTTATTTGCTTTTTAGGTTTCTTCTTTTCCCTGTTTACATATATTGTGCCCATTTTCCCATTAAGCTTCTCTTTCTTTTTCTGTTGTTTTACAAGAATCTCTTATCTAATCTAAATATTTGTTCTTTGTTGATTTTAAATATTGCCAGTACCTTTCTCAAACCTGTCATTTTTTCCTGTTGCCTTTGTACGTGGTGTGCTTTGTTGAGCTGAAATCCTTTAATATAATCAAATTCATGAACTTGCAATAAAAACATAAAAATTATAAAATCTGTGCAAATAATATGTTCCTAAAGAAGAAATTAAGAAAGATCACAGAGAAATCCACTTACAATAGCGTGTTTAACACACTGCTTTCTGGTTTTGATTAATCCAAAGAAAACAAATAAGTAAGGATATAAACAACTTAGTGTGACCAATAAGGTATTTATGAGTATACCAAACTTTAGGTCCCAATAACTTATTTATTTTTATTGAAGTATAGTTGATGTACAATGTTATGTAAGTTACCGGTGTACAACATAGTGATTCACAATTTTTACAGGTTATATGCCATTTATAGTTATTATAAAATATTGGCTACATTATCTGGGTTGTACAATATGTCCTTGTAGCTTATTGTATACATCCCAGTAATTTATAACATGCCTGCTTTCAATTGCACATGGAACATTCACAGTTGACTGTGTATAATGTCACAAAGGAAATCTCAGTACATTTCATAAAGTATAAATGATTCAAATATAATTATCTGTTCAAAGTAACTAAATAAAAAATAATAAAATAAAAAGTCTTTACCTTAGATTTTTTTTAAAAAAAAAGGTATCAAGTAAATTTTGGGAGAAAGGGGTTAATTAAATCAATATTGCAGAATTCATAACACTAACCATAATGAAAACTGTATATCAGAACCTATGGGAAATAATTAAAGTACTGATCAGAGAAAAACCTAAAGCTTCCAAATTTTATATAACTGAAAATTCAATAATAAAATAACAATAATAATAAAGTTTCATACAAAATGTTGAGGAAAGAAGATGGAGCAATTTGACCAACAAAATAAATATTTAGTGTTGGATTATAACCCAAAGAATAAAATAAATGTGCATGAGTAAATATTGGTATGCTAAGTCGACAAATAAACAAATAGAGTATAGAGAGCAAAAAGTTGTAACTTGTCGGAGAAGAAACTTGCTGATACCAGCTTAACCAAGTGACCAAGGTTACCACCATCAATGATAATATATAAGGAGATCAAGTTCTACGCCTAATATAATGCGATGAGAAGGGTATAGCACTGTATGGTAGTCTTACCTCAAATCCTTAGTATCAGTTCAGTCACAGGAAACATACATCAGACAAGCCAAAAATGAGGGAACTTTTACAAAATATCTGACCAGTCCTCTTCAAAAGTGTCAAAGGTCATGAGAGACAAGAAAATACTCAGAACAATCACAGATTGGACAAGACTGAGGAAACAGGGCAACTAAATAAATGAATGAGATATGGTATCTTGGATTGAATTCTGGGAAAAAAAAGGAATTTGGTGCAAACCTGGGATACTTCATGTACATTTCTCTGTTTTGATCGTTGTATCATGGTTATATAAAGCGCTAACATGGGGAGCTGGGTGAAGAGCACATAGAAGCTCTGAACTCTTTTTGCAACTCTTCCAAAAGTCCAAAATTATTTCAAAATAAAAGGTATTTTTTTTTAATTGAGGAAAAACTTTAGTGTAAAATATGAGTAGAATAATATAGGTGGGGGGCTTTTGAAGAGGGGTGGTGTTTTAGTTCTTTCATGTTCACTGGCCTATTCTAGTTTTCCTTTTCCTTTGGAGGAGGGCATCAATTTTGGTATTTTTACTCTTTCAAGTTTATGAAATTACTTATATTTTCTTATTTTTTTATAATACTCTTTTATGTTAAATTTCTGTTATAGCTATAACCATTTTCCCTTTGTCATTCTTTGTTCATTTGCATCTTCTTTTCTATTTTTCTTAAACATCATGGAGGGACCCACTTCTCTTACTAACCTTTTCAAAGAAGTTTCTGATTTGTCCAGTCTCTGCTGTATTGTTATTGTTGTTCTTTTATTTCACTGATTTATTTTTCTCTTTATTATCCCCTTTTCTCAGCTTTATTATTTACCTTTAATATTATTGCAATTAAAGGTAAATAATACCATTAATAATATTATTACTACATTTATCATGCCTTTATTACTACCTCTTCTCATGTTTTGGGGGGAGTTTGCTTTTCTTCTAACTTCATTCAGACTTAGTTGTTTCCTGAGAAATCTTGTATAGATTATTCAAGAGGAACCTTGTGAAAGCAATAATTCTACTGCAGAGTACAAAATAGGCCCCATTTTTGCTTTCTCAAGGGAAGTGCTAGTTTTCTTATGCAACCTGAGTTCTTGGCTGCCTTTTCAAATGATTGGATGGTATCTTTATTCTGCTCGATATATCAACTTATGTGTTATAATACCATCATGGAAGGATCCATTTCTGTCTGTTTTGCAGTAATCTTAAAAAAGGAAGGGACATCTAACTTTCCCTTGTGTCTTCCTCCATATCAAACTCCATATGAGATTGTTTTCTGTCTTTTTCTCAGATACAGGTCTTTATTTTTTATTCTTAGACAGTTCTGCCCATCTTGAAGCAGTATTTAGTGTAGATACTGAAAAGCAGAACATGGGTCCTTCCCAGGTGTTTTAATATGGAGGTCCCTCCAATATGCCTTTGACACTGATGAACTGCTAGAACTCTATGAAGGAGGAGTAAAAAGTTTAGAAACTACCCCTTGGCAGGCGCTACTTCATCTTCTGCCATGAAGAAAGGATTGAAAGATTGAAAGTACTTTTCCCACTCAGCTTCCCCTGAGATCTTTCCCCAATGCCATTATGTATGTAATAAATTTTAAACAGAAATTAACTTTTAAATAGAAATTTCAATAGTGAAATTTTTACAAAGTGAAACAAACAAGGTTTGAGGCATTAATCTCTTAGAAGAATGAATATGAGACACACAGAGAAAATGCATATTTCTCTAGAACATTGACCACTAGCTAGAATTGAATTTCCAAGAGCTCTGTTTTGAATCAAGTGAACCTGAATTGTTCTTCTTTAACAGCAAAGTGAGAGTATTGAAAGAACAAAAGGACAGCAGGAAGGAAGGAAGAAGGAAAGAGGCCTCTATGTGAAAATGCATCATGTTAATACAATCCCAGCAGAATCTTAATAGTTTTATAACTACAGCAATAGCTGCTGATAATATATTTTAGCAGAATCTGAACATTTTTTTTTAATTGAAGTACAGTTGATTTACAATGTTGTGTTAGTTTCTGGTGTACAGCAAAGTGATTCAGTTATATATATTTTTTTCTTTTTCATAATCTTTTCTATTATAGTTTATTACAAGATATTGAATATAGTTCCATGTGCTATACAATAGGACCTTGTTGTTTATCTGTTTTATATGTAGTAGTTTGTGTCTGCTAACCCCAAATTCCCAATCCATCCCTCCTCCACGCCCCTCCCCCTTGGCAACCACAAGTCTGTTCTCTATGTCTGTGAGTCTGTTTCTGTTACGTGGATAAGTTCATTTATGTCATATTTTAGATTCCACGTGTGAGTGATATCATATTATATGTCTTTCTTTTTACTTCACTTAGTATGGTAATTTCTAGGTCCATCCATGTTCCTGCAAATAGCATGATTTCATTCTCTATGGCTGAGTTGTATTCCATTGTGTGTGTGTGTGTGTGTGTGTGTGTGTGTGTGTGTATACATATACCACATCTTCTTTATCCATTCACCTGTCAATGGACATTTGGGTTGCTTCCATGTCTTGGCTATTGTAAATAGTGCTGCTATGAGCATTGGGGTGCATGAATCTTTTCAAATTATAGTTTTCTTCAGATATATGCCCAGGAGTAGGATTGCAGGCTCATGTGGTATCTCTATTTTTAGTTTTTTAAGGAAACTTCGTACTGTTTTCCATAGTGGCTGTACCAGTTTATATTCCTACCAACAGTGTAGGAAGGTTCTCTTTTCTTCACACCCTCTCTAGCATTTATTATTATTTGTAGACTTTTTGATGATGGTCATTCTGACTACTGTGAGGTGATACTCATTGTAGTTTTGATTTGCATTTCTCTAACAATTAGAGCTATTGAGCATCTTTTCCTATGCCTGTTGGCCATCTGTATGTCTTCTTTGGAGAAATGACTATTTAGGTCTTGGGCCCCTTTTTGATTGGGTTGTTTGTTTTTTTTGTTATTGAGATGTATGAGCTATTTGTATATTTTGGAAATTAAGCCCTTGTCGGTTGCATCATTTGCAAATATTTTCTCCCAGTCCGTAGGTTGCCTTTTCATTTAGTTGATGGTTTCCTTTGCTGTACAAAAACTTACAAGTTTGATTAGGTCCCATTTATTTTTGCTTTTACTTCTATTGCCTTGGGAGACAGGCCTGAAAATCATTGGTGCGATTTACGTCAGAGAATTTTTTGCCTGTGTTTTCTTCTAGGAGTTTTATGGTGTCATGTCTTATATTTAAGTCTTTAAGCCATTTTGAGTTTATTTTTGTGTTTGGTGTGAGGGTGTGTTCTACCTTCATTAATTTACATACGGCTGTCCAGCCTTGCCAACACCACTTGCTGAAGAGACTGTCTTTTCTCCGTTGTATATTCTTGCCTCTTTTGTTGAAGATTAGTTGACTGTAGGTACGTGGGTTTATTTCTGGGCTCTGAACATTTCATATACATCCACTTCTTCCCCTACAAACCACCCCAAAGTTTCTCAATATATTAAAATTAATAATTCTTAAGGGATCCAAATAAATAGCACCTCAACTTTAAATGTACATTAAACTATTTAATGCAAAAGTCCATCTTTTAAAAGGAAAGTGTCCAAAGGCTAGCCCCCAAACCAAGGCACCTTCCTCAATATCTTTGATAGTTCTTGCCATCCTGCATCTTGGAAGTAGCACCTATTTTTTTTTTTCAAGTGAGAAAACTGCAACATAACTTGGGATCTGTTCTCTTTCTCTTTTTATTTCTTCCCGTCCCATTCCAGTATATGATCCCACTGTAACATTCATATTTTACCATTTGCCAACATTTACAAATGAATGTGGAAGGGGATTTGCTGAGATTATTTCAGATGACGAGAACTGCTTCTAAATTATGGATTCAAGAATAAGGTTCTTTGAACAGGTAGAAGGAAGAACTTAGTCTTTCATATAGCAAAGTAAAGGAAGCTTTTGTATAACTACATATAAATAGGATAAATCTGTATGAATTTATTAATTCATTCAACAAATATGTGTAAAACTTTATTATATACCAGGTGCTAGGGCATAATAGCACTCTTAATAAGCAATGAGTCTAGAAGTAAACACTCAGCTATAGATTTTTTCAGGCTTTCAAAGCAAAAATGAGCAAGGTTCAGTGGCTCAGGGAGAGACCAAGAATTGTCTTATGAACAACCATATCATATTCTTACATGCTACTTGTATGTACAATAATGCTGTGTTTAAGCTACTTCAGGGAGCTGTATTAATCACAGTCAAAATTTATCACATGGCAATGCTATGCCAGATATCAGGGTAAATGCTTCCATTTACAGTATTTTACTTATCCGGACTACAGCCAGTGAAATTGATAGTATTACCCCTGCTTATGGGCTGGTGTGATTGAAATTCAGGGAGTGACATCAGCTTGCTGAAGTTCACCTAGGTAATAAAGGATAAAACTAAAATTCAAACCTAGACCTCTAGATCCAAATCACTGGACTTACCTAATTCTGCCCTTTTGTTGCTGCTGCGGCTAATGGATCATTTATTTTTCAGGCCAATTCCAGTCAATTAAAATAAACCAAAAAATGAACCATCAGACAAAAATCCAAGGCATCACTGAAAGGGGCTAACCAGGACCAGGTGAGCGAGGCAAAGCTTTGCTTCCCTCTACAGCTGTCTGATTATTTTACCCCCGCTTAAAAATCATCTTGGGAGGATGTATCAGCAGAGCTTCACTCTGTTTCAGTTTACTCATTTGCTAAGTGAAAATAAATTCTCAACTGCTCTGTTGGTAGAAGCTGTGGTCTTTGTTTTTGTGACTTTGTATTCACTCTTTGGAACCAAGATTAATTAACAGGAAGTTTCCTGGAAAGAAGAGTTACCTGGGGACCCAAAAGTACACCTGAACACATTGAAGGAAGTGGCAAAGGAGATGATCATGTTCAGCATTTTGTAGGAGGAAGATAAAAGATATATTATTTATGAAATTTTAAAAAGCACAAGTTTAAAAAACTAGCCAAGGAATCTAATAGTCAAAAATAATAGTGCTTAATAGAGAGCACTCTGTTAGTATGACACGGAAAGTTTCCTGGGCTGGGAGGAAGGAATTCAGAGCTAGCACACTAATAATGAGCACATCATTCAACCTCTCTTTGCCTCATATTCTTTTCTTTCAATTTTTATTGAAATACAGTTCATTTACAATGTTAGTTTCAGGTGCACAGCAAAGTGATTCAGTTATACACATATATACAAATATACACATTCTTTTTTTATATTCTCCTCCATTATCAGTTACTACAGATACTGAGTGTAGTTCCCTGTACTATACAGTAGGTCCTTGTTGGTTATCTATTTTATAAATAGTAATTTTAATCCCAAACTCCTAATGCATCCTCCCCAGTTTTGGTAAGCATCAGTTTGTTTTCTATGTCTGTGAGTCTATTTCTGTTTTGTAAATAAGTTCATTTGTATCATTGTTTTTAGATTTCACATATAAGCAAAATCATATGATATTTGTCTTTCTCTGGCTTAGTTCACTTAGTATGATAATCTCTAGGTCCATCTATGTTGCTTCAGATGACATTCTCTCATTCTTTTTATGGCTGAGTAGTATTCCATTGTATATATGTACCACATCTTCTTTTTCCATTGCTCTGTCTATGGATGCTTCCATGTCTTGGCTATTGTAAATAGTGCTGCTATGAACATTGGGGTGCATGTATGTTTTCGATTATGTTTTTCTCCGAATATATGCCCAGGAGTGGGATTGCAGGATCATAGGGTAGCTCTATTTTTACTTTTTTTAAGGAAACTTCATATTGTTCTCCATAGTGGCTGTACCAATTTACGTTCCCACCAGCAGTGCAGGAGGGTTCCCTTTTCTCCACACCCTCTCCACCATTTATTATTTGTAGACTTTTTGATGTTGGCCATTCTGACTGGTGTGAGGTGAGATACCTCACTGTAGTTTTGATTTGCGTTTCTTCAATAATTAGTGATGTTGAGCATCTTTCCATGTGCTCTTTGGCCATGTGTATGTCTTCTTTGGAGAAATGTCTTTTTAGATATTCTGCTCATTTTTTGATTGCGTTGTTTGTTTTCTTGATTTTTTATGGGAACAAAATGATTGGTGTGGGGGGATGAGATCATCTCTAATTTCATTCAGTGCCAATATTCTCTCTGAAAGTATCAAGAAGAAACCCCACACACACAAAAAAATAAAAACAAACCAGCCAGGGCTTCCCCGGTGGCGCAGCGGCTGGGAGTCCGCCTGCCGACGCAGGGGACGCGGGTTCGTGCCCCGCTGCGGGATCAAAAAAAAAAAAAAAAAAAAAAAAAAAAAAAAAACAGCCCTTCAATACAGTTAAGCTGCTATAATTTGGAAAACTCAAAGTGGTTACTGAAAGCTGTGTTACGCAGGATGTTCCATAAAAACCACATTGGACGCTGAAACAAACAAGCAAAAGAATGTGCAAATGGCCAAAACAGAAAGGTGAGAACAAATGACATAATTGTGTAAAAGTGCTTTTAAAAAAGATAAGGCAAGTATGCATAAAGCAAGAAATTTTTTGAATTGTTCTGTGTTAGCTTAAATTGGAAAAGGAGGGAACTTTGCTTCTTGATAGAAAAGAAAACCATTTCAAGGTTCAAGAAATGATCAGACCCAACAATTGTCTAGAGTAACTCTGGAGAGCAATAGAAAGATTGGAAGAGATATTTGAACAGATAGAACCATGATGAAAGAGTTTACAGATAAAATATAAACATTTATAGCAGTCTGCTACGCAGGGCATCTAGCCAATTGTTTGAGGTTTCAAAAAGCATAAAAACATGGAGTTACATACATAACAAAATATGACTGGGGTTGAAATCTACCTTTCAGAGGGATGAACAAGAAATACAAAGCATGGCCTCTAATCACATACTTTTCAGTTTACTAAAGAGTTTTGTGGAAGAGATTATGAGAAACTAAGTAATAAATTAACAACTATTTAGAATAATAGATATGCTTAAAATATTAGGGAGCCTCTGATGAAGCTTTGTTAGGTGAAAAAGAGAAAAACAGGAAGTTATTTTTCAGACAAAGGTTCCCTTGTATCATCTTTGTTTCCATAGTGTCTATAACTGAATAAAGAAAACATACAATAATTTTTAATTTTGGATATATATTTGTCTTGTGTATTTGAAACAAGTTAATATTGAATTAAATTTAATAAGGAGAGGTACAGCAGACAGTAGAAAATATATATGCCTTTGAGTCAGGTTGACCTAGGTTCAAATTCTAATCCAGATATTTACCAGCTAAATGACCTTGTACAAGGAACAATCTCTCTGAGCCTCAGTTTCCTCTTCTATAAAATGATGGAGATCATTGTTATTCGTACCTAAGGAAGCTTTGATGAAAATAGTGATCATCTTTACCAACAAGATAAAGAAAAATATTAGTCTTGTACCCAGGGGACTACAAAATTTCTGATCATTTTCTAAGTCAATAGTTCCTTTGTCAATAATTTTTTGGGAATTTTTTTTTTTAACTTTTACTAACCCTGTACTTTTCCAGCCAATGAACAACAAAGCCTGAGAAATAGTTTACTTTTTTGGGAAAAAAAAGTTGTACAAAATGTGTGTACTGTTATATGTGGCGTATTTTATAGTTCTCATAACTCCTTAATTACCTTTTAGCTAGAAAATCACAGTGGAAAAAAGCTGAATTGAAATTAGACATTCATGACCCGTTTTATAATTTGAATAATAATGGCCTGTAGCTGGAGCAACGCTACACAATTCACTGGCAATTGGTAACAGTGAAATTTCTTAAGTATGTCTCTGGCTTCAGGACTTGGAATTGTTAGACCGTTTTATGCATGACCATTTTATAAACAAAACAAATATTTTTCCTCCGTATTTAAAGTAATTTTTTTCCCAGGGTGTGTGATTCCACTGGTAGAATGAACTCAATGGCGATATTGAATGAGTTGGTTTTCCTTCAGTATACGATGGCAACGCTTAAGCACAGAGACTTATTTATAAGTACACAAACAAGGATTTTGTGTTACCGAAACATTTTATAGATTTCCGCATCAGAGGCCCTTGATGAGAGGGAATAAACATTGGCAAAGTAGTTGGACAGCCAGGGATGCAGCCTTGAATCAGCCCCTGCTGGCCATGACACCCTACATTAGCCATGTAACCACTTTTGGCGTTAGACTCTTCTTTCCTGACAAGGTCATGTGGACTCCGTGACCTCTAAGGGTTTCATCAGGCCTCATGTAATCTATGATTCATGATAGGCCCCCGCTGGCTGGAAAGAGTTAGTTTTTCCCTTTAAACCCTGCCTCTAGTATTTCAATCACAAATGTCCATGCCTTAACCAGTGTGATGGTTACATGAGTGTTTGTTTTATAATTATTCACTACAACCTACATTTATGTTTAATGTACTTTCTGTGTATATATGTTATAAATCAATCTTTACGTGTCTGTAAAGGCAAAATAAGTGCAGGAATGTGACAAAATACATTTTTTTTCCTATAGGGTGATACAAAATCCATATTTTTTTAATTGTTTGTTTTTTAATCTGGTGTCCCTTGGAAAGTCTTGTGATGTTCTTTATTGTTTTCCTAAACTATTCTCCCCAAACCTAATAACAAATGCATCATTGGTTTACTATAAACTATTTAGACACAGAGATTTGGAAAGAAGTTCCATCTTCTTGAAAATCATCGTTACCACCAATACATGTCGTCTAAAGGGCAGAATCTTACAGCTTGTCAAGCTCTGCTCATTCGTACTTGTGATTGAAATGTGTTTATTCTCATGCCTTTCCCTGTGCATAGCAACACTCTTTCTCTTTGTGTTGGAAATAAGATAACCCAAAAGCCTTTTGTCATCCCCCTTAATGCAGGAGCAGTTTAGATTATTTTCTTCTGGGTGTCTTCTTTTTGGTTGTTCCTTTGTTCCATTTGGCTATGGTCACAAATCTATTTGGATGCATATAATATTGGACCAGATCTTCCAAACACTCGAAAATCACCCAAATGCTCGTGAACTTTGACCACTTTTGTCTTCACCACATGGTTTCCCAGCAAATGTAGGCGTAGCCTCAATTACAGAGACTTTTGTCCTTATTGAGAGGACTGGAGGCCACTGGGGAAAAGTAGGGTCTAAGAAATTTTACGATTTGTGGAAAACAAGCAGAACTGGAAGGGGTTATGTGAGATATCAAATAATGATACTTGAGGGTTTTTTTTTACATTTTGCTAGCAAATTATATGACTGTGACTTAGAAGTGGGGGATTTCTCTGTTCTTTCTACCATTTCCCTTTCCCCTTCCACCTCCAAGCTCCTTTCCTTATATCTTTTTTTTTTTTTTTTTTTCACTAAACATTAAGCTCATTGATTACCAGGATGGCACAAAGTGACCTAATGATGGGTCAGCCTTAATGAGAAAAGCAAGCGGCTGCCTGTGATGTGGCCTGGCTTGGCCGCCCCCCACTGCGTCCCGGCATGTCAGACTTAGTGCTTTTTAAGAGAGGAGAGCATGGAAAATCAACAGAGACCCGCCCGGTGCCTCTTCACAGAATGGACATGGGCATGGCTATTTAGCCTGTAAAAGAGGGTGCATTTGCACAAATGGGAGTGAACATAAGGAGTCCTTCAGAAAAGAACGGGACCTTGGCAAATTTATAGACTCCCCTGAAAGAAAGTGATTACAGATCATTATCCAATTGAGGCAGATTGATGGGCTGGGGTCAAAGTAATATTGCAGATCTCACCGAGGGGACAATGGCTGCTTGTCAGACTGAAAGAAAAAGAGAAGGGGGAACAGCCACACAGAGAGGCGAGGCTTAAGCTTTACCAACTGCTATGAAAGGGCCTGGATGTATATGTCGTTACTTTTCTTGAGCACCATGTTTTATTTTATATTACAAAGGACATGCCATTGAGATCAAATTGGGCATTCAGACGTACCCCAATAAAGAATGGCCTTAAATGTAGACTGCAGCGCTCACTTTTTTTTTCTTCCAAAAGGCAATAAAGCAACATAGATGGCGAAGAGGATGGACCACATAAAAAAGATTAGTTCCCTCTCTCTCTCTCTTTCTCTCTTAAATGGAACTATTTCATAAAATATGAATATGCAAAAAGAAATAATAATAGAAGGTCTTAATGTTTATTAGTGAAACACCCTTTAGCTGACAGCCAGGGGATGAACAGATCTGACTTTGAAACTCGGCAACATCTGGTCAAGCAAAACTTGGCAGCCCTGAAATGGAATAAAACAGGACTAAATGTGTTCCCACTGCTTCCTTTGTATTGATTCCTGAGTGTTTAAAAGTACTTTGCATTCATGCGTTTTACAAAATGCAATACAAAGGCAAAAGAATAGCAAGCACCCTCGTGTGCATTTGCCTTTCATTTTGCAGTAGGTTTTTGGTATCTGGAGATTTAGAAGTATCAGGCAAACATTTATTCAGAGGAGATCCGATTTTTGTCTACTTTGTTGGGGTCCAGAGAGTATTAGCAAGTAAAAAAGAACAAATTTATATTCTGAACATATTTTACCAGGGAGAAGCATAGTCAGTTTTTTTCCACATATAGACTATTCTTAAACAATAAAATTATTTGATTTCTCTAAGATATAACCAGCTAGAATTTAAGGATAGATAGATGACAGAGACATAGATAAAATGGGGGGAAAAGAAAAGAAGGAAAGAAACACTCATTTTGGGAATGTGGAATTTTTTATTCATGATAAAATTATAGTTACGAATTCTATCACCTATATCATCTTTTCTTATTAAGGCAAGAAGACTAAGATATAACGAACGGGAATATTATTATCCTTTTGTGTTTTATAAGTATATAAATAGCTTACCGCCTTCACCATTAGATATCACAGATGTATTTCAAATTCTTGTGAAATATTGAGGACACTCACAAATGAAGATTTCCTTCTCAGCACTGCTCCTTTTTATTTTTTGTTTCCCCTGATCACAAGGTCTTCGCTGTTTCCTAATGAGCTCTTAATGAGCTGTCAATTGCTTATGCAAATAGAGAAGGAAACAGACACTGAGGGGTTGCTAGATATTCCGTTAAAATCTGACACTGCCTAACCTCTCAAAGTTATTAAGAATGTAAACTGTTCCAACTTAATAACTAGCCTCGACTGCCCTTTTCTTTTACTTCTCTACTTTAAGTATGCCATTTGAAAGACTCAGAGATATCATCACTGTACATATAGACTCCTAGCTTTATGTTGGGAAATACTGAGTGCATAGTTAAGGTTTCATGTTGAATGTTCTGTACAGATCTTAGGTTGAAAGAAAAAAACAGTGAAAATTGTTTGATCTTATTTGTGACACGTTATGCTAAAAGACTAAGTATATATGCCAAATTGATAACAGCAGTTATCTCTTGGGGGAGAGAAATAGAAATAGAAGCTGTTAGCAGGGCTTTTTATTTTCAAATGTGTACATATTGCTTGGATAAATTAAAAGGAAATTAAAGATATAATTAAAAACATTTCCTTGTCCCTGAAAATGACTTTCTGAAAATATCTGGGATTCATGAACATTTATAAAGAAATTGAATTTTTAAGTTTATTTTTGTTGTATATTTTACTCCAGTTTTATTTCAAAGTCACCAATGTGTAAATCTATGTTATCTTTTTTCCTAAATGTGCTGCATTCATGCACATATTGAGACTCAAAGGGATTCTAAGTAACTCCTTAGGAACTAGAGATCCTCAGCGGAGATTGGAAGGGTCCGATGCAATGCTGATTACTGCACTGCAGATAGGACACTTCGTAACTGGTGTTTTGAGGCCTCCATGGCTGATACAGAACAAGTTAATTGAGGCCAGTGATTGAGCTGAGCATCCCGAGTTAGAGAATTTTGGGGGAGTGTTTGACAGCCATTGTGCTAATTAACTTGCTATTGGTTTACACCTAGATAAGGATTGGGCTGGCTTCACAGGTGTCCCAAACTCCTTTCTGCAATACTGGCTCTGGGGCTGAATTTATTGGCAGTTGGGAATTATAGACCCAGAATGTGGCATCCTTTCCAGAATGTCCAGACAACTAGAATTGTCAGGAGGCACTGATTTCATTAAGTATCTGAAGGGAGAAAGGTTCTGAGGAGATAAAGGGCTAGGAGAGATGGTAAGTGGGAGTTCACAAGTGTAAACGGATCCACTTTTCCATTTACCTGGGATGGATCCAGCCTTGGAACCAGGGACACATAATATGCTTGATGCCCCTTCAGGAAAAAAAATATACCTGACAATACGCGACTGTCAAGCACGTTCATTATGACTGTAACTCACATGGACCTGATTGCTCTTTTCCCTATATTATGAAATGGTAACTTAGAAAATAACTGAGCCTGTGTTGATGCCTGAAACCTGTTAGGGTTCTATGCTGTATCCTGTAGGAGGTAAGCACACTTCAGGTATCTTGGCACAAAAAGACTGGCACATTTCCTCATAGCCTTGTATCATCTTGGCAAGATTACCTTCTTTCTGTAGGGGGGCTTTTACGCACTGTGAGGTTCTGTAGTAAATGCAGAAATGATGAGACTTTCTGTGAAAGACAGGCTAAATTTAGACATGGGTACACAAAGTTTTCCTACATCTCTCTTCCCCAATAATGTCCTTTCCTTGATGAATTTGCATCTGTGGATCAAAGAAAGTGAAGACAGAAAACCTCATTCTACTTTAGACATGCAAAAACTGTGTAAGTCCTTCATTCATGTCAGACAACGAACAAACAGTCATATGCCTAGGGCTTTGAATTTCCCAAAATGCATATTGGTAAAGATTTTTCCTAAATCCCCCGAATGCAATGTAAACATGGCAAGAATGATTTTAAGAAGCAGTCATTCGAAACTCAACATTATGAAAGCAACCAACCTGATTGAAAAATGGGCCAAAGACCTGAATAGATACTATATGCTTATATGAAAAGGTGTTCCACATCATACGTCATCAGGGAAACAGAAATTAAAACAGCAATCAGAAAACACTACACACTCTTAGAATGGCCTAAATCCAGAACGCTGATAGTATCAAGTGCTGGTGAGGAAGTGGAGCAGCAGGAACTCTCCTTCCCTGTCGGAGAGGATGCAAAATGGTGCGGCCCCTTGGGAGGACGGTGCTTCCTTACAAAGCTAAACAGAGTCTTACTATGCAGTCCAGCAATCACACTCCTTGGTATTTACCCAAAGGAGTTGAAAACTTATACTGACACAACTCCTGCATGCAGATGTCTATAGCAACTTTATGCATAATTGCCAAAACCTGGAAGCAACCATATGGCCTTCAGTAGGTTACTGAATGAATAAGCTGTGTACATGCAATGGAATATTATACAGTGCTCAAAAGAAATGAGCTATCAAGCCATGAAAAGATGTGGAGTCAACCTAAATGCATTTTACTAAGTGAAAGAAAATCTGAAAAGGCTACATACTATATGATTCCAACCACATGACATTCTGGAAAACACAAGACCATGGAGACAGTAAAAAGATCATTAGTGAACAGGGCTTGGGCGGCAGGAGGAGAGATGACTAGGCAGAGCACAGAGGTTTTTTAGGGCAGTGAAAATACTCTGTAGGTACTCAGTGTGGTAATGTAATGATGGATGCATGGCACTATATATTTGTCCAGACTCATAGAATGTACAACTTCAAGGGTGAACCCTAAGGTCAGCTACAGACTGGGTGATAATTACGATTCACTGTAGGCTCTTGAATTGTAAGACATGCACCACTCTTGTGGGGATGTTGCTGGTGGAGGACGCTGAGCATGTGTGGAGGTACAAGGTACACGGGAGATCTCTGCCTCCCTTTCATTGCTCTGTGAACACAAAGCTGCTCTAAAAAAAAAATAATAACATCTTTAAAAAGAGCAGCCATTCAGGGTTAGGCGGAATTGAACATCTTGACCTTCTAGTTAACCAAGGATCCTGCCCCACAGGCGAGGTATAAAAACAAGCATAATCAAAATGTAGATAAAATTACCGACTTGAATATCTTTTTACTTTACTTTTCTCTTGTAAAAGATACTTATTTAAAATAGATCGCTGTATTCAAATGTACACTATGACAGAGAATACTTATGGCTAACACGACGTTCTCTAGAAATAAGCTGTATGTGAGTAACAAAATATTTTGAGAAGATTGTAGCTAAATTCTTAGATGCAGATTTACATACTATGTGTGTGTTCAACTCAGTTAAGGTAAGGTTTTATACTGATTCCATACTGCTTTCTTTAGAAAGAGTACCTGTTTTGATAAAGCAAAAAATGTATTTATTTATATAGATATTATGTAAAGAAATCAGGAAAAACTTTTGGGAGGCTGTGATTGCTTGTGACAAAGTGGATAAAAAGTTATAATTATTATCAATCTGATGTATTCGTATAGCTAATCTAGGTCATGCCAGTCTGTAAAGGACATTTGGGACCTGATTGATTTACTTCATATTTCTTCAATTACCCACAATTGCCTAAAATACTGTTTAGAATGCCTTAAAGAATTTTGGGAAAATGGAAGAAAGTGATGAATCCCTATATACTTAGATTTATTAATCTGAATTAAATTAGGATAAATAGCAAATTATTTTCATTTTATAGTTTGTTTATATTATATTTTTTATCAAAATAGATTAAGAATAAAATAGATTGTCTCCCCTACTCAAAGTATTTTAGGAAAATCCCAGCCAGTTAAAATTAAATATCTCCCTAAACTGACACTTTCTTCAACTTTAGCTGACTCTTATAAATTTAGAGGATTATTATAGTATTGTGGTTGATTCTTACAAGTGTCCAAGAATCTTTATAATCATAACAGCTATGTTTTAAAATGTTATAATTTTCAATGCTATTTTGATACATTTCATTTAATCCTTGTAGAACATTTTAGATAACTTTTAGGCTAAGCAATTTCTCAGTGAAATACAGATTCTAAAGGGAAAATAAACATAATACTATACCACCTTACTCAAAGCCTACTTGAGTCTGCTGGATAATAACAAGCCACACACTCTTGAATAGAACTGGACATATTCATTTATGGGATGCCTTCTAGATTTCTAAATGTAAAGGTGTTTATAGGACCTCACAGTCGCCCACAATAGTCCTGTCATGTTGTAACCATTAGGCTTCCCAGTGGTCTCTAGGGTGAAAATGAAGGACAGCAGTCCCACCTCTGGGCTCTTGTTTGCATAGTATTAGGTGAAATCAACGTAGAAAATGTAATGGAGACAGAGAGCCAATCTGCATTTTTGGACTCAGAGCTTAGCCCCTCCTAGGATAAGTACTAGGTAGATTTGTTCAGGCCAAATCTGACCTTGTTGAAGCCAATGGAAAGCTATTTAATGCATTTTTATTAGTCTAGTAAAGCATTTCTTGAATATTAACTGTGTGTATAGCACTGGTAACAATTTTAACAAAGCTTAACAACTATGCACACTATCTGGTCTAAAAGAATTCAGGTAACTTCCAAGAAGTGAAAAACTTATTCCACAGAGGTAGTCTGGCACATTGAAAGATGTGGTTCACTAGTTAGTGATAGAACAAAGTAGAATTTCTCCAACTTAATCTCCACACAATATGGGGCAATTTTACCAATGTGTAATTCTGCCCCAATTCTCCTCATCGTGAAATAACAGTATCTCTTCACAGCTGTGGCATATTTATTTTTACATCTTCACCAGTGGCTATATCTTTTCCTAAAATTGGCCGAAACATTTTTCTTTCCCCCCAAAATTAATCTTCACAATAGAACATCAGTTTTACTCATGCGGTACATTATATTTTTCAGCCATGAAAACTGTTTCACTTCTTTCTAAAGTCTTACATTAAACCTCAAAGTATAACCACAAAATCTTTCCCTATTTTGCAACACTACCAAACTTAAATTTTCCCCCAGTTTTGCCAGAAAATAAAATTTGTTTTGTACCAGAATTGTTTTCTCTAAGAAAGAAGTCTCCGCAGAGGTTAAGAAAAATTATAATAACGAACCAATTGTACTGTATAAAATACCACATAACACAAGCAATATGTTAAAAACTGCATGTATCAAAGACATGTCA
Source organism: Neophocaena asiaeorientalis asiaeorientalis (assembly GCF_003031525.2). Classification (NCBI taxonomy): domain Eukaryota; kingdom Metazoa; phylum Chordata; class Mammalia; order Artiodactyla; family Phocoenidae; genus Neophocaena; species Neophocaena asiaeorientalis. The sequence continues at coordinate 863,984 of NW_020173033.1, read as the reverse complement.
ATTTATTATGAAAAATTGATCATGCCAGATGCCATCACAAGGTAGCAGATTGTTGTTTAAAAATGAACAAATTGACTCCACTTGGATCAGACTAAATGCATTAACCATCCTTTGCCAGAAAGGCTTTGCTATAAACCCACCTTTAAGAGGCCATTCTCCTTGAGTCACTTCCCCTTAAAGATGGTGGGTTTGACCAAATCTAAATAGGTGGTCTGGGTCCACCTGTGATTCCAACAATAGTTTAAGGAAGGCAACTAGAGTACAGTCTTGCAAAGAGAACACAGTGTAAAAACTGCTCTATTTCTCTCTTAAGTAGCCTAAATGGATAAAGATACGATGAATAGAATACCCTTGGGGATAAATTTTTTTCCTAATTAATAAGTATCCTTTTCAGCATAATTTTATCATTATCATGAATATCCATTTATATCACAATACAGTGCCTTCCTTTGTACAGTGGGTGGTAATTTTCAAGGTACTTTCATGTAAATTCTCCCATTTGATATTCACTGCTAATCAATAAACTAAGAATTCAGATTTTTTATTCCAGGTTATATAGCAATAAATGAAAAACCCAATACTAGAGTTTAGGTATCTAAACTCTAAAGACATCATCTTATTCTGTTGTGATATGTGGGTATTTTTAAGATATTTTCCTAGATTTCAGTTGTCTGATATGCTTAATAATCACTCTGTTTCATTAGAAAAAGCCCTCTCACTTTTGTCTATTAAAAACAGGATTTTCGTGCTTATGTTGTTAGAATTACACAGAAAAAGAGGTGCCCAAATTGAGCTGGAAAGACCAGTTTGGACGCTCTGTTCGTTCTATGATTTTTGATCATGGTGAACAGGGCTGATATTTTAAATCCGTTATTGAGGTAGCTTTAGTCTTCACATAGTAGCAAATGCACGAATTAAATGGCTTCCCTAGGTATTGCTAAAGAGTGACAGCTGGGAAAGGTACTGGACAAAATGGCAAAGCTTCTCAAATAACATTAAATTAACTAATAATACCTCATATTCATCACTGTCACTAACGTAAGATAAAAAACAAGTGTTTCAATAAATACTATCAATAAAAGTGATTGTGTCATTCAGTGAAAGTTTTTGGCAAGCGTGGGTACCTGGTGACATAACAGTGATTTGTATCCAGGGCTCCGTTCATCTGACAGGGAAGGTGACTTCCAGTGTAATAACCGCAGCCACGCACCCACCACCCTGATTCACTCTTCCCCATTGACTTCTGCAGAATAGATGTGAAATTGAAAGAAACTATGATTTGTCATGATTCCAAAGCTTATGGTAACATAATAGAAGAATTGAAGAAATTTAGAGCACGAAGTGACATTAAACTTCGTTTAGCCCAAACTCCATCTTGCAGGCGAAGAAATGACAATAGATAGGACCTGTCTAAAAATCACAGAGTTAGTGGGCAGCAGAGTCATTCTCGAATCTGTCTCTTGAACAGAGTACTACATTCTTAAAATTTCATTGTTTTTACCTAAGAAGTCCTATTGATCCTAAAAACTGAAAGAGAAAGAGAGCGTAAGGGAGGACCTGCCGCCAACAGGACAGGGATGAAAGAAATTAGTCACTTTCTCACTTTTGTTTTACCCTGAGCTTTCTCTAGATTAGTAGACTTTGTACGGTTTACTGCGCTTACTATTTACACAGTCCTCTGCAAACTGGTAGATGATAGGTACTGTACTCCGCAAATCATATGATACGAGTAGTATAGAGCAGGTAGTCGCTGGCTGTCTCCCTCCAGGAAATGCTTTACCCCAATCTTAGGAATCGTAATAAGCCGCGGATGAGTCAGTGTTTCAGTAGACCTGGTTGCTCCTTTGCTTGACTAAGGATGTAAGCCTCAACCTTCCAGAGAGACAGAGGGCCTCAGACTGTGATACCCTCACTGCTCTGCCTCTCTCTGTAGCCTTCAGCAATGCTGACATCGTGCGTTTGGACCCTGACTAACTGGGCTGCATTTTCTGTGATGCTGAGAAGCCCTCTTTGCCCATTAGCACGTCTTGGAGTTGTACCACCCCTGGTTAATAATTGTATCATATCCCTCAAACATATTTGTTTGCATCAGGAAAAATGCCCGGTTTCTTCATTTGACACTTGGTCACATCATTCACAGGGAGGTGGGCTGAGTCACCTCTTAGGAGTATATAGGAGGTGAAAACTACTCTGCATTTTAAGGTACAGTGTTACGGATCTGATGAAAATGTTCCAAAAATCCACCTTTAGATTTTGTTTGATTAGCAACTGGAAAACAAACAACAAAACAAGCTAAATTATTTAGCTCTTTTGCATAAAGACAATTTCTACGTAATGGACAGTTGATGCGTTATGACCCTTCTATTGATGCTGGGCAGGTCATTCTTTAAGTTCCCAATTAATCTTCCTTGCTAGTGACTTCTACTTTCTAATGCAAGTTCTTTAAGTGTTTTAGAGTAGACAGATGGCAACTGATAACTGCCATTGGTACCATGAGTTAAAGAAAACCATTTGCTAATAATTATATTTGTACACAAGAAAAATAAATTAAAGCTGATTTTTTCTTTTAAAATCTTGACATCAAGAATTATTTCTTTTAGTATAATAATGCTATCCAGACTTGAGATGCTTTCTTTTGCCTGAGCTTTGTGAGAGGAAAAAAGTTGGGAGGGTAAGGATATATCTTTAATATCCTAAAGGAAACGTAGTCTAAGTCACTCACCCAAATTCTATTGACCATAAAGACTTCACCGGGCCATTTCATTAGTTTATTAGGTAAAATTAAATAAAAAGGAACCTTAAATGAATTATAACCAGCTTGTGGAATAACAAATATATTGTGTATGAGAAAATTAGCTCCATGTGACATGCACGGCCACCATATGTAAAACGCCTATTATTTGTCCTGTCTCTTTGAAAATCATTTTATTGGAATGTATCAGCTAAACTAAAACACATGACCACCCTTCTTGGGACATGAAAGAAACCACTGGAGAAAAGTTCCTGCCCAGCCCCACTCCCGACATGTGAGCGCTCTGGGAAAGCAGCCTGAAGGAGATCTTTTCTTCTCTTTTCTTTTCTTTTCTTTTTTTTAAAATCAGAGTCCACGTACCAGCAAGTGCATCACATGCACCCTCGGCCATTAGCTGCCTCTGTCTAAAAGAATTTGGTCAACATTTAGGAATTCACTTAATGAAAGGCTGGCCTATTAAAAGCTCTGTTGGCCAGAGGAGTAGATTGTGTTTTTCTTTCCAACTTCCTGGATCACTGTAAGTGATGCTCGGCAGGTCCTTCATGTGATACAGCCCAGGCCCTGGACGACAAGACAGCATTGTGATGTTAGAACCCGCACCTCTTGGTTGTGGATCCCAGGCTTAATTTCCAAGAGGCCCTTTGTTTTGCACACTGCAGCAGTAGATGGCACGTTTTATTTAACGCACAATGCAAAGTTGCTCCCAGAAAGCGCTCTCAGGTGGTCTTCTGCGAAAGGGGTGCAGCTGTGGTACAGCAAGGTGTCCAGGTCACCAAGGAGAATCCTCATCCAAGGTAGCGTACCATGAATATTCGTTAGGGACTGCCTCCTGCAGGCAAATGCTAAATAACTAGTGCCCAAACTTGTTTTTGAGGATTGGTTATATGGAAAGAGGAATCCAACATAAAAGAAGCCCTTTGACCAAAGAAGTAATGTCAAATTATGTTATTGAGGGTTTACATAGTATTGAGTGTGGCATGAGAATTTGATATTATCACACTTTACACAGAAAATGCATTCAATAGAAAATTGCTTACTCGTTGCTTATTAACATCAATCACAGATTGAAATGGTGGGCCCTGGGCTGTAATCTAGAAGGCCAGAGAGGACATTTACTGAGTATACTTCTCTGCAGTAATCACTGAGTGATGTTTATTTTTTTAAACAAATATTCTCATTTATTTATAGTTAATAAAAAAGATTTAGGTTCTAATTGGTCTTCGTCATTAAAAATCTGTGTGATTGAATAAGTAACATCACTTCCCTTGAATCTTTGATTTTCACCTAAAAAATGAGGAGACTGTTTTAGATCATCTTTAAGACCTCAAATTTCCATGGCAAACATTTCTCTCAACTCTATAACTTCTCTCATGGCCATTAAGAATTCCAGGACCTTTCATGTTTGTTTTTTGGGGGCCCTGATTTTAACTGTCATCAGCGCTAGCATTTTCCACAGTAAGCATACATCTTCGTAAGCTCTTGGAGACACTGCTCTCCATCTAAGAAAGAATAGAAGCCACACTAGTCACTGTCACCACCACCATGGCTTCCTTTCCCTCCAGGTCCTTCCCTGTGATCCTGGTCAGCGTGGTTTGATGGTATTATTTAAGGAGATGTTGTTCACCTCATGTGCATTGAATCATCATGAAAGGAGCTTGTGCCTTGGTTTCTTTGGAAGCTGCGATAAAATTATATTTATTTCAAAAGTGTCATTGTCGTATTTATCAGAATAATCAATGCTCTTTTATCAAGCCCCGTCATTCAGATAAAAGATCTTTTTGGAGGTCCCATATAGGGAGGTGGTGTAGTGAATAGAAGTAAGGACTTTAAAAGTAGACCATCCTCTGTGACTATGAACAATTTTTTTAATGCCTCATTTTTCTTACTGCAACATGAGATAACAATAGTATTTATCCCCTTGGCTTGTTGAGCATATTAAATGAAATTATATGCATAAAATTCTTAGAATACTAGTTATAAATAGACAAATTATAAGTAGCATAATTCAGGTTTGTTATGATTTTAACTATTAGGTTCATTAATAAGAATATTATTCTTATTTATGTCATTTTCTACAATAATTTAGATGGTTTAAAAATAAAAGTACTTGCCAATGAAAATAGGGAACGCAATTAAAAATACAACATTCAGGAAAACCTCTCATTATTAAAGCCTGTTTAAAGTAAGCAATTAATGCTAATTCTTTTATACAAATTTGTAAAATACAGAGCCTTTCTTTTTTTATTTTTATTTTTGAACATCTTTATTGGAGAATAATTGCTTTACAATGGTGTGTTAGTTTCTGCTTTATAACAAAGTGAATCAGTTATACATATACATATATCCCCATATCTCCTCCCTCTTGTGTCTCCCTCCCACCCTCCCTATCCCACCCCTCTAGCTAAACACAAAGCACCGAGCTGATCTCCCTGTGCTATGCAGCAGCTTCCCACTAGCTATCTATTTCACATTTGGTAGTGTATATATGTCCATGCCACTCTCTCACTTCGTCCTAGCTTACCCTTCCCCCTCCCCGTGTCTGACCTAAATAGACATTTCTCCGAAGAAGATAAGCAGATTGCCAACAAACACATGAAAGGATGCTCAACGTCACTAAGCATTAGAGAAATGCAAATCAAAACTACAATGAGGTTTCACCTCACACCAGTCAGAATGGCCATCATCAAAACATCTACAAACAAATGCTGGAGAGGGTGTGGAGAAAAGCGAACCCTCTTGCACTGTTGGTGGGAATGTAAATTGATACAGCCACTATGGAGAACAGTATGGAGGTTCCTTAAAAAACTAAAAACAGAACTACCATACAACACAGCAATCCCACTACTGAGCAGAGCCTTTCTTTTTGCTGAACTGAATTGCTCCTACTAGAACAGGAAAACCCTAAGTTACAATTTCTCAGTTAATTAATATACAAACATACAATTATAATTTGTAAAAATAATATCTTTATTGATGGGGTGAGTTTATCCATCTAAATGTATAGATTATCTAAACACTAGTAATTAACATGACTTACTAAAATATGGCACATATTTCAGCAAAATCTTGATATTTTTCTTTTGTTACATGTAGCTGTCAAATCTGTTTTCAGGTTTTAGTAGTTTAATTTCTTTTAATGTTTCCATGGAAGTAGCATTAACAAGATGATAGATTAGAGGCAATAACATGATACCCCTGACATGCAGTCGAATTTATCTTCATCACATATCTGATAATATCCTCTTATTGTGTAATGAACCCTGCTATTTGTATCTATCATACTTTTACTCATTCATCTTCTTAGCTCCTAAAGATACAACTTATCCAGAGTCTCTGTTATGGATGCAAATTCATACTCCTCTGTGTGTCCTTCGTTATTGGTGGTCATCTCATAAATTGGCTCTTTATATTCCAGCTTGAGTGGCATGAGTTGGAATGCACAAGATAATATAGAAACATTTTAGATATCAATAATCCCAGCTGCAGAAGAAATTATTGTAATTAATCTTTTTGGCATGTCTGCAAAATGTCAAGAACTGCAAACAACTTTCTACTAAAAGCATGAACTAGGTAGAAACCTGAGAGAAGTGTGAGAATGGGATGAAAGCTCTGCTGTCTACTTTGATACACGGCAGGTTTCTGAGATAGGGATCCACATCAAAAGCTCTCCTTTCCCCTTTCTCTTTCCTTTTGTCTTTAATCATTCACTATATTTATTCTAGCCTTGCTCTTGGCTGGCAAAAATGGAGAAGAAAGCAGGAAGTAGATGTGCTTACTTTCTGGAATTTAAGAGATAGGAATTATAATTCTAAATTTGTCCCTAGCTAACATAGGTTTATTGTCAATGTCCTTTACCCTCAGTGACACACTGTTTCTCCATCTTTCACTGAAAGAATAGAACTAGAGTCAGACATACATGCGGGACTTACTGTGCTACAAGAGATATGCAAGTCTCTTGGTATAAATTAATCAAAATACCTGACTCCCAGACTTCATAGAGCCTACATTCTGGATGGGGAACCAGATAGAGAAGTCATTTTTTACTCATCATTATCGGTTAAGTCAAATTAATTTCGTACCAGTTCAACAAAGACCAACTGTTGACCTATGATGTGCCCTCACAGAGCTCACAGTATACCAGGGACAGCGCAGAGTTAAGAAAATGATGGCATTCAGGTATATTAAGTACTGTAAGCATTGGAACAGCTGTCTCCTCTGATAAAGGAGTGGCTAATAAAGGAATGGCTAATAAAGGAGTGGCTAATAAAGGAATGGCTAATTTTGTTGGTGTTGGTGGTGGATCAACAGGAGATTCCCAGAGGTATGAATATGCGTTTCATACTGAATAGCAGAGAGTGAGAGAAAGGTAATAGCATGTGCAAAGAGTGGGGGGGGTTCGAAAAGCTTTCAGAACAGGTGCAGGTACAGTGAGATAAGGGGCAGAAAGAAGATTGGACAAGTTTTGTTGAGAAAATAGCCTAAACAAGTCCTCTACTTCAGTATCCTAAGAATGGATCAGATTTCTGTAGCTTATGCAGGTAGCAAATTGGTGACGGGATTACTATTAACATACTACAGAAAGGACCAGATCTGAGAAAAAAGATGATGACACATTGAGGTTAAAAAAATGCTGCAGGAAATCCAAAGATTGGGTAGGAACAGAATGGCAGCTCGAGTCTAGATCTTCCCATTTTTTTTTCTAAAAACTGTATAAAGCAAAGTAGAGAAAAAGAACAATAATAGCAAGTCATTCACTCAAAATAAAATCACGGTGAAGTAGAAAAAAAAATATCTGCAAACTCTAAATTGTCTGCATATGTGGCTCAAAGTTCCTGAGATCTACAAAACCTGCACACACACACACACACACACACAAAAGGAGAAAAGGGGTTGGTACAGAGAAGAGGAGGATGTGTGCAGAGGGGGCACAGCAGGGTCAGATTCCACAAATCGAAGTAAAAATTCGTACCCAGAAGGATCAGGCTCCCCTGATGGGGACTGTCATGAACTAGACTGAAATAGAACATAGAGCAATAACTAGGGGGAAAAAAACCCAAAAAAACAACGCTGCAAAAAGGTACATTGATGGGGAATAGGTGGGAGGACAGAGTTGACCAAGGGTGGCAAAACCTTGGAAACACAGGCTGTATCATGTAACTTCATGGAAATTAAATTGGAGCCATAGATGAAATGGATATTTTTTGAGGAAAATGCAGTTTACAAAACTGACTTCAGAAGACTTAGAAAGTTTAAACAGGCCAATTTCCTCTAGAAGATAACAGAGAAAGTTTACAAACCTACCTCCTTCCCCCACCAAAAATCACAAGGACCAGCTTTTACTGTGATACAAGTTCATTCTAGTTATGAAAGGGTACTCAATTTTTAGAGAATTTATTAATATAATGTATTGTATCAAAAGATCTAAGAATAATAATTATAATCAACTCCATAGATGCTGTAGGGCACAATGTCTGTGTTCTGCTCATATCCCTTCAGATTTCTTTTTACCATTTCTGAGCACCCTACTCACCCCTAGGGGCGTTTTCAACAGCAAAGAAATGGTGTTGATCTTCACACTGCTGTCCTTGGGCTGCTGAGTCATTTTGAACAGATACACAGAAAACTGAAAGTCCTGTGAGTTCTTTTTACTCCCCTCTCCCAACCATGATCCCTATGGCTATTCACCAGTGATTGTAAAGTTTGGGGTATGAAAGTCAGTTTCCTGCTCAGATTGGGACAACTCTGAGATGTCATTTACATTCCAGAGTTACCCTGCAAGAAACAGCTGAAGCCTACCCTCTGCAGGGCTCTTCCCTGCAATTACACTTGGTTTGCTTTGTCCCCTTTCTCTGCCCTGCTTTCCCAACTCCCTTACCAGTCTCTCCTGGGAGCATTTCCTTAATAAATGACTTGCTCATACATACAATCCTTAAGATCAGCTTCAGCAGAACTCCATCAAAGCAGATGCTGAAAGTGCATACAACATTCCTTCCTTGATTTTTTTTTGAGTCAATAAAATAGAAACAAAAGGAAAGTCTCTTATCTGTATAAAATATAACTATCTCAGTCAAAAACCAGCATCATACTTAACAAGAAATAGCCATTTCTGCTAAAGGCAGGAATTGGACAATGATATTTATTATCACTGATATTATGTAATAAATAGTGTACTGAAAGTATTAGCCAACAGTATTATACAAGAGAACAGAATTAGTGATATATAAATTAGAAAGGAGAAGATAAAACAGCTGCTATTCACAGATGATCTCTTTGATCTGAAAAACCCAACAGAATCAACTGAAAACTTACTGTAAATAGCAAGAGAATTTCCAAAATTAAATAAAGAACTACACAGAAATATTATATGTAGATAAGCAGCATTTTATTATACAAACAGCTAGTTTAAATATACATATATGTACACACACACATCCACAGAGAATGAGATTAAAAAAAAGAGGTGATGAAAGGGATGAAATATCTAGGAATAAACTTTATAAGAAATCTGTCAAATCTATGTAAAGAAAAACACTCAAACTCTACTGAAAGACCCATAAATAAATTGTACAAATAGGATGTTCTTAAACAGAAAGACTCAATATCATAAAGGTGTTAAGTCTCTTTAGACTAACTTAGAAAAGCAATGTGTCTCCAATAAATATACCAATAAAGACCAAATGGAAAGGAAACAGGCAAGGTTAGCAGGAAAAATCCTGAAAATGAAGCACTTTGAGAATGGAGCAGCCTTACCAGGTGCTCAAGAACCAAGAATCCTCAACAATCGTGTGCTACTAATGCAGGAGGAGGCAGAGAGACCAGTGAGACTAAATAGAAACTCCAGGAATAGACCCATGCACACAGATCAATGCAACATTCAATAGAAGAAGGATCTCAAATTAGTGGGGTACAGATGAAATTTTAAATAATTGGTGTTGGGGGACTTCCCTGGTGGCTCAGTGGTTAAGAATCCACCTGCCAATGCAGGGGACACAGGTTCGAGCCCTGGTCTGGGAAGATCCCACATGCTGCAGAGCAACTAAGCCCGTGTGCCACAACTGCTGAGCCTGTGCTCCTAGAGCCCGTGCTCCACAACAAGAGGAGCCACCGCAGTGAGAAGCCTGTGCACCACAACGAAGAGTAGCCCCAGCTCCCCACAACTAGAGAAAGCCCACGTGCAGCAATGAAGACCCAACGCAGCCAAAAATAAATATTTTAAATAAATAAATAAATAATTGGTGCTGGGAAAAGTAGATAATCATTTGGGGAAGGCAAGATAAAATTAGAATCTTATCTCACTGCCTGAACAAGATAATCTCCAAATGAATCAAAATTTAAAATGTAGAAAATGAAACAATACAGGTATTAGAAGACATAAGTGAATTCTTTCATTACCTGAATGTACAAAAGGTCCAACTACATTTTTAAATGCTTTCACATGGTAAAGTAAAAAAGGAAGGTAAACTATAAATCATTTCAGAATTAAATGTAAGATAGGAAATATTGGCAAAAATATTGATAGAGTTCTAATCCTTCTAGTAAATAAAGAAAATTCTTGGAAATCTAGAACAAACAAACAAAAAACCCAACTCAATAGACCTGAAAAGAGAACTCACAAAAATAACAAATGTTAAGTAGCCCTTAAACACATGGAAAGAAGGCCAAATTTACTAAAAAAGAGATAAATACAAATTGACAGAACAAGGGAGATCTTTGTGGTAATGAAATATTTCAGTATCTTCATTGTGGTGATAGTTATACAAATCTATGGAATAAAATGTCATAGAGCTATGTGCACATGTATTACCAGTGTCAACTTCCTGGTTTTGATATTATACTTACATAACATAACAAATTATGTAAGATATGACACTGGGCTATATGAAGATGACAGTTCTCAAATTGAGCTACAGATTCAATGCAGTCATCATAAAAATCACAGCTGACTTTTTTTGCAGAAATTGACAAGCTGATCCTAAAATTCATACAGAAATTCAAGGGACCCAAGAGGACCAAAAAATCTTGAAATAGATAAAGGAAGTAGGTAAACTCATATTTCCCAATTTCAAAACTTCCTACAAAGTTACACTAAGCAAGCCAGTGTAATACTTCCTTAAGAATAAACATATAGATGGGTGGAATAGAATTGAGAGTCCAGAAATAAACTCTCATATTTATGACCAGTTGATTTTCAATGGAGTGCCAATGCAGTTCAGTGGGAGAAAAAACACTTTTTTCAACAAATCACTAAATCTTTATGACATATTAGATCGTGATTTCTTAGATATGATACCAAAAACACAAGTGACAAAAAAAAATAGATAAATGGTACTTCATCCAAATTAAAAACTTTTGTGCTTCAAATGACACTACCACAAATGTAAAAAGATGACTCACACAATAAGAAAATGTATTTGTAAACCACGTAAATGACGAAGACTTTTGTCAAGAATATACTAAGAACTCTTATAGCTCAATAATAATAAGAAAAATAGCCCACATAAGAAATGGGCAAATGGCTGGAATAGATATTTCTCAAAGGAAGTTATAGAAATCCCCAAAAGGTACATAAAAGTAGTTCAACATCAGTAATCAACAGGGAAATGCAAATCAAAACCACAATGAGATACCACTTCACACTCATTAACATGGTTGTAATAAAAACCCAGAAAAAAGTCAGTGTTGGTGAGAGGATGTGGAGAAATTGGAACCTTCCTACATTGTTAGTGGGAACCTAAAATTGTTCAGCCACTTTGGAAATCAGTTTGGTAGTTCCTCAAAATGGGAAATGTAGAGTTTCCACATGAATCAGAAATTCTGCTCTTGGAATATACCCAAACAAAATGAAAACATATTTCCATGCAAAAACTTGTATAAAAATTCTCATAGCAGTATTATTCTTAATAGCCCAAAAGTAGAAACAACCTAAACATCAATTGATGAATGGATGAAGAAATATGGTATATCTCTACAATAGAATAGTACTCAGCAATAAAAAAGAATGAACTAATGGTACGTGCTACAACATGGATGAATCTTGAAAACATTATGCTAGGTGAACAAAAGACCACATATATGTTTCCATGTACATGAAATACCAGAACAGGCAAATGTGTAGACACAGAAATTAGATTGGTGGTTGCCTGGAGTTGAGGATAGAAATGGGTGGGAATGGAGAACGACTACAAATAAATTCAGGGTTTCTTTTTGGGGTGATGAGGATGTTCTAGGAAAGTTTTAATTAAAATTAATTGGAAAAAGATGATATATAGATAGATCCTTATACATTTATGCATCCCTATTGACATAAAATCAATTTATTTTGTTGTTTGTTTTTTTAACATCTTTATTAGAGTATAATTGCTTTACAGTTGTGTGTGAGTTTCTGCTTGATTTCCTTTTGAAGAGTACACTACTTGTCAAGTGAGACATGATAATAGTAGGTATCTTTGCTTTCGTTTTCATTATGATAATTCATTACCAAACAGAATTTTCTCTACACTACAACATGTACTGATGTATCCCTTTCTCTCTGGTGGCTGTGTATATGAAACTGTGTTTCAAGGTTTCCTGGGCTCGCAACCAGATCCTTAAGTATTCATCATCAGACCATTCGTGGAATTCATTACTGCCCGTTTCCAGGTCCTATGTGTTCCTTACTACAGTTCATCCCAAGCTTGACCGTGTTCCTGACACATATTAATTGTTCTGAAATTATGCTTTAGCAAGAGCAACTAACCCAATGGTACTGTGTAATGCTGAATTTGTCAATTTATGTTGTAAAAGATATTAACATATAGAGAATAGAAAAGGTTTTTTTTTTTAATTGAAGTATAGTTGACTTACAATGTTGTGTTAGTTTCAGGTGAACAGAAAAGTGATTCAGTTATATATATATACTTTTTCAGATTTTTTTCCATTATAAGTTATTACAAGATATTGAATATAGCTCCCTGTGCTATACTGTAGGTTATATCTATCTTACATATGGTAGTGTATACCTGTTAATCCCAAACTCCTAATTTATCCCACCACTCTCCTGCTTCCCTCTTTGGTAACTATAAGTTTGTTTTTTATGTCTGTGAGTCTATTTCTGTTTTGTAAATTAGCTCATTTGTATCATTTTTTTAGATTCCATGTATAAGTGATATCATATGATATTTGTCTTTTACATGACTTAGTATGATATTCTCTAGGTCCATTCTTACTGCTGCAAATGACATTATTTCATTCTTTTGTGTGACTGAGTAATATTCCATTGTACTATATATATGTACCACATCTTTTTTATCCATTCATCTGCCGATGGACACTTAGGTTGCTTCCATGTCTTGGCTATTGTAAATAGCGCTGCTATGAACATTAGGGTGCATATATTTTTTTTAAATTAGAGTTTTCATCTTTTTTTGATATATGTCCAACAGTAGGATTGTTGGATCTAGAAAAGGGTTTTTGTTCAAATAAATATATGACTCTTTCTTGGGCACCACCTTCTCCTTAGATGAGATTCTTAAAACCTGACAAGAAAGTCCAACTCTCCTGGTGTTCATAGTGACACTAAAGAGACTGGAAGAAGCTTATGGTTGGAGATTACTGAGAAATATGTTGCTACTGAAATACCTCTTAAACAGTGTACAAGTGACTTGACATACATAAAGTGATTGGAAGAACTGAAGTCATCATCCAAACAATGAAAGCTCTAAAGTTTACCTTTGAAGAAAAGATATATTTTAGGATTTTACTATTCATATTCTTAGTATACAGTTTTTAAGTTGCCAACATACTGGATCTGCTTTCCATTTCCCTTTACTATACTATATAGCTAAAAGAACCTGCTGTTCTGGTTTTTCTAAAATTGTAGAGATAGCCTGAATCTCAAATCAAATAAATAAAGCCTTTTCTTTTTGCAGAAAGTTTTTTTTTTTTTAAAGCAGACCACTTCCAAAATGGATCAAAAAGTCCAGGAATTATAAAAGTATGTTTTTAGAAATTAGAAATAATTGGTTGATAAGATTTTAAAAAAACACAATTGTTTCTGGTTGACTGTTTTCTTTATATAGATGACAAATCGGTGGATGAAGAATTTACTGCTTTTAGAAATGAAACAGATTTAAAAATTGAATCATCTCTTTTTTTTCCTTACCAAGGAGCCACACCAGGGTTATGTTTTTTTTCCTTACCAAGGAGCCACACCAGGGTTATGTTTTCTGTTGTGTCACCATCTAACCGTCTCTGGAGAAATTAATGGTACCCCTCCATTATGGTTGCCCCAGGACAACTTACGAGGGAAATCCCAAATGCAGCCAGAGCTGTAAGAGCCATTTCCAGAACTCAGGTATGAGCAGTATCTTCACTGAAGCCCAGCGGCCACCTCCCCGAGCGCTTTCACCTTTAGTCTGGGCACGTGACCTTCCTTACTACAGAAAAAAGGGAGCCCCAGATAATGAACCATAAACATTCATAATTTATTGAGGGAGAAACTATGGCTATAGAATGCATTTTTTATTTTAAAGCAAAGCCTAAAGAAATCCAGCATCAGTGGCATGGAACCAGTTTTTGAATTGAGCCCTGAGAACTCATTGTATTTGCATTCATGTAAACACCTACATTTTTTTGTTAACTGAACTGATTTAACTGCTAATTAAAACTAGTCAGTCAGCACAATGCAAAATTAATTAAACCATTTAGTAGATAGGTGCAAATGAGGCAAGCAATGTATTGGGCACTATCAAAGTAAGTGCAACAGTTACTTGTCAGCAGGCAATATAGTTCTTAGGGTAAGTGCCTTCCTTAGGGAGCGATGTGAAGGAATAAAAATCATCCTGTTGATTGTGTGATCTTCTATTAAGCAAATGTGCTAGAAATCAGCTAATTTTTCAAATGGAAAAACTAGGGTTTCATAGTTGTTAAATAATCACTAAGAAAATTTGTTAAGTTTACAGTAAAATTACTGCTTATTTCACCTAAAGAAAGAAGTCGATCAGATTTTTCAATCCTCCGTCTTTCAACTCTAAACAGTCTTTTATCTAATAATAGTCTTCTACGAGGTGACCACTTTCTTTGTGAATAAATGTATCATTTTGGCACTCTGGGCATTCTTCATTTTCTTAACATTTTTTTTTCATTTGACTTTGGATTATTTTCTTATTTCAGTAGCTTCCCTCAAAGCATCTACATATCAGTGAAGGGGAAAAAGAACACTTAACCCTAAAGCTCAAAAATATGAAGGGAGAGAAATTTCATTTATCTTTCTTTTTATTTATGAATGCTGTTTCTATAGACATTCCTTGCATGTCACCTTCTGTCACCTCACATGCTTAGGGTAATTATACATCAGTGGTTTGCGAAGCCATCTGCTGCTGTGGGTATGACTTGTGTTCACAACTGAGATAATAATAAACTAGTTGTACTGCTGAACTGACATATATTACCCCACCTTCTTCAAAGATAAAATACACACACACACGTGGTACTCTGTTTTGAGTACTGTACCATCACTAACATATTTCATATGCTTCAAAACATTTTCTGATTGTTTTTCAAAAATAATACTGAATAGGATTTATCATAACCAAAACAAAATGACCCTTTTTTGGATAAGTTAATCTGGATTTAGGTTCAACAGTTTATGTTTTGTACACTTTTGATAGGATCTCTTGGATCAGTCAGAGAAGCTTCTAAATACACTTCCATAAAACTGGAGTTAAAATAGGCAGATCATAGGGAAACCATGGAACAAAGAACCAGACTCCCTATAATCAACACAGTAAATGCTGAAAGAAGGAATTTTGAATCTATAACTAAAAAAAGTTTATCAAGAACCAACTCATTTCGTGAATATGAAACCTTGTATGTGGTTTCCCTTAGCCAGAGAGGAAAACATGCTTTGATAAGTCACAGCTAAACCATTCGCAGATTTCCTCGCTGCGGATTCTGTCCTCTGCACGTGGTTTCCTTTCAGACTGTGAGATGGATGTTAAGCCCTCCAACTATCCAAAATAAACATTGGCCCTGAAGTTTAATCTCTCATCTTCTACCATATAGCCAGGTACCTTGGCTTTTAACATACCCGATTTATATCTTGAGAACAAGCCCAGAAATGTGGATTTATAGTAAGCCATAGGAACCTATAGTGACCTTTATTCCATGTACACAGTAACTCCTAATTCTGGAAATTTGGTTGGAGTTGGGTATGGGGAAGGTGGGGTCTATTATATCCCTCCAAATATATATTTGGTTCTTCTATTATATCCCTCCAAATATATATCTAACACATCACTGAGGGCACAAGGGCCAAAGGCTGTAATCTCCTTAAATATGCTTTAAAAGTGCCATATATTGAAGAAATAAGCCTGATCTCTTTTCTAGTCTAAGAAAGTATTATGTTGATTGAAGTTAGGTTTTTCCACAATAACCCTAATGAGGACAGACCTAAAATAATAATCCTCAAAGAAAGTGGACAATTGATAGATTTTAAGTTCTCAAATTGTATAATTAAAGAAGCACTCTACGGTGTACGTGTAGACAGTCATCTCGGTGGCTCCATCCTAAATGTACTCTGTAAGTTACCAGCTTCCCTTTCCCTGTGGAACTATTTATACATTCAAGGACTGGGATTCAGCATTGGAAGAAGTTAACTACTTCCATGAAGCATGTTCCTGACCTTACAGATTGTGGTTTGAAATTGACTCTCTTAATCCAGAGTGGAATTTTTCGCAGAGTGATAGTTCTTTTTCTTTTGCAAGTGGCAGAAAATTAACTCAAACTCTACCTCAAGAAAAAAGAAAAAAAAAAAGAGGAATGCACTGGTTTACTAACTAAAGAATACGGAAGCTTCTGTGCTGGATCGAAGCTCAAAGAGCATAGCCAGGTGTTTATTTCCTTCCTTCTCTCTCTCTCTCTCTCTCTCTCTCTCTCTCTCTCTCTCTCTCTCTCTCTCTCTCTCTTTCTCCCTCATTTCCTTACCTCTCTCTAGCTCTTTCAGCTCTCCTGTCCTCTTTTTCAATCAGGATCTCTTTTTTTATAATTCCAAAGCTCACAAGCCCCTCAATGGCCATAATCTCCAAAAGAAGGACACCTGTCTCTCCAGCATCAGTGCCAATCCCCTCAAGAATCTTTTAACCAAGAATCCTGGGTAATGCGCCCATCTGTGTGGTGAGGATGACAGGGCCCCTGGATTGACAGAACACCTCCTTGCCAGGTGGGGAGGGGAAATTTCTCAAGCCTGGTGAAGAAGAAAGGAAGCTAGGTAAGAATAAAACAATAGATGTTCACTACACAAGGATTTTGATAATCAAGGAGTCAAAGCATTAAAGAAATGAAGAATCTGGAATTAATTCAACACAGAGAACATAAGAGAAAGAAGAGGACTTGGATTTAGATTTTGGTTTTGAGTTATTGCATTGTTAATTGTAACAACAAAATTTTTGTCCTCTCTGAGTCTTTGTTTCCTTAGGTTATAAATGGCAACTTTAGTAAATCCGATTCTCACTCTGTGACAGTATGTCTGATGCGGGCAAAAAGACAGAGTGAGCACCTGTGTGTTGCTCTATTCATGCTGCCTGTTCATACTCTATTCAAACTCTTGCACTTTTTACAAACTGGTGTTATTATAAGAAGAGATTAGGACACCAACACAAAAAGAGAGAAGACCATGTGAAGACACAGGGAGAAGACTGCTGTCTGCAAGCTAAGGAGAGAGGCCTCAAAAGAAACCAACCCTGCCAACATCTTAATCTCTGACTTCCAGCCTCCAGAACTGTGAGAAAATAAATTTGTTTTTTAAGCCACCAGTCTGTGGTAATCATTACAGCAGCTCTGGCAAACCAACACAGGCAGTCACTTTAACGGTGAGAAATTATTTTTAAACTTAGAAAAATTTCTTGTAATGCATGTCATGGAAAGTTTGGATAAATACTCTGTTAGTTCTGTTACAAAATAGGAAGCGCTTTGAATCATATGAGAAGAGTATATATGTGAAATGATCACCGCAAACTATCACATCTCAAGCAACCGTGAAGTAAACTTAGGAAGTCAATATTGACGACAAAAAGCTAGTTCCTCATTAGTGATGTATTATGGATATATTTGTGCCTAGCTAATGGAGTTCCATCTACATTAACTGTTATGAGTCATCCAAAGAAGGTGTTGGGCTGTGTAAGTTCTCTGGATGAATCTGAAGCAAGTGGATGAACAAAGACATGCAAGTCATAAATCCTTGCCTCACTGTGGGCTAGAGAATGAATATAAAAACAGCATTTTAACTTGAGTAATAGGTTACTTTTCTCATCTTTTTCCTTTTCCCTGTCTATAGTCCTTTGCTCTTTTTGCATGTAAAATGTCAGATAATTTCACAGTTGCACCCAAAGTATCCTTTTTTTATAGATTAGTGAACAGTGCATATATTTTACTATTCCCTCCCTTCTTCTAAGAGAATTTGATCTTCCTACTCCTTAATCTCAGAGAAATGTGTTTCTAGAACAAATTCCCCATGGTGATACTAAAAGATTAACGTAGCACTACTACAGTTTTGGTCTACAGCCAACAGAGAAAAAGCGGTGCAACATGGAATTGGAATATAAATGTTTCTGTTCTGGATGATGACTGTGTTGTCAGTAAATTACTTTCCACACCCATGGCATTTTTTAATATAGGTGGGGAAACCAACTTGAAAGACTTCAGATGCCTTATTAAAGTTCTCATAATTAAAAGCATTCCAAAAAAAAGAGAGAGAGAGAGATGACGTTTGGAGAAGTTCCAAGTTCTAACAAGTCAGAAAAAAACTGTGAAGTAGATGAGCAGTACTAACCACACGTACAGGTACATAGATGCAGAAATAGTTTGGTAAAGACTAGCCATATTTCATTCCAAAAAGAGAGTACTTATGGAGTTATTTGGAAAGGGTAGATTTTTAAAGATGGTATTTTAAAGTAATCATACAATTATGTTTATGTAAGTGTATTTTTCCATGAGAAAAGTTTGAATCGTCTATGAAATAAGATATACAATGCTGAGATATATGCTTAAAATGAGCATTGATCATGTAGACTATTGATTTGAAACTGGTAAGTCACGGAATGAAAACCACAGGGGGTGGTACGAATTTAAGCTGCTTCTGAGTGCGGGATACTGAGGTGACTGTCAGTTTAAAAATCCAACTAAAAACTGTATTTACATTTTAAGTGTTCAAAGCAGAACTTTCATTTGGTTTGGTTGGTTTACTTTGGTTGGGTTAAATTTTGTTAGCAAAATTGGCTGGTAGGTAGGCATAGTTTTACATAAACAGACTGTGCATTCCTACCCACTCACTCTAGGGCTTCTGCCCTCAGAAGCCAAGACCCAAACGTCTTTGTCTTTGTTCCTCTGAAGAAGAGTGGCACCTTCTCAGCCCTGAGCGTATGTGTAGCTCCTTAGGCAACCTTGGCTGTTAGAGTTGGGGAGGGAGGAATCAGCCAGCCAGGCTCCCTGCCAGGTGCTCTCTGCTGGACAGACCTTTCAGAGACGAGCCCAGACTACGCCCTCCCCTGCCATGCACACAGAATAAGAACCTACCGAATATACAACTGAAGGGATTTCCAGAAAGCCTTTATACTGCAAAATACCCCTCCCACGTTGACCGAAACCCATGGCTTCATCCACTTTCTGAAATCCTTCATGGATTGGCTACCAAACACGCAAGGGATGTAGTCTGAATTGCGGAAAGGAGGATATGGCCTAAGAACCCCAAATCCTGGTACTAGGAAAGGAAATGTCTGATAAACTAAGTTTTGCCTCTGGGCTTCAGAACAAACGGACAACTGATCTAACTGAATTCCTAGGTTTGGATTGGTAGAGAAGAAAAAGTAATTTTCCTATTACCCTGCTGAGTTCTTAGCTGAGACCACTGTAATAAAAGACAGATTAACAAGAGAAAAAGAACCAGGAGTTTATTCACATGTATACCTCATATATACATGGAAAATACCCAGGGAAGAATGAGTTACTTCTTGAGGTGGCTTAAAATTCAGGCTTAAATACCATCTTAATAGGGAATGTAGTCCTCTTAGTAGGGAGTGGATGATTTTTAGGAGAGATGAATGGGCCCTTAGAAGAATAGGTGGGAGGTGTGACAGTTTGTGACAAAGTCGGTGTGGTGTGGATGTCTAGCCTTCTCTCTTATGACAAAAGTCAATCTTCCCTGGTTGATGAAGCTCCTGGGGAAGGGATCTATGACAATTGAATTTGGGGGGTGGGGGGAGGATCTATCTTTAGCCAGATAAGGGGAGTTCAGAGAAAGCCTCTCCCTGCATTTGCTGTTTTCTTCCAGTGCCTAGAGCTCAAAATATACCATAGTAGCATATTTTGGGGTGGCATATTCTGTTGCCCATTAGGGTCAACATGAATAAGGGAGGACCTGCAAGTTCCATTTTATAGATATATTCATTTACTTTATTTTCTTAATTTTGATTTATCTTTTGGTTAATTGGAACATGTATTCAGATAATCTTTTCTGAAGAAAGTCTACCTTACAGTTGTACACTGTTGGTGATTTATGAACAATATTTACAGTGACTTTGTATAAATAGGTGTAACCATTATTATACAGGTCCATCTGTGACAGATCTGAAATTTTAGAGTCCAGAAATCTCTGGAAATCCAAAGTATTCTCTCTTATTATTCATTTGGTGGTAAAACTTGACCTAACTTGACATGAGACCATTTATGTTCCTTTTTGTATCCCACTGGATATTCATACATTTCACAGCAGAAATAATTAATGTGTGTGTTTTAAAAGGCATTTACACCGTCAGCTTAGCATTTAGCTCAGACATAACAGTATTTCATGATGTAAATACACATACATACTAAGAAGTTCATGTACTCAACAAAAAGATCATATTTTTCTGTTACCCCAACTTAACTCATATAGGTTAGGACCCCAGACTCTGAGTCTTAGTAAAATATGCACTATAGTAACGTAGGGTTATACTGTTAAATGTTTTCAGGGTCATCCACATCTGGACTATAAGAGCAATAGCTTCCTAGTAGGTCTTCCTGTTTCTACTCCTGTCTCCGAAGCACAAGTCTGTTTTCCAACTAACAGTCATATGCTTTTAAAATCAAATAAGGCTCCTTACTTTTCTACTCTCAACTCTACACTTAACGATGAATCTAAAAGTCTTGTCTGTGGACTACAAGGCCCTTCGTGAGCTGCCCTGGCTTCCTCTCCTCTCTCTTCTCTCATCCCAGCTCCGTGGTTCATGTTGCACTAGTCTCACTGCCCTTCTTGCTGGCGCTCACACCATCCCAGGCACATCCTCTTCCTGGGGCATCTTCACTTGCTGGTGCCTCTGTATGGGAAGCTCTTCCCCTGTATATTAAGGTGGCTTTCTCACTCTCTTTTTTGAATCACCACTGGAATTTCACCTCCTTAGGTAGCCTTCCCTAATCCACCTGAAATAGCCCAGCCTGCCTCCTCTTGGAGACTTCATCCCCTGTATACTGCTTTCTTTATCACTTGTCACTACCCGCCATCATGTATATATGTATATACCAGTTTTTTTAGTGTTTCATTTCTTTAACTAGGACATTAACTTCACGAGGGCAGAAAATGTCTCTTTGTTCAACTCTGTACCCTTAGAGCCTATAATAGTGCCTGGAAAATACTGGGTATTACATATATGGATGAATGAACTTCATTTGTAATAGTTTGTTTTACTTTTTATGTTTATTTCTATGTGTTTAATATTTATTATTTTATTTATCAACACTAGCTACTGATTTTATTTGAATAGTAGAGTACAGAGTTTTTCCTAAGTCTAAATTAATTCCCTTCTCAAACTCTATTCAACCCTGTCACATTATCAAAACTGTCACAAAATTTAGGGAAATCAAAATTAAACAATACTACATTGTATCATTTGAATTCAAAGGCATAATGTTTTGGAAAGGGTTTGAAGAGCCAAAGCAAGAGCAGAAGTTCTCACTCAAAGCTATTTTCTGCAGAGAGTTAGTTACCAGCGTTAGCTTTATTCTTTGAGATTGTTTTGTTAAGTTTTGTATAAGTACTCCTAAAAAGTCTAACATCATGCAATCACTGGTCCTTAAATATTTCTAGCAAGCTATCATTTACTGTGAATCTACAAATCTATAATAAATTATTATCTTCCTTGTAAGTGACCTTTGCCAGTAGTGCTCAGCTGATCTGAATACTGAGGCACAAGGCAACATAAAATCTCAAACTTAGGTGCATCCTATCTCACAGAAGTTTCTGTCTTACACCCATGGTAAAATTCCCGGCAACGCAAACAATAACAAAGTGATAACTTGTAATAGATAAAACTTCTAGCTAAGCCATTTAAAATATGTTTTTTCCATTACATACTAAGCCAGATGGGGAGACAAAGCTGGAGAGATAACTTACACGTGACAATTGCAGACACAGGTGACTCACTTTTTTCACAAGTGAGTATAAACGCATTGTAGGTCAAGGTTTAGCATGTACGTGCACGTCAATAAAAACATCAAGTGTAGTTTCTTTGCTCCTTTGTTCAGAGACGCTTAGAGCTCTTTGCCAAAAAGAGGGTGGGGAGCTTTTCATGATTCCCTTAAAAAATACATAAAACTGGAAGTAGAACACAGATGACATGGCTGGGAGTCTACACAGATGAGAGAAGAGGCACAATTAAACTGATACTTCACTTGTGAAATCAGTCACTGCCAAAAGTCTACAGGGATAGTTAAAAGATATTATTCTTTGACTTAGTTCCCCACTGAATATCCTACATGGGTAAAAACCTTTGTCAGTCCTCATCCTAAATTGCAAGTTGGGCCCTAAAGCAGTTGGACATTGGAGTATAAAGGAAGGCATTTAACTGTAGAGAAAGCCCTGAGGCTTAAGCCTTGAGGCTGTAAGACAAAACAAAATAAAGCAAAGCAAACATACGAATAAACCATAGCGATTCCCTGAATAGTTCAAATGCAGGAAACACTTCTTTGCTTCAGTGATATAACAAGTGTATGGAGCATGTTGTGAGTGTTAGAATTAGATCTAATAAGATTAAAGGGAGTATATAAAAGGAAGAAAGAAGAATCTGGGGAAAAGCTTAAAGGGATTTACCATAGGGTCATTCACATGCCTTAAGAGCTTTACAGATACCTCTCCTGTTCCAGCAGCTCCATCTGGGATATTTTATCTTCATTTAGTTCACAGTGAACCAGAAAGGAGGTTATCAAAGACAAGGATGTCATAAAAGTCCATCAGGATTTCCTCTGTTTCTCAGAGAGCATGTTAGCATTGCCTTAAAAAAAATGGAAGAAAGCGTGCCCTACAGTTTTGGGGGGAGGAAGCCACAATTTGCCCTTGTCTAAATTCTGAAACTCCTAGCAAAATGTCATCTTCATAGTTGAATGAAGTTTTAACCCTGTGATATCTAAAAACAAATAATAAAAAAACAATTAAAATATAGCATGGCAAAGCAGGGTTATGTTCAACAGTCTCTACCACTGTCCATTCACAGAAATTGTGATTAATTTGGTGTTTCTACAAGGTAGAATGTAGAGATAATTAAGTACAAGGAGCATCAGATAGTGTTCTCTGTGTGTGTTCACTTTAATATTAGAACCGGGGCTTCCCTGGTGGCGCAGTGGTTGAGAGTCCGCCTGCCGATGCAGGGGACACGGGTTCGTGCCCCGGTCCGGGAAGATCCCACATGCCGCGGAGCGGCTGGGCCCATGAGCCATGGCCGCTGAGCCTGCGCGTCCGGAGCCTGTGCTCCGCAACGGGAGAGGCCACAACAGTGAGAGGCCCGCGTACCGCAAAAAAAAAGGAAAAGATAAACTATATATATATATATATATATATATATATATATTAGAACTGAATCAGTTCTAGACTTAAGGCTGCCCTGGACCACACTAAAATACCTTAACAGAAAAATGTATCTAAATGATTCCAAGTAATTTAACTATACGCAAGAATAAACTTGGACAGTATTTAAAGGACTGCAACAAAATCAAGCTTGAAGCCACATAATATTCATAACGCCTGGCATCCAATTAAAAACTCACCAGCATTCAAAGAAGTAGGAAAGTATGCTTCCATAGCAGGAGAAAAATTAATAGAAATACACTTAGAAATGACAGATGTTTGAATGAGAAGACAAAGACAATAACACAATTATAAATATGTGCCATAAAGCCAAGAAGTTCTAGAAATACATGATTATATGAGGAGACAGAAGATGAAAACCCACATGAAAGTTCAGGATATTGAAAGATACTATCTGAAATTTAAAAATGCATTATGTGAGACTAACAGCAGATTATACATTGCAAAAGAAAATAACAATGTAGTTAAAGACACTGTACTAGAAACTATCCAAAATGATGGAAATTCCCTGGTGGTCCAGTGGTCAGGACTCCGCACTTCCATTGCAGGGAGCACAGGTTCGATACCTGGTCAGGGAACTAAGATCCCGCAAGCCGCACGGTGTGGCCAAAAATATAAATACATTAAAAAAGTAAAATCATGTCACTGAAGTCCTATTATGATGGAATGGAGAAGGTAGGGGACAAAAACATTTTTAATTGAAAAAATAAAAATTTTCAAATTTTATAAAAGCTTTAAACCAATATATTAAAGAAGCTGAAGGAGCTATGAAAGGAAGAACCTAAAGAAAGCCACATGAAAAGATATCATTACCAAACTCTGAAAAGCAATGATAAAGAGGAAAAGGCCCATTATATAGAGGAACAAACATTAGAATGACATCAGACTTTCTCATGAGATACTATGCAAAGGTAAAACAGTGGAGTGATATCTTTAAAGCACCAATAGTGGAAAAACAAATCCATAACCACAACACTTGTTTACCCAGAAGTTTATACTCAGAGAAAATAGCATTCAAAAATAAAAGTGAAATAAAGAATCATTGACACACATAAAAAACTAAGAACGTTAACCAGTAACATACCTATACTACAGTAAATGCTGAAGAAATTTCTTCCAAGAGAAAGAACATGATCAGGTGGAAATATGGCTCTAAAAAAATAAAGAGTGCAGAGAATGGTAAATATTTGAATAAATATAAATTATATATTTCTCAATGTTTACTCTCTTTAAACAATAATTCACTACTGAAAGAATGATTAAAGTTTATAACGTGTAGATTTAAATTTCACAGCAATAAAGCACAAAGAACAAAAGGCAAGAGGAGCAGAAGTCTACTGCTGTGTGTTCTTATACTATATGTGAAGTGGTATAATGGAGATAAAATGAATCATAAAACAATACTCAGTGACTTGAAACTAAGACAGTAAAAACCTAACTGAGGAGCAAAGAGCAGCTAGAACAACTCCACAAAAAGAAGAAAAAAAAAAAGCAAATATTAGATTTAAACCTAAATCATATTGATGATTGAATTAAACATAAATGGCCTAAACATCCTTTTTAAAAGGCAAAGATTGTCAGAATTAATAAAAATGCACAACCAACTCTAAGAAAACTGCTTAACTAAAGGCAACACACTTTAAATATAAAGACACAGATTGGTTTAAAATGAAAGTATTGAAAAAATGTATGTACTAAGCAACACTAGCCAAATGAAACTGCAGTTGCTATATTAAGATCCAATAAAGTATTTTTACTCTGATTAAAAAAAAAATAGCTAAGAAAAACCTTTTAGAATGAAAACTTTTCACCAATCAGAAAATATTTTCTCATGTTTTTGGAGAAATTTGCCAGAACATTTCCCTTCCTTAGTAGAAACATTCCATTTGAGATTCCATACATTTGGATTTATTCTCTCCATGGCCTCCATCACTTGATAGCTGTAATTTAGACATTCAGACTCTAATGAGGGTACTTTTCACTTAGCACACTAGGGCACCACTGTTGATTGGTTGCCCTAAACTAGAGGCCTGAAATTGAGACTTACTACCAGGAAGTGATGAAGTTACTGGGGGGAATCTGGCCCTGGTTTCTATCAGCATAACACTTGCTCACAGAAATAGACATATAAAAAAATTAATATTTATATAGAAAAAAACTGTCACTTCAAGACAATTGTCTAAGATAATCATGTGGATATGCAAGCAATTTTTAAATAATTGTGTTTAAGAGATTGTGAAGTTGTTCAAACAAAACCCTCTGAAAAAAAAATGGCAAGGTTTAAAGCCTCCTTTTAACTTCAAAAACCTGAAACAAAATGAAAAGGAAAAAAGGAATTAAAAACCCCATCCTGCAGAGAGACAGATGCAGAAATGAGGTTATTATCTCAAGTACTGGGTGGTTTTTAGCCAACAACAGAAGCATTAGTATGGGATCTTACAGAACAGGCACACATGTCATCACCGTTAAGTAAAGTAATTACAGATTTGGCACCAGCAAAGGCTTTTTATTTGCCAAAATGTGGTGGTTCAAGTAGCAAATTATTACCACCACTTTGAGCAGGTCTGATCATCCATCAGTTATTAATTCCCTTGGCACACCGTTGCATAATATGGCTGTTTCTGGGCAAATGAGCCACCGTGGCTCCAGTTAAATGAAACTCACTTCTGCAGTCTGATCTTTCCTCAAAACTGCAATTTGACTGTGAGATACAATGACTTATATGATCATTTTCATGACTGTCATACTCAAATATGTTTCTGGGGAGAATGTTTCTGACTGTCTTCCATAATTGAAAGGGTTGGAATTATTTTCAGAAGTCATGTTATAGATATAAAGAAAATAATTACCCATGGCATTATAATTTCTTCTTTATTGGTGTTTGCCCTGTGATGATTTCATTGCTCAGATACACAGAATTTCTTACATTATTCAAAACTTTCATGTTGAATGTATTACACTAAATTCTTAAAATACATAATCACTAAGGTTTTGTCTTAGATGATGTTCTTTTGGCACTCTTCTTTGACTAAAATCAAACTGATAACAACATTCATCATTGCCTAAACTATGTGTTACACTAATTTGTTTATTTGCTTGTTTTTGTTTGCTTTTTTATTTCTTTGTCTTCCCCTCTGGATTGTAATCTCCATGAGGATGGGGCTTTATCTGTCTGTTCATCAGTGTATTACCAGTCCTGAGAATAGTGTCTGAATTATAGTAACTCTCACTAAATATATATCTAATGAATGAATAAAGCTTTCCAGATGCTTCCAGAAAACATGTAATAGTTGATGATTTTATTTTTTTTCTGAAGATAAAGAAAAGCAGTTTATATAGCTACCCCTGGATTTAGAAAAAAAAAAAAAAGGTACATTTCCTCTTTTATGATGATACATAAATAAATATATCAATTAAAAAGCATACTGTTCATTTTTCAAAATTGCTTTGCTGACTCCATGGCTAATTCAGGCAGGTACTAAGAAGTCTACTATGATTTAAAATCTCAAGGAATGGTTTGCAAAAGTAAAACAAATGTTTACGTATTTCTTCAATGGTATACGTTCTATAAAGAGATCCCATCTTATTACTATGGTAATAAATTGGAAGCCACCAATTACCTTTTTAAGGCTATGGTTATATACAGTTCACATATTGCTTAATGAAATTTCTCCATGTCAAAGAAAATAATGAATCCAAAAGTTTTTTCCTCATTTCCTTATATGAAAATATCAAAGCATTAAAAAAAAAACCTATAAGTTCTCAATAAGTTGTAGAAGTGGACAGAAACAGGAATCCCACTATTGTTTTAGAGTAAATGTCTCAGGCTGACATCACAGTCCAGGTGTGTCTGATGTCATTACACACAATATTCTACACATGCTTAATCTTAGCTCTCGGACAAGCACATGAAGAACAGCCAGGAAACAGGTGCATCACACTGTTCCAGCACAGGCGTGTCAGTTTGGATGCAAATAATTTTATGGTGCAAGGATCTAACCTGCTAACGGACTGCTTATGCTTATGTCATAATCAGTTTTCCAACTAGCCTAAACAAATCTATTTTCACCCAAGGGATTTTCCTAAGCGTTCACTTAAAGATTTATAAGAACTCAGGATTTGGGGGAAGAAAATACAAGGGGAATCGATTCCTTGCTCATTTTTGTAAAGGATAAATTCAGGGCTCCTGTTTGGAGTGGATGCCAAATTCTGTAGTGCTTTCTTTTCACTCTCTTTTTCCTCTTTTTAAATTCACTCTCTGCCTTCCTTGTCTCTTCCTACAATCAAAAAGGATAAGTTTAGAGAAGTTCATGTCAAGGCTGAATCACGTGAAAAGGGATAAGAGACGCAGGACTATCACACTTCACCCATGAGTAGCAACGATAATTACCATCAGAAAACAATCTAGACACAGAATTCTCCCTATTAAAAGTATAATGTATTCGAATATTTATGGTCTAAAAGACTACGAAGAACTAGTAAAAGTTTTAATTTTCCATATTCCTAACACATTATACTTCAATATTTTCAAAGCATTATAACTAAACAATTTTTCAAATTTTAGTTATGTAAAACAGGAC
Source organism: Neophocaena asiaeorientalis asiaeorientalis (assembly GCF_003031525.2). Lineage (NCBI taxonomy): Eukaryota > Metazoa > Chordata > Mammalia > Artiodactyla > Phocoenidae > Neophocaena > Neophocaena asiaeorientalis. The sequence goes on along the minus strand of NW_020173033.1, from coordinate 835,786 downwards.
AAAGTAATTATATGCATTTTAAATAATTTACATTTTTTCTAATGGCTGTTATAAAGATTAAACACATCTGGAAAATTCTAGCCTAGCACTAATTGTATGCACAATAGAATGAATGTATTAATATTAATATCAATATTAATATTTTATTAAATAAATATACGTAAGTGGCTCTATCTTGGTTTCTATCTTTAAAATAAACAACTAATGATTAAGATTAGAGCCACATGTCCTAGGAAAGGTGATATTGCATTCTAAGGTCAAAGTAATTTTACTCTTTGGAGTGAATAATTCTATTTTTTTCTACTCTATATATTTTTAGGTGAGCAAATTTTGAATCCAGTTCAAATGGAGGTGTTCACTATGATAAAATCCTCCTGCATAGCCCTCATATTGAATTATAAGAAGGTTCAAATTGATGGCTTCTTTTGGTATACAAAGGAGGAGAGAAAGGGTGGAAATGGAAAAGGAAGGAGGAAAAGAGGGAGGGATAAAAGAGTGATAATGTGGTGGACATTGAGACTTGCCATCTGAATCCTTTGAAGGGAGATTTGTTGCCCCGGCTGTCTGGTCTTCCAGAATTTGCCTCCACTACAGAGAGCAAACTTGCCCAGGTCCCATGCTTCCTAGGACTAGGACAGCCTACGTTCAATCATGGATCCAGGCAGAATTATGAAGGCCCAGCCCCTTAAGTCCAATATAGGTTAAGTTGGATGCCATATATACATATGCACACACACACATATATAAAATTGGGTTGGCCAAAACACTCGTTCGGGTTTTCCATAAAAACTTATGGAAAACCCGAACGAACGTTTTGGCCAAAACCCAATATATTCCAGAGATCTCCAGGGGTTGGCTTAGGCTTTTTTTGGACCTGCATCTCTGTTCAGTTTCTCCCTTTTCCCAGTCCTGTTTCCCATCCCACTTCCTTCCACAGGCAATGATCTCTAACAAAGACATTCCAAACTCCTACTCGGCATCTGCCTCCAGAAAACCCAACCTGAGACATTCAGGGAGAGAAAAGGAGAGAACAAAGGAATAAAAGACGGATAAAGAAAAAATAAACTCACATTTGTTGACTACTGAATATATTAGTGGCTAGTCATTGAGCTAATAATCATTTTACAGAAACATTTAAATATTTAACCTTCATGGGAACATTTAATGAGGAAATTATACTTATCCTCATTCTAAGCATGTAGAAACTGAGACTCAAAGAGACTTAGCCTCTGTTTTGAAGTTGTGTAGGTACTGAATTGGACAACTAAGACTCAAACGCAAGAGGCTTCAAATCCTTTCCACGACGCCACAACTTCTTTTGTGCATCTGCTTTTTGTAACACCTATAAGTTCCTTGAAATACATGATCTCAATTGAATCATGAAAATGCATACATTATATGCATTTTTAAATAGTGAAGCTGGTGTTACCTTGATACCGAGTACTGACAAAAATATTACAAGAAGAACATAAGCCAGTCTTATGATCATTGTTTTATATAGTCAACAGTCTCTTCAATTTATCACTGTTCATCCTCTGGTGTATTTTATTCCTCCGCTATTTGCATGTGTTCATCTGAGATGATTCTCCCTCCATCTGTAGAACTCCCTTTATTATTTCATGAAGTGTGGTTTTTCTGGTGACGAATAACCTCAGTTTTTACTTCTTTAAGCATTTATATTTCATTTTTGAAGGCTATTTTCAATATGATAAAACTCCTTGTTGGTATGTATTTTCCCCTTTATCTTAAAAATGTTATTCCATTGTAATCTAACTTCCATTTTGTTTGTTGAAAATCATTTTTCAGTCTTAGATTTTGCTCCTTTGAAATCACCAAGTAATGGCATTCTATAGGAAAAATTTTAGAGCCTCCAAATAATATTTACCTCCTCCAGATGGGATTAACTTTTCTTGTAGAAAACAGTTACTGTGGGAGCAGGTCATCTGATCCAACAAGGAATTGAGATGAACTGAGTCAGGCTTTAGGTACGTTTGAGGCCTGGTCTGTTTGTGGTTTGCCTTTATTCTTAAAGGGTAGTCCTTCAGGATTCCCAGCTAAAAATGTAAGGTTTTCCTTGGTAAACCCTGAATTTAATTTCTTAGCCTCTCAGTAGCTGCTTTATTCATGGAATTTGAGATGCTCAAAATTAGGAATCACCTAATGCCTTGAGGAGAACACTTGGCAGAGAATTTTGGGTTCACTTAATCACATTTTCCTTCCCTCTATGTTTTGACCTCTCAAGTCCTGTCTGCCTTCTTTGCTTTCTGTTGCCTTAAAGCTGCCAGCTTTTAAGTTGTTTTCTGTGGGATATTTGATCTAATACAAGCTACTCCATTGTAGCCAGAAGATAGTCTCCATTTGTTTTCTGATTAGATCTTGTTAGAACAATGTTTGGTTATTTTGATGCCACTTTTTATTATATACAGCCATTTTGTATAGAGAGTTAATATTTTATGTCACCGGCTGTACCAATATTTTTTTTCCTAGCTTATCTAGCTTTGGTTGATGACTCTACCTGTATATATCTTTCCACATGAGTTCCTCTAATGTTTTCTCAAAACTACAGTCTTTCTCTTACATTCTCTCTCCTTTTATTGCCTCTCCATTCTTTCAAGGAAACTGTCTCTATTCCTAAAAATTTTATTCAAGGAAAATTATGGCAAGGGTAGCTTGAGGTAGAGTAAAAGAAGGGCAAAAGTTCTTAGATTATTAATTATTTACAGATGTAAATGTTTAGATATAAATGGAAATGCATTGTAAGCAAAAAGGACTAGTGCTCCCCTAAATGGAGGTCAAATTATATGAGATTTTTCTCTCAAGCAAACGCACATGAGATAATACCTGGGTGTGTTGTAGGTTATAGTTAGAAGGTTCAGGCCATCATGTTGATCATGAAGAAACTATATTGTTGTAGAAAACTCTGTGTTAAAACAAACTGATCACATACATGAGACACAGTAACTTCGCACTTTTTCTTTCCAGGTGAGACCAACTCTTGTATATATATTTCTAGTTTATATTCAAGCTTTGACTTTCAGAAGTTTACATGTTAAAAGTCCTATATACTATGTTTCTTCCCCTTAGAAAATTTTTTCTTACTCCTACTTCCCTGAAAGTAACATAAATCACCAACTTGTTTGAATAATAAACAAATAAAATGGTATATAATTTATCATTCCCTTCCTGGAAACTTGAATCTTATTACTCTGAATGCAGAGATAAAATCTAATATTATCAATACATACTGAGCAACCTCGGCTTTTTCAATCTGTTTGCATTTGTAATGTAATATTTCTTCGGAATTATTCCTTTAAATAGTCAAACTTATCTCTATCTCCATATGGTGACGTGTAGCTCGATATTTTAAAGAAAATGTAATGCTGGATGAGTCTCTCTGCTAGCATTCCTGAGCTCACTAATGCATTTATTTCTTCTATCTCTTTAAAGAGACTATAGTATGGGGGCTTCCCTGGTGGCCCAGTGGTTGAGAGTCCGCCTGCTGATGCAGGGGACACGGGTTCGTGTCCCGGTCCGGGAAGATCCCACATGCCGCGGAGCGGCTGGGCCTATGAGCCATGGCCGCTGAGCCTGCACGTCTGGAGCCTGTGCTCCGCAATGGGAGAGGCCACAGCAGTGAGAGGCCCGTGTACCGCAAAAAAAAAAAAAAAAAGAGAGACTATGGCATGTCACAAACTAGTTTCTGCATTATTATATTTCTATAAGTGATAGAAATTAAAGGTTAACATTTGAAAACTATCACATGGCCACCAATCCTAAGCATTTTAAGTCAATACTTTTACCTACAAAACAAGATCAAAAAAGGAATTCGTAATGAACATAAAAAAGGTGATGCAGTGTATCCCGAGTTTGAATATACGGATAATAGAATTACAGTCAACTATCTCCACTTCTTCTATCATTTTACTTAATGGTATCATGATTGACATATGAATAAGACCTAAGAATCATTAAGTGAAAATGTTCTGAATTCACATGTGAGAAAATGTGGTTAGATCATATTATACAGCTAGGTATATTTGAAAAGTAGACTTCTTGAAAGGAAAGTGGTGTTCCTGGCTGCTGAAAGACAGAGTGGAAAACCTAGGGCAAAAGAGAGCTCAGTTGGATTTAACAGACTCTTTAAGAGCACAGGGTCATGTCAAAAAAATCATTGCTAAGACCAATGTGAAGGAGCTTTTTCCCTATGTTTTCTCCTAGGAGTTTTATTATTTCAGGTATCACATTAAGTCTTTAATCCTTTTCAAGTTAATTTTTGTGTATGATGTAAGATAAGGGTCCAGTTTCATTCTTGCATATGGATATCCAGTTTTTCCACCACCATTTATTAAAGAGACCATCCTTTTCCCATTGTTTACTCTTGGTGACCTTATCAAGAATAAGTTGACTGCATATGTGAGTTTACTTCTGGCCTCTGTGTTCTCTTCCATTGGTCTATGTGTCTGTTTTTATGCCACTACCAAATTGTTTTGATTACTATAGCTTTTAGTATAGTTTGAAATAAAGACATGTGATGCCTTCAGATTTGTTCTTTCTCAAAATTACTTTGGCTGTCTGGGATCTTTCAAGCTACAGTACTAATTTTAGTATTTTTTTTTCTTTTTCTGTGAAAAGTGTGATTGAAGCTTTTATAAGAATTGTACTGGATACGTAGGTCGCTTTGGGTAGTATGAACATTTTAACAATATTAATTTTTCCAACCCATGTACATGGACATCTTTCTATTTATTTGTGTCTTCTTTAATACCTTTTATTAGTGTCCTATAGTTTTCAGTGTACAGATCTAAAAGGACATTTGAATTATTTGTTTGATTTTTATCTTTTTCATTTATGTTATTCATTTAATTTGATTTTAATAAATGTCCTTATTCTCCTTTTTTTAAGTTTTATTAGCTAATTGCATTTATGTATTGATTTATAATATTTATCTCTCTTGACCTAACTTTCAAATGTAGTTAGTAAAAAGAAAAAGATGAAAACACACCTATGAATATTATTTATTTCTTTTGTAAGGGATATAGAAAGTGTTTCATCTCTGCCATTTATCTGTTCCAGTCCTACCAACACGAATGTCAACTAAAGATTCAAGGTGTCAGTGATGAACCAAAAGTCTGGTTCTGTTTTTTAGCACCAAATTCATCCAGGACAGTAACGAGGCTGCCCTCATGTAATGCCGCAGAAATCTTTTAATGATCAAGGCTTTTCTGTTCCCAAAACCCCAATCTCTTTAGAAATAAATTTAAGATTAAAAATTCCTGGATCTAGCCAAAAGTCCCTAATATAGACCAAGCTGTGCTTACAAATGAAGGAAATAAGATAGAGGCGCCATGGAGGGAGGGTTTCTTTGTGTAATCACACAGATCGAGGCTTAGTAAACAGGCGTTTCTGAATTTTGCACTACGATTTTTTTTTTAGAAAAAGGGTCCACAAGATTTGTGGGATCCTCCCGGATCGGGGCACGAACCCGTGTCCCCTGCATCGGCAGGCGGACCCCCAACCACTGCGCCACCAGGGAAGCCCCACAAGACTTTTTTTTAATCTCTATAATATAATTAGCCCACCTCTTGTCTGTGAAAATTGTGTCATTTTCCATCAAGACAAACGTGCAGAAGGGATCTCCCTACACTGTTCCTCAATCCTGAGAACTTGGTGGAATTAGTAATGTAGTCAACAGGCATATTAGGGTGGGAGTTACATTTTTGCTGGCTTCTCTGTAAATAAAAAGGAAAAAAAAGCTCATTTTGATCAGCTAGGGTTTGACGTAGATTTCCCCAGGAAAAGCCTCTGTCCTTACTCTTCATGTCGATTTTGTGGTGTGTGGCTACTATCCACAGGCGGCTGACTCCACATAGAGTCCTTTTGCCACTCAGGTCGACACATGGCTGAGATGAGAAAACAGACTTGTGATTTTGAGTGGATAGCCGAAACCTGACCACTAAACCACATTGCCACTCCACTCCCCAACCAGAAGCTTGCTCCACTGTTTTATTATAAAGTTTGTTGTTGCAGTTGTTGTTGTCATATTTTATCGCCATTTTATTTTAGTGTAAAAATCAGGAGATCTAATTTATATCGTAGATCTTGAAACTAACCACTTTAAGTCTTCTCATTTGTAACATATGGGTCTTAAAGTAGATAACACAAAAATAAAACAAAACAAAAAGTGAATGATAAAATATCCCTTCCAGATCTAAGCTTCTGTTATTGATGATGTGTCCACATCATTCCCATCATTGAATAACATACATGTTGGATGTCTCTTGGGAGCAAAAAAATATCTGATGTGCAAAAAAGTATAACGCATGGCCCCTGCCCTTTGGAGACTGAAGAACAACTATAGAAAACAAAACAAGTCATAAGCAAAGCTGTAGTTCTTAATATCAGTATGTGTTTTAGAACACTGGTAAAAAAAAAAGATCTCTGGCTCAAGATACGAAATATAAATGACCAGTCATTTTGCGGAAGCAAGCAAATGACAACTTCTGGTTAACTCAAACTTGCACATCAATTGCAGTTGGAAAGTGTATGGTCTTTCAAGCCTTCTTCCTTTTCCTATTGGTGCTTCCTAGAGTAATAAGTTGACTGGGTCTCAGAATGTGGGTTTGCTGCAGGCAGCATCATGCATCAGACATTTTATGGTCCACCTATTTCCTGATCAAACGAGAAGTTCCAAACCCATTTTCACCAACATTTGCAGATGCTCTCCCCCTCCAAATGTCTTTTTAAGTATCCAGACACAGCAGTCTGGCTCTTTTTCTGGGTAGTGATCTCCTCTTCTGGCTACACGAATAGTTACATGCTCCAATAGATGAGATCTTCCAAAAACTTTACATTTGAAAATAAAAATATCATTTTCTATTTGGATCCATATGGCCTTGAAACGAAGATGATCATTCACGAGAGGTGCGATGAAACCCTCCATTTTGTTCACAGAGACCAAAGGATGGAGGGGAGGGAGCCTTGGATGAGGTTTCTGGGACCGTTTCAGGAGAGGAGTGCCATTGGCAACTGGAGGAAATATCTTTGTCTCAGTCATTACGCTACCAGGAGTGCTGGAAACTCAGCTGCACGCAGTGGGAGACGGGAGCTCTCAGAAGAGGCAGATGGCACGGCATGAGGAAGCTAGGAAGCAGAAGCTTCAACTTTCCTGGAACCATCCTCCTTTGTCACACGGCTCATGAGATTCTGAGTGTGCTTGTTCTTTCCTGCAGTTGAAAGCACAGAGTAATTGCCAAGAGAGGAGCCCCAAGCCTTCCCCCAGATACCCTTCCGACCTTGTCCCTCAAGCACCACAAGAGCAGGGTCAGAGAGAAGTGTCAGTGTGCTAGCTGAGGGAGCCTCAACTTTGTTAAAGAAAACAAATCTTTTCTTCTTTCTCCTGCGTATTTTCTGCTGGTTTAGACTCACACGTGCATACACACACTGTTGCCAAGAATAAGGGGGAATTATATTTCCCACCATTTCTAATCATCTTGAGTGGAACCAATTTATTTTGTGTTGAATGGGGGTGCTCATAAGCGAAAAGGTAGCCCTGGGACTGGATTGAGATATGAAGGGAAATTGAAGCACAGTAAAGCTCCACGCAGGACGGTTTGCACCAGATCCATAATCACCACATAAGATGTTCTTATGTAGACAGGTGCAGGTAATTAAGCAACACATTGACAATTTTTCAGTCCCTTAGCCATTTCCAGGGGATCTGGGATAATGCCATGCTTTCCAGACAAACCTTTCGAGATGGCATCAGGAACGAAGAACTTCCACTCCACTGTCCAGTCTCATAAGAAACAATTCAAATTTAATTTTGTCCTTTTATCTGAGAGTAAAATTAATCTATTAATCTGTTGGGCTGGCTACCTTCTGAAGTACATTCTCCGTAACACATAATGTATCAAGTTAAAATTAGAGTTACACAAATCATTAAGGATTCAAATTTTAAAACTTCTTGGGACATGGAATTTGCAAATAAAAGTATGGTGCACTAATAAATTGACAAAATTCGATGTGAAAAATGATATTGAAAATATAATCATACCCATCCATATATTGTGTACCTTAATTTCATTTAAGCCACCTAGTAATTCTTGAGGTAGGCACTCTCTCTGTTTTATAGATGAGGCAGCTTAGAGAGATTAAGAACACTTCTAAGGCTTGGAAGCTAGATGGCGTGATATTGGGTCTAGGTATGTCTCAGTACTAGTCTTGGTTGTTAAGAATAGCTAAATTACACATCAGTTGGGTAGCTTGTGTCTTTTGAAACCAGTTGGGAAATCGTAGCAAATCAGTAATTGGATCTCAACCTACAACAAAATTTTTCCAGTTTTTCATTAACAGTATAAGCCTGATCCTGAAGTTATAAAATGATACTGTTACAAGCATATTGATTAATCAAGGCCCGCCTTAATTAATCAGTATGCTTGTAACAGTATCATTTTACAACTTCAGGATCAGGCTAAAGTTTCAGTAAAGAACAAAAATATACTATCTTAGAGTTTTGGTTCCTTCTGCAGACTTCTAGTAGGAATTGCCTGAAGGGTATTTGTTATGGGCTGAATTGTGTCCCCCAGAATTGTTATGCTGAAGTGTTAACCCCGAGGACCCCTTCAGAATATGACTGTATCTGGAGATTGGCCTTTTAAGAGGTTATTAACTTAAAATAAGGCCGTTAAGGTGGACTGTAATCTAATCTGCCTGGTATACTTAGGAGAAGAGGAGGTTAGGTCAGAGACACACACTCAGGAAAGACCATGTGAGGGCAGCCTCACATGCAGAGAGGGGCCTCAGCACAAAGCAGCCCTATCGACACTTTGATCTTGGACTTCTAGCCTCCAGAACTGTGAGAGAATCCATCTCTGTGGTTTAAGCTGCCTGCTCTTTGGTACTTTGTTATGACAGCCCTTTCAAATTCATTCAGTATTTTATGCCCATATTTATGAAATTCAAAAGCACAAACTCTCACTGACAAACTAGCAAGGATATAATGCAATTTAGAGATAATAAAACAGAAAGATTCTTTTTAAGGATTTAAAATATAAAAATGACCCTAATTAATACATCTTCAAATATTTATTTCCCACTTATAAACATGAAAGCAAATTCAGCTTTGGCCAATTCCAATATAGACGGAACAACCAAGGACAGTAGATAATTGTTTTGGACACATGTGGTGATGAGGCCTTTGTTCATTATTATATCTTGTTTGGATCTCTAAAGCCATGTAGTATAAAATAATAGCATACAAAACAGGAAATTAATTGGAAAACCAGGACGATATTTTGCCTGTGCCAGTATCTTGTTATATGTCATTGGAGAAATTCAGTTAACCTCTTTGGGCCTCAGTTTCTTTACCTCCAAAGTGAGGGGGTTGAACTAAATGAGGCTTGAGGTTCCTTCTCACATTAGTGTTTATATTTATGACTGAACAAAGCAGCAACTGTGAAAAAGGAATTTCTGAAGGAAAAAAATGCATATTTTTCCTGGATAATATAATATTATATACCTCACTCTAGATTCATTCTAGAGAAAATAAATGAAATTGCTATGATGAGGATAGTCTCATTTCATAAAAATGAAGAGTAAAAATGGCTTTCAATGAGGAAAAAACATCATTTGTAGGGGAAAAAAAGACCTAATTTTGAAAGTGTTCAAATACTGAAATAGACTGCAAAGCAACATTAAATGACTTTCTTCCTTGGATATCTTTTAAAGTAATTATTTATTCATTTGTTCTTTTAATAAACATATCAACTACTTAGTATATATCAGGCAGTTTGTTAGCTGCTAGGTATAAATTCGTGAGCAAAAATAGAAACAAACTCCTGCCATGACAGTTCTATAAAAGAGAAAATAGTTATCAAATTAACGTAAACACAAAAGAAAAATTACTTGAAGCAAATGTATCTGGGACTGTGAGAACTTGTAACAGGGAACTTGGGATAGAAAGTCTGGGAAGGCTTCCCCGAGGAAGTGGCCTTTGAGCTATTTGAGCTGCTATCTGACAGAAGCACAAAGATACCACTAGTCTCCTTACCACATATAAGCTTCACTTTTTTCTTACCAACAGAATCCTGAATTTTTTTTTTTTCTTTTCACTGGCCATCAGTGTGGTCAGCTGAATGACTAACCTCTAGCCTCTGTTGCAACTAGGGGTACCTATGTGACACAATTTCTTGTACATGAGAAATAATCAGAACACTGTTAATGATTTCTCTGAAATTTTTATGTTTCTAATAGAAGTGCTGCACTTGTATCTTTGCCACTTACTTTTTCTTATTAACTGGAAGAGCGATGCAACATTTGGAGATACAACAGCCATCTTGTGACTGTGAAGAACAAAGTCAGAGACAGGTTGTCTAGTAGGTCAAATCTGTAAAAGTGCTTCCCCTGGCTGATTCATTGAAACTATCCACACCTTCTGCAATACATACAGCTGGGTATTTTCAGTTGGACCACTCTATAGTGTGGATGTACTTGTCTGCTCCCACAGGTGTGGTTATTGACTTATCAAGTGTCAGTTATATTTTCTCTTAAGCCTGTTGTCAGATGTACTTGGTATTGTAGTTATTTAATTGCATACTATGTAAAACAATAAAACAAGAGTGTCAAAAGAAGCTTTATTTTTTGTTTTATAAAAAGTAAGTGAAATGTTTTAAAAATGCATGATTGAGAGTTACTAAAAATGGCACAATGGGTTTGGGCAAAGCATTATTTAAAAATTAGGAAAAACATCATAAAATCCAAGAAAGACTTTGCACTCAAATTGTTGTACAATTACTATACAAGAGTCTTCATGCTCTCCATTGCTCCAATTTAGACAAAAACTGGGAATTATGAAGGACACAACATGAGTGTGGTTTTTGGCCAAAAGGCCACAGGAAAATATGAGAAACTTTAATTAACCGACTGATACTCAGAGAAAGATCATATTGAAAGATGAGTGAAAACAAGATGTGTATTTATATGCTTTAGGTTCAACTGTGAAGCTTAATGTATGTATGTTTTCATTTTCCAAGATTTCTTGTCTTAAGTGACTTTTTCCATTAACTAATCAGCTTCTTATGGTGTGATGGAACAAGATATCCAGTGATCTTCTATTAGACTATTTAAGCAGCATTTACCCCATTTTAAGCCTGAAAATTTTAACAGACGATGACTAAATCAAAGCAGGTCCCTTGGTTCAATACGCTAGTTATTTATGGATGCAAACTATGATTTAAGGTGCTTCTCGCTTCATTTCCATTGTTCGATCCCTGACCATCATTTTGTCTAAGAAAACAGTGATACATCAATCACAGCAGAAATTTTGTGAACATTAACTCACATTGGCTACATTCTCTCATTACGTAAGATATTCCCTGAATGTAAATTAGGCCCATGAGGAAATGTGCCAAAAGGATATCATTTAGTGTCCTAAACGAATAATTTATACAGCCATAAAAACACAGAGTTGCTCCCACGCACCGAATGTCACCCTAAAGGACTGGAAGAGTGAATTCGCTTCCAAAATGCCAAACTGATATAAACTAGTTTCCTTATTTGATACACACTTTCTACAGGAAAACAAAATGGCAACTTGCCAAACAAACGAACAAAAGCCCCAAACCTGCCTGATCAAACAGGTCCTTAACAGCTGAGTTTTGGCAATTTAGTGCAAGGGCTGTTGCCTCACAGCTGCAGAGCAATGCCATAGCCTATGAATTCAACTTCAGCTGCAAAATGGCTGCCACTCACGATGCCTGTGTAGAAGTCCTTCCCATCGTGGTTTACTGTGCTAATGTTGGGTCCAGGGACCGTCAGATAATTCATTTGCCTACAGTTGTCCGAAAATTTTGCACCACTCCAGGTACTGTCATGTAATCAGATGGAATATACCTGGCCAAGGCAGACTTCTGCCATGTTATGCTCACAACATGCTGGTGGAATATATTCATCTTCTGAGTGAATCTGTGGAAGATGTTAACAGTGTTGTGTGTGTGCTTTTTAATCCAGATATGACTGCTCCTCTGGGCAGCTCCAGTCCTCAAATAGCAGTAGCTAAATCTATAAAAACTAAATGTACACCATAAAGTTCTAATGAGCAGTAGAGACTTGGGGTCTTGCCGTACATAATGCCGAATGTGAGTGTGTGTCCACACATGGGTTTGTATTGGAAAGAATTTTCCACATTTTTGTCCCTTTTTCTAAACATGTGGCCATCCTCTGTGTATTGCCATACCAACGCATGAACCGATAATATGGGTCTTTAAAAGGAGAATTTTTTTTTAACTTACATATTGTAAATTAACACTTGGCAGACAGTGTAAATACAAATTGTAGTTCTAACTATGAGTGATTATATTTTGGTTCCGTGTGAAACTTTGTACAATGGCCACATAAAATTATGTGGAAAACTTTTAGTCAGTCTCCTTCCTGGAATTTATATGCTGAGAAATTTCATTTTCTCTTGAAGCTCATATAGAAAGTGGTCTAAACATAAGTGTCTTAAAATCTTTGAGGCTGAAGAATATGAATTAGTAAGATCTATTTCTTGCAGAAATAACTTTTTTAATGTAATCGTGGATTTTTACACATCATACTTAACATTTATCCCTAACATTTTATTTTATTTTTTGACTGTAATGTTGTTTTTATTTTAAAATTTTTATTGAACTATAGTTAATTTACAGTTATGTCACTAGCATTTTTAGACTCATAAATTGAATCAGTGTCCCTGTAGTATATTTGTATAGACATCTTAGATATATAGATAAATAGATATGGATATAACAGTCCAATTACCTGAATAGTACAAGTTTTTATTATGTCCTAAAGAATATAGATATTATCAAGCACTGGTTGTGTCAGTGGAATTTGGTACAATATTTTTTTGGAGGAAATATGTATTAAAACCAATATGAATGTACAAGTATAGTTTTCTCATGCCCAAGAACCACATATGAAAGAAGACAACATAAAAACCTTTGCAAAGAAAATAGTTCATACGTCATGAAACAATTTTCAAAAATGTAGTGTCATTATAATGCTCTAACACAAAAAAATTACCAAGCAAATTTTTAAGATAATTTTTTGAGAGTGCAAACTTACAAATAGCAATTAGTATTTTCTTATTTGGATCAAATTTTCTCCCAATTTCGTTTGAACATATAAAAATGCCTTTCAATGGGAAGAATAGCTGGAGTACCTATCACACGATGTGTCTTATAGCCAGTCTTTCATACTTAACTGGTTTTCAACATTTTAAAATCAATTATAATCATGGATTTGGTGTTTCTGTACCATTCTCGGTATGTAGATATTTTTAGCCAAATTTCCTTTGACCATGTTCATGAAAAATTTAAAAAGAAATGTGAAGTCTGTTTAGACTTTTACATCATAAAATGATGTAAAATAAATCATAAATAGTGAGGGTAAATGAGAGTTTCTTAAACCAAAAAAAAATCCATTCTCAACTGTCATTCAGTTTTTTCATCCCTGTATAAACAAATGAACACATTCATATACAGCTCATTTTTCCATTACCTTTTTTTGAAAAAAAATCTTTATTGGAGTATAAGTGCTTTACAATGGTGTGTTAGTTTCTGCTGTAAACATTACCTATTTAATTGTAGTTTCTTTAAAAAAATTATTTAGCTGACATAGTCCTAATGAAATAGCATTTTTATTTTCCAACAAATAACATTTATTCATTTAACCAATTTATCATAAAGAGATACTGAGCTTATATATAGTCCTATTAGTCACACAAAATATAAAAGAAGGAATCATGGTTCTATTATGAGGATCTTCAAATGGTTAAAAATGGAGAAGGTATTCAGAGACGCAACAAATGATGTCTTCACTTCTCCACCAACTATTGAGTCTCTTCACCATGACTCAAACACTGACTCCTGCAGTGCTGTGAGCAGCACCTCAACAATGCTAATCACAAACCTAACACCACTGTTAGCTTACGCATACGCACGTGTGTGCACGCGTGCATATATGCACCGTGTGTTTAAATCACTTGTGCATATATGTACATTTATTGATAAATTACTCTGTGCTAGCTAGACATTTTATTAAGTGCTGTCCTATACAGTATCCCCTTTAATCATTACACAACATACGAGAAAATTATAGCTCACAATAGCTAAGTATTTGGCAAACGCTGGATTTTGAACTTAGATCAAATTTCAAGACTATGGTTTAGTATCTATGCTACAGTAAATAATGGTCGATCACACGCAATTTGCTTTATAAATAAATATTCACATAAAAGAAAACATTCACTCGCAAGAAACAACTGTCATGTCTATGGAGGGGTAAGAAGAAGGAAGCTGCATTGAAATTATCTTTAGTAATGCTACGATTGAGAAACTTTATAACACTTAACAAGAGAGTAGGATTGGCCAGTTTTATAATTTTATCTCTGTTGCCAACATATGAGATCATGTATCCTACAAGCTCTGATGCTGACAATTAAGGCTAGGTGGGAAAATATCCATGATGGCTCTAAGTTTTCTTTTCCATCTGGCTCTAAAAATCTAAGAGCTCAAAGGCTGTTATGGAGCTTCTCAGCAGCACAGTAAAGAAATTATTTAGAAAAGGCAGAAAAAAACATAAGTATTTTATGTAAAATATTTTCTACTGTCTATAAAGTAAGAAACACCGTGGAGATGTACAAGGCAGATTATACTCAAATAAACACACAATAGCAGAACAGGAGGAATTGGTCATTCTCCTTAATACAATGGCAGAGTTGAGACATAGATACTCCCATCTTTTCTGACCCTTAAACCACCTTTACCCTTTAAAAGAACTTCTTAAACAGAACATATTTTGTTTGGAAGCAAACCTTGAGGAGAAATGACTGGTTAGAAAGCCCTGATCTCCGGATGAAGCCTTGGGATGGTTCACCACAGTGAGTGGATTTACAGGCTGTAGTGACAGACATTCACACTATACTTTATATTCTTTCCACTACCACATACATCATGTCTACAGAGAATTACAAGTTCATTTTAACAAAAGAAAGAACTCATACTCTTTTAATCACATTAATATTGGCTTTTATTCATGCTAGACTATGCCTCTCAGGAAAAGCTTTTGTATCTGTCAGATCTTAAATGACCACCAGATGAGGAAAGAGGATTGAAAGTCAGAATCAGTGGATCTCTTTTTATTAAGAATATCAGTAAATATTCAAAGCGAATGAGTTCACATTAGGCAGAAGGATTCCAAGCGTTCATGTTCACCAAAGTCCCAAAGAAATATTTCCTCTCAAATTCTGGGAAGAATGTTTTAACAGACCATGACATTTCTGACCCTGGGTTTATATTTATGATCACCACTGTTTTCTTTTAACTGTACTCTTGTTCAAAAAATGTATAAACATCAGGGCAAAAATCATCAAATGTCTTCAAAGTTATTTTGACTTATGATCAGACTCTTATGGGAAATTTTAATTTTTACCCAAATTAGTTTTCCTCCTACTAATGAGTTGGCTGTCTCTGCAGATCTTTTAAAGAATGGAACTGTTGTGTGGTTCATTAGAGGAATATGTGGATACATAAAAAGCTTTTAGGGGACGGTGTTATAATTGGAAGAGTATATATTCACATGGAAATTATTTCCTGGATTAAAATTTTTAAAAGCTGGAAGATTGACAATTCAAAATTTTATCTCTTGGTTTCTTAGAAAAGCTCCTTTATTTTCAAATCCACAAGCCAACACAAGTAGAATGAATCTATTTATTGCCTGGATGGCACAATCAAAATAACAGTGAACTCTGTTTTTGCCAATTGCATGTGGAAAATCAATTGATATTGTGTAAAATGTTAAAATATTGAAAAGAAGCTTTAAATAGAGAAAATATGTGTTAGAATTGAGAAAGGACCAATCCCTAAAATGAGACTGGTTGGAATTCTGAGTTTGTGAATTTTATCATGAAATTGTATTGAATCCATAATAGACTCTTCTTTAAATCCTTTGAATTCTTGCATGTCAGTGTCTTCAAACGTGTAATGTTAACCTATGCAAGACATTAATAATGGCATTAATTTTTAATTGCATTAGGTACAAGCACATTAGCCCATTGTTCTCCTCAAGTGTCCTTTGATGTACACAGGTTATAATAAAATTTTAAAAGTAAGGAAACTGAGAACCAGAAATGAAAAGGAATTTCCCAGTGAAGCATACAGAAAGTGGCAGAGCTAGGTGGAAACCAAGATAGCCTGACGCTGAAGTCCAGTGTCCTTCTAGTTAAATCATATTGCAGAACTGTTAAGATCTAATATTGCTTATTGAGTAATGAAACTATTATCCCATACTATAAGCCTAGTACCAGCTATCAGTTGTTATCTTTATCAGTTGTTATTGTGGGTTATTGGTTATCTCCTTTAGTTAGCAGTTGTTGTCAGTTATCTACTTTAATAAGAAAACATGAGAATACAGTTATTGAAAAAAGGCATAGATAAGTGTAAAAATACTAGTATTTGTCAGTTGTTTCAATATTTTCCATCAGAATTAGAATGTTAATTTAAAGAGTCTTCCAAGGTAGCATGCTAAGAACTATTTGGAAAGTAGTAACAATGTAAATTTACCTTTTATTCTTTGTCTCAAATTATTCTCTGATAAAGTAAAATATAACTCAGTGACCAAAAGGGATAAGCAGTAGCAGCAGCACAAGAACAAAAGTTCGGAATTGTACATGGATTTAATAATCAAACTTGAATAATGAAAATCTGAAAATGCATAAGAGTGTCTACAATTTGTAATTGCCATTCAATTCCTTCAAGAAGTAATTCTCATTAGCACAGTAACTTTATTTTAGAGCATTTGAAGTAACATTGTAAAACTGTGTGTATGGAGGGAAGAAGGAATATGGATAATCAGAGGTCGGTATGGAAGAAGGCTTATATAAAATGATGGAATCCAAATAAAATAAACAAGCCATCAAAAACAAGAATCCAGCACCTCCCACCTGAAAAAAACACCATTGTTTTGGGTCTAGCATCATGCCAAGTTTTTGTATCACATTTAATGTTCCCGTAGAAACTCAGTACATTGAAGAATAAAGGAACTTTGAACAAGGGGATAAACAAGATTCTAAAATACTGACAGGGGCTTCCCTGGTGCTGCAGTGGTTGAGAATCCACCTGCCAATGCAGGGGACACGGGTTCGATCCCTGGTCCAAGAAGATCCCACATGCCACGAAGCAACTAAGCCCATGAGCCACAGCTACTGAGCCTGTGCTCTAGAGCCCACGAGCCACAAATACTGAGGCCACGAGCCACAACTACTGAAGCCCGTGCACCTAGAGCCCATGCTCTGCAACAAGAGGAGCCACCGCAATGAGAAGCCCGCGCACCACAACGAAGGGTAGAGCCCCCGCTTACTATAACTAGAGAAAGCCCGTGCACAGCAGTGAAGACCCAACGCAGCCCAAAATAAATAAATAAAATAAATTTTAAAAATAAATAAATAAAATACTGACAAGGCCAGAATAAAGTCATATCTTGATCTCTTACAAGTCCAGACTCAGTACTACATATCAAAGTGATTTGGCATTTTTTAACTAATTAGTTTAGTTAGTTGATTGGCCATTTGGGGGAGAATTGTTTATTTCTGTTATCTCATATATCATCTCATCTTCTCCTAAAACAGAGAATTTTCAGAATTCCACAACTGGCAATAAGCTGAAAACTTTTTATTTTGTTTTTGCTTATGACAGTTCCACCCCTACTTAGGAGGCAGAGAGCCATACCGACATGTCATTCTCACTTACAGTGTCACTTGGCAAAAGCCATCAGTCTCTTAGTAAGAGACAGGAAACCTCTTGCCCAGGGCCCACTGATACAATAATACAAGAGGGAATGCTGAGAAAGCATCATTCTTGACGTTCAGCCACAAACGCATACCTACAACTTAGGCTTGTTTAGGAAAACTGAGAACCACCCCTGCCCCACCGTGAGGCTTTTACTGAGTAACAAATAACAGTAATTTACCATTTGTGGAGAGACAAGAGAACCCTTCTTAGGATTCTCTTAGGGAACCTACACTTAGGAATGTGTAGGGCCTACTGAAAGCTACATGTAGGGGAGGAATTTTTAGAAAAGCTCTTTGGCACTCCAGCTCTTACAGTAAGCACAAGGCAATGGCAGTGCTCCCCAGGAAGTATTTGAGCCTGTGGTGCACTGAAAGTAACAAGAACAGCAGAACCCCAACTCAGCCCAACAGCTGACCCTATCGACTCCATCCTATACAATAATGGTCTTATGGGCGAAGAGTCATACCTATTTCCAGGCATAAATATGCTTTAGTCTCTGTGCTGCTCTTCTACCAAAATGTCTGGCATTCAATCAAAAATTACAAGGCACCAAAAAAAGTGAGAATAAAAGAAAGACCCATTGACAAAAGATGAAAACATCAACCAAACTAGATTCAGAGGTGGGAACTATCATAAGGATTTTTAAGTGACTCTATTAATATGAAAAAGCATCCTGCAGAAAAGGTAAATAGCATTGTATTAGTAAGCGTTCTCCAGAGTAACAAACAATAGGAAATATCTATATCTATATCTATATCATCTATATCTATATCTGTATCTATATCATCTATATTTATATCTGTACCTATATCTGTATCTATATCTATATCATCTATATCTATATCTCCTAAGGAATGGCTCACACAGTTGCAGGACTGGCAAATCCAAAATCTGCAGGGCAGGCTGGCGGGCTGACATTCTGGTAGGAGTTAATGTTGCAATCTTGAGTCCAAAGGCATCTAGAGACAGACTCTCTTCCTCTTCACGGGACCTCAGTCTTCTCTCTGAAGGCCTTCAACTAGTTGCATGTGACCCACCCATATTATGGAGGATGATCTACTTTCCTAAAAGTGTTCTGATTTAAATGTTAGTCACATTTAAAAATTATATTCACAGCAACATTTACACTAGCGTTTGACCAAACTACTGGGTACCTAGACAAGTTGACACGTAAAATTAACCATCACAACTAGTAAACTTGATAATTTACTAGAGGATGAGTGTGGACTAGCATGAAAATGAAAACCTCCTGAGGCTGGAATCACAGGGGGTCTCCATCCTTTCCTGGGCTCTCACTTCAGGAGCTCCACCAGTTTCTTACTCTGGTGATCACGAGTAAGATGATCATGGAGTAAGATCAGTTTCTTACTCTCATGGTCCTGGCAAGGGGAAGAGAAAAGTAGCCATTGTGA
The DNA here is from genome assembly GCF_003031525.2 of Neophocaena asiaeorientalis asiaeorientalis. Taxonomy (NCBI): domain Eukaryota; kingdom Metazoa; phylum Chordata; class Mammalia; order Artiodactyla; family Phocoenidae; genus Neophocaena; species Neophocaena asiaeorientalis. The sequence goes on along the minus strand of NW_020173033.1, from coordinate 816,549 downwards.
ATCCCTGCCAGAACCTTCTGCATAATAAAATCTTACTCTCCATGAAACTAAGTCACTGGATGGCAATGCCTAGTTCTTATCCCACCTGGGAGAAGAGAATCCCTCCCCACTCTAGCCCACAGCACCTTCCTATCTCATCTAAGGGGGGGAAATATTTTTTTAATTAAAAAAAAACAAAGCTAGTTAACAAGCAACTGAACTTCAAGGAAGTGGACTGGGACTGTTGCAGCCAAGGAAGGGAGTAGGGAGCAGAGGGAGGGGAAAAAAGCTATAACCTAGAGGAGGGACAGAAACACTTGTGAAAGCCATACCTCTGAGACACAGTCCCACTGAAAGACTAAAACTTAATCAGAAGATGAGGGAATTTTTTTCCTTTCCCACATGCTACCACCACGCCAAGACTCCAGCATAATAACAACAGTGGATTACAGCTGACAGGGCTGTAAGACAGACTCTCTGTAAGGAACAGTTTAATAAGAAGTCCCAAAGCCAAGAAAAGAGACAAAAACGAGGATGCCAGAGGAGTTTGAAGCCACAGGTAATTACAATACAAACATTAAACACAGCCCAACTGCTAGCTAGATTAACATAAATACTCACACTGAGGGCTTCTGACCTCAGAACCTATCATACAACATAAGTGACTTCCAACAAAATATTCCAAGGCATACGAGAGGCAAGGAAAAAGTGGTCTGAAGAGACAGAGCACTCATCAGAACTGCACTCAAATATGACACAGATGTTGGAATTATCAGACAAAGAAGTTAAAATAACTACAGTCAACATATTAAGGGGTCTAATGGAACAAGTAGACCACATGAAAGACCAAATGGGTAATGTCAGCAGCAAGATGGACATTATTAAACAAACAAAAAAATATTCAAAGGTAACACTAGAAATAAAAAGCACAGTAACAGGCATGAAGAAGGCCTTGGATGGCTCATCGGAGGATTTGACACAGCTAGGGGGAGGAGATCAGGGAAATTGAAAAGGAGTCAAAAAAATTCCCAAACTTAAACGCAAAGAAGAGAAAGAAAGAAGAAAGAACAGAACACCTCAGAACTGTGGAACAATATCAAACAGTATAAAATACACATAATTAGAAAAATAGAAGGAGAAGAAAGAGTGAATGGGAGAGAAGAAATATTTGAAGTACTAATGACTAAAAAATACCCTAAATTAAGAGAGACACCAAACCACAAATCCTGGAAGCCAAGACAACACCAAGATGTATCGTATTTAAATGAAAGAAAATCAGAGACAGAGAAAATTTTGAAGAAAACCAGAGGAATGAAGAACCACCTTTACCTGTAGAGAAACAAGACTAAGAATATAGCTGATTTCTCAAGAGAAACCATGTAAGCAAGAAGAGAGTGGATGGAATCTTCAAATTGTTCAAGAAAATAGTTGCCAGTCTAGAATTACACAGATAATGAAGTTTAACCTTAAAAACTCAAAAAGAAATAAAGATTTTCTTAGACAAACCAAAAGTGAAGAAATTCATTTCCAGCAGACTTGCATTGCAAGGAATGTTAAGAAAAGCTCTTCAGTCATAGAAAAAGTGAGGTAGGACAGAAGCTTGTATTTATACAAGAAGAAGAAGCCAGAGAAGGATTAAATGGAAATAATAAGGTACCTGTACTATACCTAAAACAACATAGTTGTATTTGAAGGTAGACTCAGGTTATTTTAAAAGGTATATTATAAACTTAAGGACAACAACTAAAAAGTATTTTTTAAGATTTAACCAAATGCAATGAAAAAGAATGCATCACAGAACCAAAGAGCTTAGGGAAACACAGGATTGGTGAATACAAAGGAAAACAGAGGTAGCTACACCTATTACACAAACTGCTGACAACCCAAGTTAAAAGCTTGAAGTCAGCCAGAGAGAAAGATTCATTATAAGCTGAGAAAGAAAGATAAAAATGACACGAGACTTCTTGACAGAAACTGCAAACGAGAAGACCATGGAGAGACATCTATAAAGTACTTGAAGAAAATTATCACCTAGAATTCTATACCCTTCAAAAATATCTTGCAAAAAATAATGTCTGTACTTTTTTGGACAAACCAAAGCTGAAAGAATTTATTATCAGCAGTCCTGAAGTACAAGAAAGATTAAAATATGTTGTTTTGCTAGAAGGAAAATAATATCAAATAGACAGCTGGATCTGCAGAAAGGAATGAAGATATCTAGAAATTGTAAAATTATGGGTAAATATAAAAGCCAATGTTTAGTTACTTTTACTCTTTTGAAAATATTATTGTCTAAAAAATATAGTAGCAGAAAAATAGTAGCCATGTACACTGAAGTTTAAAACATATTAGAAGTAAAACATATAATCATAACAAAAATGATGCCGGGGAGAATGAAAGGACACTGTTGTAGGATTCTTAAACTATAACAGTGTTTGCTCTTATTAGTATTTGATAGCAGCCTCTGATAAGTTAAAATGTATATTTTAAACTCCAGAGCAATTGTGAAAAAATAAAGACCTATAGCAAGCAAACGACAGTGGAGATAAAAATAGAACCATAAAGATATTCTAATATTACAAAAGAAGAAAAGAAAGAAAGAATACCAAAAAGTAAGTAGTAAGGGGCTTCCCTGGTGGCGCAGTGGTTGAGAGTCCGCCTGCCGATGCAGGGGACACGGGTTCGTGCCTCGGTCCAGGAAGATCCCACAAGCCGCGGAGCGGCTGGGCCCGTGAGCCATGGCCGCTGAGCCTGCGCGTCTGGAGCCTCCGCAGCGGTGAGAGACCCACGTACAGCAAAAAAAAAAAAAAAAAAAAAAAAAAAAAAGTAAGTAGTAAGATGGTAAACTTAAGCCGTGCATATATCAAAATTATGTTAAATATATATGATCTAGGCATTACAATTAAAGGCAAAAAATATCAGATTGTATAAAAGCAGGAGCCAACCATGAACTGTTATTTTAAACATATATTTTAAATTCATAGATATGATTAAAAAAGGATGGTAAAATAGCATTTCCTAAGGACTATCATAGGTCTTCTCATTTATTTACTGGCAAAATTAAAATGGTTCTATTATCCATGTTTTTGATCAATAATCTGTGATGCTTTTGAAGTGATTAAATAAATAACATTTAATCAAGTTATGGTTTTTAACATGAAATAAGATTTGTTAAGTGACCTTTACTTACATCATTAGTAGAAAAATATCTCTCTTCAGACTTTCAAGTAAGAGAACCCAAACAGGTTTTATTTAGTTCACACACATTCATAAATAAAAAATAAGTCCTTGAACTCCCAAAGACTTAGGGATATAAAACGGTAAACTGCACCCTAAGACAGGTTGTACATGAGCACAAAGGTTTTCATATGATAAGAAGCTATTATTTTCCTAATGTGAGAAAAGTAGCAATAACAGCCATCAGGAGGACCTTATCTTTATTTGTATCTGATGATATTATCCTATTGTTCAGTGTCTTTCATCAGGGCTATTGATGTACCATTAATTAAGCTATGCATTTAAACTTCAGATTGGGAATCCGTAGGTGTATTCTTGGCAAAAATCTTGGGGATGTATGCCTGGCCATGACCTGAAGGGTTGCTAAGTGAGTGTCACAATAGTTTAAAACTGCTAAGAAGAGTGATGTATAAACAAAGCCCAAGTTCCAGTCATTATTATTAATAATTATAATTGTCATCATATCTGCCTCGAAGGCCCATTAAATTCCATGTGAGCAAAACATCTTTCCTAGAACCCCTTCCTCTTCTGTGTTAGTGACAGCACTCTTTACCCTGTTCCCCACACTAGCAAACTTCCCAGTTCCTTTTCTTTCAGGTCCCTCGTCTAATCTCTCATCAAGTTCTGTAGACCTGATTTTGTGTTTAATACTAGTATTATCCTCTTCATTGCTACTACTGTTTACCCCAGTATTTGTCACCAAAGTATTGCAACATTTTTCTAATAGGTTCTTTTTGTTGCTGTTGTTAACTCTGCCCTCTCCACAGCTGCCTGAATAAATGGTATTATATCACTCTTTTGCCTAAAATCCTTCCAAGTTTCCCCAGGATCTACAGGAGAAGCGCTAGCCAGTTACCTTAGTCCATGAGGTCCTGCATGATGTAACCCCCGTCTTTCTCTCCAGCTTCATCTCCAGCCACTCCCTGGCACAAACATATGTTTCAGAAACACTCACTACTTGTGTCCACACACATGCACACACACACACACACACACACACACACACACACTTGCATCACCGTTTCTTGCCTTTGTGGCTTTGCATTCTGATCCCACTCCCTGGAATAAATAATCAACCAGCGCTCATTGTTTAGAACTCAGTTCAAGGTTACTGCTTTCAGAAGGCACACGCCATCTTCTCTCCCTGTCCCCTCTCTGTGCCGTCACAGTGCACGTATTTATCAAGCATTGTAATTAACCAGTTTATGCCTTTCTTTCTTATTAGAAGGCAAACACATTTAGGGCTGAAACTATGTCTTCATCTTTTTTACCAACAGCACTTATCTCAGTGCCTGACACATAGTAAACACTCAATAACTGTTAAATATTTGAATTTATGGGAAGTAAGATTTTCATTACTTAGGCAAGTGCATGGGATAACAGCCATATTGTTTTCATTATGTCAGTTTAAAAACATATCTGCAAATTCTTTGAAATTCCTTACAGAGAAATGTGGCCTCTGCCTCCACTTCGTGAAACTGGGCAGGGTTTTGTCACTGTTTCAATCAACAGTGTACAGCAGAAGTGATGCTCTGTGACTTGCAATGCTGAGGAACCAAGACACAACTTCCTGCTTCCTGGCATGCTTGCTCTTGAAGTCTTTACTGGCCAAGTAAGCAGTTTGACAGCCCTGAGGCTACCATGCTATTGGGGAAGCCAAATATAGCCCATGTGGAGACCATATGGATGGGTTCTGAGACTATGTAAAGAGACGGAAAGATGCTCAGTCTCCAGCCATCCCAATCCCACCTCCATCACCTCTGTTCCAGCCACAGCTGCTCTGGCTGGTCCCTTCTAATATCACTTCTGAAACTTCTGACTCATAGAGATCGTGATAGATAAGAATGATTGTTGCTGTTTTAGGCCGGCCACTACATTTTTAGATGATTGGTGATACAGCAATAGAAAACTGGAACACTCTTTTTAAAGAGTAATTAAACATAATGGATTGTAAAATTTAGAATTAATTACATATTCTTTTTAAATGAAATACTATTTAAAAATCAAATGAAAATACAGGCATACCTCAGAGATATTGCTGGTTCGGTTTCAGAGCACTGCAATAAAGTGAGTATCACAATAAAGCGAGTCACAAATTTTTTGGTTTCTCAGTGCACATAAAAGTTATGTTTACACTCTACTGTAGTCCACTAGGTGTTCAATACTATTATGTCTTAGAAAACAATGTACACACCTTGATTAATACTTTGTGGCTGTAAAGTGCTAACCATTTTCTGAGCCTTCAGAGAGTCATAACAGTAACATTAAAGATCACTGATCACCATAAAACAAATAAAATAATAATGAAAAAGTTTGAAATATTGCACGAATTACCAAAAGGTGAAACAGGTGCAAAGTGAGCAAATGCTTCTGGAAAACTGAGGCCAATAGACTTGCTCTGCACAGGGTCGCCGCAAACCTTCAATCTGTAAAAAAAACACAGTATCTGCAAAGCTCATAAAGCAGAGGGCAGTAAAACAAGGTCTGCCTGTAATGCTACAAACTTTAGAAAGAGAATTGTAAGAACTACATAGAAAGAATGTTGAGCCCAACAGAGACTAGACATTGAAAGAGTGTTTAAGTAGATCAGAAAAAATAGAAAAAATATATACATAGTTGCATTTACAGACATCTGGGGAAGCTCGCATTTAATTTAAATAAAAGATTATTAACAAAACAAGAGCATTTATCAACGTTGGTTTTGAAGGAATAAAGAAACCATATTTTGGTCCATGTTTTTCTCATTATGGTACACTGGAATATTTCTTAAGTAACTGGCCACACGGTCTTCTGACTTGATTTATTATTCTGTCAAGTAGAGTTCTGTGATTCTTGAAAGCACTTTAGAAATCGCTCGAGGTTTTAAAATTCATAAAAATAAATGAATTAAGAACTAAGGATGAAGTGACGTTCCTTTTGTACTTCACTTTCTGTATGATGATACCACTAGAAAAGCTATACAATTATATAATTATTTACATCCACGTGGTCTACTGTGTTGCACGAAATGCTTTCATATATATTTGTTTTGTGTTTCTCATCTAGCCTTGCAGAAGTGGGAATTATTTCTATATTGCAAATGAGATAACTAAAGCTAAATGGATAATTACCCCATGCCTCTTCCCCCTACTTCTAATGGAATTGAATATGCTTTAAGTCAGCAAATGTTGTTGTTTATTACATGTAAAACAGTGAGCTGAGTACTGCAGTATATGTAAAAGTGTATGAAACCCATTTTCTGGTTTCATGGAGTTTGCACTCTAACAGGGGGAGGCAGGGTGAAATAAATTGGCAAAAAATCTAATATTAACGCAAACTCTCAGGATTTTGGAGTTGAGGAAAGTCTCGTGCATTTGAAAGGCTCATAAAAAGCTATACTTAAATTGGCCTTTAAAATAGGTCATCTTATTTTCCTTAATAAAAATAAAACAGAAAAGTACAAAGTGTAATGCCCTTTTGTCCAAGTGTATAAAATTTTGTCTCATGAGGAGACTCAAGGAAGTAGAGTGGATTAGTAATTCTTAGGTCAGAGACAAACACTGACCACTGGCCACATGGAAATCCTGGAATCTGATTCTTGGTTTGGTGCTCCAAGGATCAACAAGAGTGATGAGTCAGGCACATAAAGAACCGGGAGGGCATCAGATTGCAGCTGGAAATCTTACTATTCAGCCTGTCAACTTGTCATCATCTCTCCCAGTCTGGTCAGTTGTACATATGCCTTGAGAATTAATGTAAATATTCTAGACTAGAATCTAGGTTTACATTGATAATCTTTCTTCTGATTTTTAGTCTTCTTTGAAATATTGTGTTTTTCAGCTTCAGAAGACAAAGGAACTCCAGGGAGTGGCCTGCTGGCTGTGTCTGCATCTCTTGAAAATTGATTGACATTCAGAATCCAGGTGAGTTTCTTCCTTTGAATAAATCACCCTCTTTCCCATATATTATGACCACAGCTGTCAGTGGTCTCCAAGTCCAGCTAGTTAGAAATGGGGCTTTTGAAGCCAAAGTCACAGGTTCACTTTCGTCAAGGACCAGTTAGCTCCGGCCTGCTTCATCCCCGATATCTGAACCCACAATTGGGCTAGTCATTCCCTAGCCTCGAAGGGGAACTTGATACAACAGTGTGAATGGGCACATCCATCGCACCTGTAGACAGATGCAGATAAGCTAGAAGTCATACCCACGTGACTCAGTAACAGTGCATCAATCACAGATTCATAGAGCAGGGTCTGAGCCCCACAATTAACTGATTATGTAACCTTGGAGGAATTCATTAAACTCTCTAAATCTTCAGAAAGAACAAATGTCAACTGGTCTCTGGTCATCTGCACCGACACTTCAATCTCACATTTGCAAAACCACAGTTATTTCCTTCCCAGCATCTCAATCTAATCCCATTCGCACACTTCCTAAATGAGTGTCCAGGACCCATCTCAATTCTGTCACCCTAGTCAGGAATCTAAGGATTTTCCTAGTTTCTTCCCCTTGCCTTTGTGTTTAATGAATTTTTTAAAATGGTCTCCTAAAAATGTTTTATATATCCCCGCATCTCATCCCTATTCCCTCATCCTGGCACCACCCTTTCTGTTTCTGGTTTGAATCACTGGAATCAACCCCTCATTGAGCCCCTTCCTCTCACCTCATCCCTCCTCATCCTAACCCTGCCCCCAGCCTTCCCTCGTGTGACCAGCAGAGCGCTGCCTCTCAGATGCATATCTCATCATGTAACCATGAGGCTCAATATTTTCCATTATTCTGCCAGCAGCTTCGTGTTCCACGTCAAACTCTGCCCCTCACGGTGTTCTCTGTCCAATCTTTGCACTTGTTTTTTGCCATTGCCTCTGCTCTTCCCTCTATGTGGAAAGCCCTCCTCCCTCCGGGACACCTGGGAGACTGCTTCACCCCAGGTCTCAGTTTACATGTCCCCATGTGCAAGGCTTTCTACACTCACTGGGTGAACTAAGGGGTTTTGGGGTTGGTTGGGGTTTTTCCCCAAGAAAACAAACCTTGTGAAAATTATTTATAATTTTGTAATTGTTTCTCCTGTTTTTCCCAACACATTCTAAAATCATGACGAAGACAGATTACCTTTTGATCACTATATTCCCCCGTATTTAGAATAGTGTCTGACACAGAGTGACCACTAGGTAGGTCGGTCTAACCAACACGTGAAAGTGTGGATGCTAAACGGAAAAACATGTAGTCTAATGGCACCTGATGATCTGGCTGTACCTTTGGGCTGCAAGAGCCATAGAGGGTAGACATTCAGCAAGACCAATCCAGAGCTATAGAGAAATGGAGGGTGGACATGAGCTAGAAAGTTACAGGGCACTGGGTGCTGAGTGGGAGAAGGGCCAAAATAGGAGCCCTCAGAATCAGGATGGGGGGTGGAGCTCAGAAATAAACACTTTGAGGTTGTTTCCTGTGGAGTTCTGTTCTGTGTGATCATCGGCTAATACTCCCCATAAATCAGGAATGTGTGGGCACTCGGGTATACATGTGTGGGGGCGGATTATGTGTGTGTTTGAGAGAAAGAGAGGAGACAGAGACACAGAAATATAGAGATAGAGATAAGAGAGAGAGAGAGAATGAGAGAATCTTAGGTGTACCTTTGAAAATAAGTAGGGCTTTGTTTCATGCTGGGTGGATGGGCTACAGCACCCAGACCATAATTTCACAGTTAGGTATCCAAGCAGCAGAGGAAACCCAGTGAATTCCTTGAGAAACCTTGGACATAGACTTTGGAATTAAGGGTTTGAGTCAGTCTTGGCTTAGTGTTGAAGAGTAGGACTGCTTCTCATGTTGTCTCTGGGTGACAGTAGGAATGGAAACTTCATGCTTAATGTCAATTTTGTATTCTAATAAACACAACCTCCAACTCTGCTCTATCTTTTAATCTCCAAAGTCTGAACCCACACCCTGTTATAAATTAGGGAGGTTCGTCCACCCTCTCAGTTTCTGGGGGGTTGAATAATATTCTGTGGGTCTGAATATCTGAATATTTCTACCTGAACCAATGAAGCAATCATAAAAACATATCCCTTGATGGATTAAGCCACTTCCTGGTACCTTCATGCAGTGTAAGTAAGGCAATAGTCGTGTCTCTCATTGAAAGTCAGTCGTGTGTTCCTACATCCTCGGGAATCACTTCCCTGAAGAACACACATCACAGAGCATAACTCCACATTACCTTTGAGACCTGCTTTCAAGGGTTCTTTTCTTCCTGAAGCCCACCCAGGTTTTCATTAGCTCACATGACTTGTTGCCCTGTACTTGTATCAGAACTCTCGGGGAGCTTTATTGTCCATTATATTGCTTCACTGCATGGACCAGGTACCTCCATCATTAAGCTGAAAGAAACAATAAGCACTGCACTCCTGGGCACAGCTTGGGCAGAAGGGCATTGTAAGCTGGGCAATGGCTTAATGATCCACGAGGTGCAGAGGCTCTGCCAACTTTAACTGAGCCTCAGCTCTCCTTCCTTTTAGAGTGAAAGAAAAAAATAAAGTGCAACCCTGCCTCATCATTTAGGCATTCATTTCAGATGTGTTTACTGTAATTGTCTCTTCCCAAACCTCCCTGTTCATTCATACTTCCCCTGCTAGGAAAGGAACATGGTATTTTAGCTATTTGAATATTTTTGAAGAAATTGTATAAACATTATTGCAAAATCATTTTGTTCTGTTCCCATTCAACTTTTAGAGAATTCACAAATTCGACTTACTGTTTTCTAGTGACATCACCTCTTGATACTGCCCTGCCTTCCTCTCGCCATTCAAAAGAAGTAACAGGATCACCAGATATACCATGTAGGTAGTTCATGGTTATAAATAGGGTTTTCTTTCACCAATAAGAGCTAAATTTGCTTTAATCTAGCATCTGGAAACTAAAAATAAGTCACCCTTTTGCAATTCTCCCAAATACACTGATGTGTCCACAGACTTTAATGTGAGAAGCCATCCAGCCATTCTTTATTTTTTCCTTGTCCATATGAATTAGATGTATTTTTATTTACTTACTTATCTTAATAAATGTATATAGTGTTGCTGAGAGATGCTTCTAATAGTAGTGACCACAAGTCTCTGGAAAATCAGGTATTTCCTTACACAATTCAGTTTTGAGGCTTAATCAACACTTCATATTTATTTAGGGACCTTTATCTTTACCCAGTTTTTCTCATCTCACTGCGCTTCAGTTATGCATCCCAAATCAGACAGTCTCAAACCTGCGTATTTTATTTATTTATATTTTTAAAACCTGCTTATTTTAATCACATCTTCACTTTTTGGCTTTCTCTGGGCCTAGTGCATCTACATATCCATACTATAAACAGATGCAGAAGAAATTTTGAGTAAATTGACAGACAAATCATGTTCCTGAATGGGGAGGCTAAACACTAAGATGTCAATTTCTCATAAATCTATTGATAAGTTTGACATCATTCCAAATAAACTTTATATATATA
>NW_020173033.1:691416-805779 GCF_003031525.2 Neophocaena asiaeorientalis asiaeorientalis | reverse complement strand
TAAGTTGATCTGCAAATAAAAGGTTTCGTCTAGGTAGGAAGACTCAAGAACTTTGGGAAAAAAAATAGTAATAAGGGGAGGCTTGTTTTTGCCAATAAATATACTACAAAAAAATTTTAAATGAGTAGTAGAAGAAAATAATAAAACCTGATAGATATAAAATAGTATTTGATAAAGATAGTCACACAAATAAATGAGAGAATAAAAAAAGGGTTAAGTGGTGCTGGGACAATTGGTAATATATTTGGAAAAATAAAATAAAATCAGATCCTCAACTCATATCTTACACTAGCTTAAATTATATATGGAATAAAAAGATTACTGTAGGGCTTCCCTGGTGGTGCAGTGGTTGAGAGTCTGCCTACCGATGCAGGGGACACGGGTTCGTGCCCCGGTCCGGGAAGATCCCACATGCCGCGGAGCGGCTGGGTCCGTGAGCCATGGCCGTTGAGCCTGTGCGTCCGGAGCCTGTGCTCCGCAACGGGAGAGGCCACAACAGTGAGAGGCCCACATACCGCAAAAAAAAAGAAAAAAAAAAAAAAGAAGATTACTGTAAAACATAAAAAAAGAAAGAAGGGAATATAAGCAAATGATAAGGTGATTCTTTCTAAGCAAAAGAGAAGTGGAAAACTTCACAGTAAAGAAGAAAGAGATTAGACCACAAAATAATTTAGTTAAAACTTATATATGGATAAAAATCGGATAAATAAAATTAAATTTCAAATTGGGGAATTTAGTTGAGACAAACTTGTTAAAGTATTAATGGTTTCAATATACCATAAGTTAAAATAAATAAGATACTAATAATCTAATTGAATAAAAAATGGTAAGATAACTTGAAGAGAAAATTCATAATAAAAATACAATAAAATTCTATTTTTCTTGCAATCTAGCAATCAAATAAAGGCAAAATAATTAAGATATGTTTGCCTTCAGAATGTGAAAATATGTACAGTGTATAGACTGGCTATGGTGATAAGAGCTCAGTGTTAGTCTCCCACTCTCCTTGTAACAAATTACCACAAGCTTAGTGCCTTAAAAAACAGAAATCTATTTTATTACAGTTCTGGAGAACAGATGTCCAAATCAGTTTCAGTAGGCTAAAGTCAAGTTGTCAGCGGGGCCACACTCCCTCCTGAGAGTCTAGGGGAGAATCCATTCTTGCCTCTTCCAGCTTTTGTTGGCTGCCATATTCCTTGGTTTGTGGCCACATCACTCCAATTTCTGCCTCTTTGGTCACAGGGCCGAGAGGTCAAATATCCCTACTTCTCCTTCTTAGAACAATGCTTGTGATTACTTTTAGGACCCACATGGATAATACAGGATACTCTTCCTATCTCAAGATCATTAACTTAATCACATGTGTAAAAAAGCATTTTTTTAATGTAAGGCAGTATTGACAGGTTCTAGGGATTAGAATCCTACTCACTCATATTCTGCCAGTGGAAACAGAGATGGGGAGGAACTCAGGAAAACAAGTTGGTACACATCACAAGTCTGAAATGACCACATTCTATATATAGTTCCACTACTAAGGTAACAAAAAGTCATTGATGGAAAATTACACTTCTTACAAATTTATTAAAATTATTTTTTTAAATGGACAATTCTGTTTAACAAAGGATCCATGTGTCTGTAAATAAATAAGTTAAGGTTTAAAATTATGTTGTGAAACATGTATAATCATGTATAATTCATGAGAAAATATTTTAAAAAGTTAAATAGATATTTCCATCTCAATAAATGTATTTTTATGTAGTTATTATGGCTATATTTATTTTTATATTATTAATATGTTCATGTACATGAAAATATGATTGCCCCAAAAGTCTAAATGCAGTTTTAAGCTTTATTAACTTCAGAAGTAGAAGTGCTGCAATTTTTTGAAAATTTGAAAATTAGCAATCAGCCTTTGTAATTTCTATTTTTTCAGAAATTTGTCTATTTCCTCTAAATTATAGTTTTTATAAAATTTTTCATAGGATCCTATTATTTTTTAAAAATCTGTTTAATTTTAGAATAGTTTTAGGTTCACAGAAAAGTTACAAAGATAGTGCAGAGAATTCCCATACATCCTACCCCCAGATGTGATAGAAATTCATAGTTCCCCCTGAGGGAAGTGGTTACAGCAGAACCTAGAATAAAGATGATGACTTCTTGACTTTTAAGTTTTAAAGGTACTATTCAGGTGTGAGACAGAAAATATTTTAAAAGAGAATGTGAGCAGGTTGAACCAATATTTCTTCTTACCCTCCCCAGATTAGGAAAAAGGCCGTTGTGCAAGGGTCAGGGGACTCAAATCTTTTTGAAGAGGGAAGAGGAAAGTCCAAAGTCAATATGGGGTCTTCAAACACTGTATCTTGCAGACCAAGTCCTAGAAGACACCCAATGATTAGTTAACAGTTATTTGCTGAACCCCTCCTCTGTGCTAGGCTCTGGAGATACCAGGTGTGAGCAAAAGTAAACCCACCCTTTATCCACAGTTAGAAAATTTCCCTTAGAAAGGGAAACACTGTGGACATATGCAGAAGTGGAAGAAGCAACATCTTCCAAAAAACACAGGGTGAGAGTGAGACCAGGGACCCATAGAAACCTTTCTTCTTCAGAGACAGACAGGGATTGGAAGAAGTTATTTAGTATTTTATTGAGGGGAATGTAATCATGGTTTCTGTCTTGAGGCTTTTATCTTTCCATTGATGTAAGAGGTAATGGTGTCTGGAAAGAATAAAGCAGGAGCTTTAGTGAACCAGGATGTGCTTTAAAGAGCTCCGCTAGGAAATATTCGACAGGGGTAAATAAATGTGTATAGCAGGATGGGAAAAGAAAAGAAAAGAAAAGAAAAATGCCTGATGGTGTGCCTACATTTAGGGAGCTTGAAACCATGGGGAAACCGATGTGCTGAGTAATGGGTTTTCTTCTTCATTGGATATTGGACTGAGCCTAATACCTTTAACCACCCAACTTCCGCCACTCCAAAGGCAGGCAACCAAAAGAATATGGTTCTGGCCATTTCTGTCTAGCCCCAGCCTCAATCTTGAACCCGTTCATCTGGTCCCTCTTCACACTCAGCTTCCACATCTGTCCTGAAGATTTTGATCTCCTTCTAAAATTCTCAGCTGCTGACCTATAGTTCGCACCTTTGTTCTCCAGGCAAACTTAAAGGCAGTAAGGAGATTGAGTGAACACTGAGATAATTAATAGGGAATATCAGTTATCCAGATTAAGTGGGGGAAAAAAATAAGAGTTATTTCAAAAGAGGACCTACACATGATGGTAATGGAGTAACTGGGAGAGTTGGAAGGGATGATAGAGAAAGCTAAAGTGAATGTGGGGAGGTAAAAAAGTTAGTGGGATTAACAGTTTACGGTCAGAGATGAGAATTTCTGACTTTACCATAATGCAGTGGAAACACATTTGCCCTGTGACCAAAATCCAAGGTGTGGTCAATTAGTGTGTGTTGAGAGTCAAGTAAAGGTTAAGGTTGTTAACATTTTGTTTCCGAAGGACTTTAAAACTGGAGTATTGTATAATCAACAGCAATTCATATTATCTTATTAGTCTTCCAGCACTATCAAATAATTTTCACAGAAACTTTGTAATAGTAATATTTTTTAAAAACCACAACTGTTCCATGTATATACTACAAATAGAGGAGAGTGTGGAAGGTGGAGAGAGAGAGAGATGGAGACAGAGAGAGAATGAGAATGAATTAATATAGTATCAGTGTAGTGCAAAGGACAATCAGTATCACACTTTCAGTAAATTTAATTAATGTCTCTGTCCTTCCTTCCAACTCTCCTGATTACTCCATTACCATCATTTATAGGTCCTCTTCTGTCTATTGTCGTAGTATTTGCCATACGCTGGAGTCCATGTAAAAAATTTCCAGCAATCTTTGGAAAACTGATAATTTTTGTGATCCATTGATCTAGTGATGAAAACTATAAAAGGATAAGAAACTGGCAAACCCAGAGAAGACCAATGAAAGGTTTTGCTTGTTTGTTCAAAACAGGTGGAGTGTTTATAAATGTAATAGATTTTTAGAGGCAATCCTAGACTTGATAGGTGACAAATATTTTAGCTCTTCTTCGCAGATAGAGAAATACAAGGCACAGAAAAGTAAATGACTTTTCCCAAGTGAGAATGAATGAGAACCCAAGAATCTCTCCCATCTTTAATCGGGAGAATAGAAATCCATCCTTTGAATTCTGGAACTAGTCTTTATCACAGTTTTACAGTGAAAACCTATTCCTCTCTCCCCACCCCTTCCTGATTCCTGTGATCACTAAGACTGAGGCCAAATGCCAGAGAAACCTCTATTGTAGGAGGATGGAAATGCAGGAGGTGGTGACAGCAGTTGTGTTTCTTTTCATTTCCTTTCGTCTTTTTTCTTTTCTTTTTTTTTTAAATTTATTTATTTATTTTTGGCTGTGTTGGGTCTTCGTTTCTGTGCGAGGGCTCTCTCTAGTTGCGGCAAGCGGGGGCCACTCTTCATCGCGGTGCGCGGGCCTCTCACTATCGCGGCCTCTCTTGTTGCGGAGCACAGGCTCCAGACGTGCAGGCTCAGTAGTTGTGGCTCACGGGCCTAGTTGCTCCGTGGCATGTGGGATCCTCCCAGACCAGGGCTCGAACCCGTGTCCCCTACATTAGCAGGCAGATTCTCAACCACTGCGCTACCAGGGAAGCCCCTTTTCTTTTCTTTTAAATGGCTTTTTCCTTGGTGTTTAGCATCCCTAAACTTTCTGCCTATAAAAAACTGGATTCTGGTATCTATGCAGCATAAACATATGACTGTGTTTAAAGGGGATCATTTGTTGATTTCTTTGCTACCTATACAGCTGGAGGAAGGACTTCGGAAAACCACGCGGGTGTACACGGAAACTCCATTCTTTCGTTTGTGAATGCCTGAAACATGCCCAAACAAGCTAGAGTGTGGAACTGGAACCTCCAAGGATGTCCCAGGTACCATAGCAACAAATCACAAGCGTTTCTGTACAATACAGCATGTCAATGAAATTATGACTGCGAGGCTCCTTTACGTGTAGATGGTTGATAAGATCGACTCCAGCTATTCTGACCATTACGGTATAAGGAGTCTCATGTCAACACAGCTGCCTTATCAACTTTAATGCTTTAACGACTCTGTTGTGGTGAATATGCAATGACTTTGATAGTTATGATTTGCCATACTTAGAAACATGTGGATTAAGCAAGGCTGAAATTACACGTGAATCCAATCTTTGAAACACTAAACCTTTGTTGAAATTCCTTCTTTCTCTCTCTTGAAGTAACATTGATTATTAATAGCTGATTATTAAACTAATTAAAATTTATTTAGAGAAGCAGAAAAATATCAAATAGAGCAAAGAGAAACTTAAAACTCATTCTTAACTTTACCATGAAAATATAATCATCAAATATAACCAACTTTAAGCAGTTCATCTATTAAAAAAGTGATTTTTTATTTAACATTTTATCCTGAGCATTTTCCTAATATCCTATTTAATATATAATGTTTCATTTAATCATGTTCTACTGTTGGGCATTTAGACTATTTCTAATTTCAATACATTATAAATAAAGTTATACTGGAATGTTTTTCTATGTTTTAACATGTATTTGACATATAGTCTAGAATTAAAACTACTGGATCAAATGTTGTACATTCCTTTAAACTTCCGATATAAATTTCTTCCAGGAAAGAAAGCATAAAATAATTCGTATTTATTTTCACTTTCACAGCACAAGGTGCTGCTACATTTTACAAGGCTCTGTAGTTATCCTAATTACATTAATTTACAAATATTGTGGTACTAGTGTTTACTTTTTCAGGCTTATTGTCAATTCGCTTATTTTATTCATGAAGTGTGTGTGTTCTTTGCCCACTTGATTAGATTTAGCCTATTCCTATTATTTTGCACAAATGTTTTGCTTTTTTCTGACTTGAAAATACTTTCTTCATTTTTTGGCTTTCTTCACAATTTCATTTATATATTTATTGCATTTGGAAATCTGTTACACATAACCAAATATACTGAAAATTTTATTTGGAGTTCTCTACTTACTTTTATGATCTCTATGCAAGATTAGATAAGTATTTCCAAAATTTTCTTCTAGGTGTTTTATTATTCAAAATTTCTTATTTAATTTTATTACTTATCTGGAAAGTACCCTAATGCTTTCTATGTGTATATTATTCACATGGCCTCAAACGGAGATGGATTTATACCTTGTATAGTAAAACAAAATTAAGCCTAATTCATTTTCTTAACAATAAAAAATTAATTTTTAAAGATAGTAACTCTAATACTGACAAAAATACGCTTCAAAAGTATTAAAGACATACTTGAAAAAATGTAATATATGAATTAATTAAAAGTGGGTACAATAAGAGACAATGCTGTTAATTGAAAACATTTACATTGGAGTAATACCTACATCTTTTTTCCTTTAATAATAATAATGGTATCTAGGCGTTGTCTATTAACTTATCAGTCTCTCATTGTCTAATTTTTATTGCACTTCAGAGTACAAGTCCATTCACATTAAGAATATGTGCTTGCCACATAGGAAAAAATGGATCAACCTGCCTTTCATCTGTTTCCCAGTTTATTGTGAGAAAATCACCTTTTTGGGGCCTACTGACTTTGAAACCCCTTTCGAAAGGAGCACTGTGTGTGCTCTCCAGGTCTAGAGCTTTGTTCTACATGCTTTCTCAAACTTGCTGTGGTGAAAGAACTGAAAGCAATTACAAAATGTTGTTTATGTCCAGCAAAATAGAGAGCAGGACTGAGCCTTATTTGGCTGTGATTTACAATGAATGATATGGTGAAGCAGCTAACATAACTTACAAGCTATCTTTGCACCAAACTTAGCAGTGAAGGGTACACACTCACTGGGCCGTAGCAGGGAGTACTCTTTTATTAAGTTCCACCCAGTACAACCTCGATGAAATGTACATAACACCACCGCAAAAACAAGAAACAAATGAGAGAATTATTCATTTCTATATTCTCCACAGAGTTCAGCACATGGTGTTTTGCAAGTAGAAAATTTTCTGTATGATAAATAGTCACTGAACTGTGACAATATTACTATATTGCATTATGGAAAAGCAATCAGCCATTTTTAAACAATTTGTTTTAGCTATATAAGATGGATTTTGTATATTGTTTTCTTGCTCAACATTTTATTATGAGTATTTTCCCTACTATCCCATTTAATAAATGATATTCTATTTAATCATATTCTATTATTGGGCATTTAGGTTGTTTCTAAAATCTGTATATTATAAATAGAATTATACTTATTTTTCCTTATGCAAAAATAAATTTTAAACAGAAAATAACTAGAAATATATAATTCTTGTTTGCCATTTTTAACATCTCTGACATCTACAAAGAAATGTTTTTCAAACTGAATATGTGATCATTTAAAATAGCTGTGAAGGGAACAGAATGAATGTTTTCTTCTTTAAAAGATGAGAGCCCTTATATTTCCTTAAATAATTTAGATAATCACATACCAGATTTGCATAAATCATAGTACTTATTTATCATTATTTACTATATTACTTATGTCACAAATTGAAATACCATTTTCAAATCAGTTCTGAAGAATATGTCATATTTAATGATTTTCCCTATTATGCCAATTTTTCCAACATTATTTTTGGAAGTTTCAATTGCTTTCAAGCCTACCCACCCACATCAATATTTTGGCTTTGTTTAATTTGAATTTGCTAATGGGTTTTATCCAAGGTCAACACTCATCTAGACATAGAAATAAAAGAAAAAGGCAGTCACTATTAAAAAATGTTAAGCACCACAGTTTACTTATTTTTGTTGTGAATTGGGTTCAATTATTATCAAGCTAAATGCCTCAGATTAATCAATAGTAATTATTTCTTCAAGAGAGGATGTAAATCAATATTAGGACTTTTCAGGATATTTCACAGATATCAATCAAGAATCTGTGTGCATTTGTGTGCATTGTAGCAAGAATAAAGTGGGAAATAATGCATCATTTGCTTGAAAAGGTGGGAAAACAATGTTCTTTCAAGAATCTCTATATTATATTGTTTTTGCAGACAAAGAAAGCAAAGTTCCAAGAAGTCGCTTGTCTAAATATTAGAAAATGTTAAAAAAAAAAAAAGAGCAGTAAAAACATGTATAACCAATTTTCCATGCAGAAATGAATTCTCAACTTTGCAGAATAATCTAGAAATATCTTAATTCCTGTTTGACATATTTATCTTCTGTTAATTATTTTTGCATATAAGCCCTAAAGCTCCCTAGAATAAATTGAAGGGGCTAAGGGTTGGGAGAGAGAGAGAGAGAGAGTTCATGGAGCCTGAAGCAGATGTTTCTCCCATGTGGTCTTTCATTACCCCATACTCTCCCTTTCATCTTTCCATAGCTCCTTCACTTGACTGGATCCTTCATTTGGTCAGGGCACTGTTGAACTTTTTCCTGTCTCTGTTCCATTTGCCTGGTATGATGTCTGGTCACAGTAGTTCCTCCACAGTTCCCTGTATGTCAGTGGAATGAACAAAAGGAAGGAAGGATAGACAGAAAGAAAGAAGGAAGGACAAGGCTAGAAGAAATCTTAATTTCCTGAACCTAGCTCATTAAAAGTAAACTTTCATTTTCATCACCCAAAGAGTAGGAGACAGAACGAAGAAACTAGCATGTTAACCAACTCTCAAATTCAGTCTTCAGACTAGAGGTTTATCCTTTGATTTAGAAGTTGGACATTCCTGGGGATTAGACATAATGATATTCAAATGAAAGACTTAAAACTGCATTCCAGAGCACTTTAAGCATTCGTGTTTCATCCACAATACTGTGGAAGCAAGAATGATACAATTTTACAATAGAGCTTGTACTAGCTCATCAATTATAGAGTAGGTTCTATGTTAGTTATTACTACTCTGACCAAGAACATTAAATGGACATTCAAACCACAACTTTGAAATAAGACATTGTTCACTGCCAAGGGAATGATCTTGTGCCGATAGGCATTTGATATCTATTAGTGAAGTCATCTGTAAACTGAGAGGCTTTTGCCACATATGAGAAAACTGACCTGAAAGAACCTGAGCCATCAACTGTGCTAGACTGAGACTGGCTGAAAACACACTTCACTCCAGAAAATGCAGCAAGTACACACATGGCAATAAGAGGTCCACGTTTTAGAGGAAACAACTCTGAGCTCTTTCTCCTTTTCCCCTCCTCTTCCTTTCAACAACAACTCTTGAAAAAAAGGTAAACTTGGGCTTCCCTGGCAGTGCATTGGCTGGGAGTCCACCTGCCAATGCAGGGGACACAGGTTCGAGCCCTGGTCTGGGAAGATCCCACGTGCCGCGGAGCAGATAGGCCTGTGCGCCACAACTACTGAGCCTGCTCTCTAGAGCCCGCAAGCCACAACTGCTGAGCCTGTGTGCCACAACTACTGAAGCCCGCGCGCTTAGAGCCCATGCTCCGCAACAAGAGAAGCCACCACAATGAGAAGCCCGCGCACTACAATGAAGAGTAGCCTCCACTCGCCACAGCTAGAGAAAGCCCACGCATAGTAATGAAGACCCAACACAGCCATTAATAAATAAATAAATAAAATTTATTTTTTAAAAAAAGAGGATAAACTCTTTATGTTCATGTCCAATTAGATCAGAATTTTTAAAAGAAGTAAGATAGGTAGATAGATAGATAGATACAGATAAATAATTTGGCTTCCAAAAAAAGATGAATGCATTCATCAAAACACTGAGGAAAAAATTGACAGGCTTTGAAATGTGACACCAAGTACCAATTCAGAGCAATTAACTAGTGATGAATAAACAGGCAGGTTAGACTCTCTTCTCACTCACAACCACTTGGAACATATTTCTAGGGAAGCACATTTGTTTTTGGCATAAACAGCATAATAAGCACAAACTAGAACAGCGACCACCCCCCTGGGGTTTGGCGGTCTCAGCACCCAGGGAACATTGTCTGGAGACATTTTTAATTGTCAGCACTGTGTGAGGCATCTAATGGGTAGAGGGCGGGGATGCTGGTAACATCCTGCAATTCACAGAAGAGTATTGCATGACAAAATATCTTCTGGCCCAAAATGTCAATAGGCTCGAGATGGAGATATCCTGCACTAAATAAAGCATTTGGAATCAGAAGCACATAAAGGAAAGGGCAGTAAACAGAAAACACGCAGCAACTATGTGATAGCAAAGACACTAAGGATATGAGAGTGAAAACAGTAGGTGGTAAACATGGAAAGGCCAAGGATATAACTAAACATTTGTGCCAGCCCAATCTGATGCGACATTCCCAGGTAGCTCATGTCATGAAATACCGCATTTGCTGAGCCTGGCGGCCACATCACTTTCCTTACCTCCCACTCTTTCTCCAAAATGGGCATTGCCTACTCTTTCCCTTTTCACTCTTGTCACACTTCTGACAATCGGAAGCTAATAGAGGACATATGCCAGCTCAACAGGCTCTCTGCCAGTGACCTTTGGAATGTTCTTTCACACTCAGTGATGTCTGAAGGAGTAGGAATTTTCTAGGTTTTCTACTCTTGGTCCTTTATGTTTCCTTCCTGATAGAGCGTCCCTGGTTCTCTTCCCTCCCTCAATCTCCACTGAGGGAATCACCTTCATTTTTTTTTTTTCCTGAACTCACCTAAACACAGAAGTAAAGCATTTGCACTCAATATTCTTTGTGATGTACTCTTCTCGACCCAATTGCCAACTACTCCTTGTCTTATGCTTATGAACTTAAGAGAAAGAAGGACAATTAATATTACGTGGATCCCCATTATCCAATTTTAAGACACTTGCTCTTTTACCCCATGGCAATCATCATCTATATCCTGTTAGTCACAGAGGGTTTCCCTAACACAATTTTCCCTTCTGAGTATTCTGGCTTGGCTTGATTTAGTCATTTGACACTGTTGGATGAGCACACCAGGCTGGTTCTGTTTCCTTTGAACTATGTGCCTTGACCCAATAAACACTTGCCAAGCTCTGTTTTAACAGCCTTCGAAGCCCTCAAATGGGTTCTGAAGATCCAGAGGTTACCTAGAACCACTCAAGTGTGTAATTCTTCAGGAAGTGTACAATTTCTTTGGTTTCAGGTTTAGAAAAACAGCGATTTGTCATGTTTCCTACTTCTAAGTTGATAGACCTCACTCATGTGGTTTGCGTCTGAGCTACCCCGTAAGAAGGAAGTAAACTGTCAAGTTGTTTATTTCTGCGTGATTTTCTTATCTCATAATAACACTGAGCTCGCTTCATCAGATCTGTGTTCAATAACATCTGTTGAATTCCTTTGCAGGTCACCAGTCTCTTTCCACAAATGACAGGTTCTGGGAAAGGAAGAGTTAAACGTTTTGACAATGGTGTCAAAACAAAATAAAAGGCAAAAGGTAACTGGCATAGCTGCTCTCTATTCATGGGAAATAAAGACTCTGTTCTGATTTCATCTCACACGCCACCTTCTTTTAAATGCTATTTCATTATAGATGAAAAGCAAGATAGGAAACTCCACAAAAGACACCCAGAAAAAAAATCTTCCTTCCTGATCATAAGCATTCACTTAGTGACAAGAAGAAGCCCTGCCTGTGGATGTCAGCAGAGCAACATTGGCCTCTGTGTGATCTCAGATGTGAGTCCTCTGTACAAAAGTAAGTGGGACAGCCGAAGGATTGGGTTTTATCTTACCTTATAGACCTTCAGCTTGATTTCAAAGTCTGGAAGTCATACTTCCTAAATCTTTGGCAATTGTGTGTGTGTGTTTAAATTGTCTATCACAATAAAGCAGTGTACATCATCGATGTTTATTAGGTGTCCAAAAAAGACTCATTGCTGACCCTGTACTCCAGGCAGCCATCCTTTTTTTGTGCATGATGACATAGCATAGTCCATGGTCGTTCAGCACATGAATTTGGAGTGAAGTTAGTTTGGGGAAAACTTCTCATAAACATATTTATCATTTATATAGCATATATAAAGTGATTTCCCTGACTTAAAAACATCTAGGACACATGTTTATAACATACACTTGGCAATTCATCATCTACTCCCTTAGGACATCTTTGTAATTGCTACCTTAGACGTTTATTTAAATTTTCTGTTCTTTGCTATTTTTTTTTAAGTCTCAAGTTCTCGTAACTTGACTCTTAAAGTAAATTGTAACATTGCTTATGCGTTTTTTACACATTTTTTGCAACCAATGGACTATGAGCTCTGAGGGAGTTGAGTTTTGTTCAGTCTACCAGGGTGCCTAGAAGACCTGAGGCATAGTAGACGCATAATATTCAATACACATTTTTTGGAATAAATTTCAAATCCTCTCACTGTGCCTCAGTCAGAGCCTAACCCATGATGGCGAAGTCCATGTGATCAATAAGTCATGTTGGGCTTCCCTGGTGGTGCAGTGGCTGAGAGTCCGCCTGCCGATGCAGGGGATGCGGGTTCGGGCCCCGGTCCGGGAGGATCCCACATGCCGCGGAGCGGCTGGGCCCGTGAGCCATGGCCGCTGAGCCTGCGCGTCCGGAACCTGTGCTCCGCAACGGGAGAGGCCATAGCAGTGAGAGGCCCCCGTACTGGAAAAAAAAAAAAAAAAGCGTAAAAAAAAAATAAGTCATGTTGACTCTACATGTTGACTTGACTTCAAAATATTGTTTTATGCATTGTTACTCATTGAACATTAATACATACAGGTGTGCCCTAAAACATTCCTACAGAAGAAAGCTTATTCCCCAGCTTTATAGGTGAGGAAACTGATACAGAGCATAACAGGTAAGTTGCCCTAATGCAAGTGCAGAGCTTGGATTCGAACACCAGTCAGTCTCATTCCAGAGCTCAGGACAGTCTCAGTTAGGGGACCACAAGTCTCAGTTTCAAATCATGCTGTGTTGACGAGTACTTTGATATCTTTATATGAGTTAAGCTTTTATTAAAATATTTAATACTCAGTTATAGCACTTTGCATTGTCAAAATGTTTTAAAAATCAAAACTAATTACATTCCTACATTATCCCTATGGTGTAAATATTCTGATTTTCATTTAGTGGAGAATGACAGTAAAACAAAAAAGAGAGCAAACACTTTCTTCAAAGACAATAGAGCTAAATATTTTTGAAATTACTATTCCCTAAGCTTATTCTCACAATGGCTGAGACATGTCTTATAATACATTAAAATTATTAACATTCACATTGTCACTAGTTGGCGGTAAGGCCAGGGATCCCACGCTGGAGTTGCAACAATAACAAAAACATCAAGTAACAAAAATAGCCATCGTTGTTTGGGTGCTTGTAAGGTGGCAAGTAATAGCTTACGTTTTGCACACCAGATTTTATTTAATCTTTGTGCTAACTATATGAGATCCACAGAGCTCATATTGGAAAGGAGTGGAGAATCAGATTGGATAAATAAGGCATGGTTAGATTACATCTTGAAAATCAGGCAGAGGGGTTTAATAGTATTGGCCACTGATGGCTCCTAAGATGAGTTTTTTAGGAAGAATTTCTGGGAGACATTAAATGGCCATGACACCATGAACAGAGCGCAGTTAGTTATGAAGTGTAACCTAATGTGAGATGATGAGTTGGGGACAGTGGGAACTGAAAGGAAGGGAGAGATGCCAGAGATGTTAAATAGGAAGAAATAAGATGTCAGGTTGTGTTTACTACCAAAGGGGAAATCTACCTAGGTACCTGAAATAATGAAGCAGTCCAAGTGTCTAATTTATTCTGGAAATGAGGACAGGATAAGCAATATCTCTAAGCCAACAGGCTGACCTGGAAGCCTGCTGTAGAGCAGAGTAACAAGCCCATGTCAGGAAAGAACACTGGCCTTGTCCCAGCAGTAAAAATGTCTAACTAAGATAGGATAACGGAAGTATAGACGTTGGCTATGGTGACCTTATTTTCAGACTTAAAAAAGGATTTTGTCTTCTAATTTTTAGTACATTTACACAAAGACTTATAAAAAGGTGAAAACCTAAATCACATTCAATTAAATGTTTGTTACTGGTCTGTGTTATTCTTATTATTACATTTTAATTTGGTTTGCTGTAAAAATTACATGATACCTGAAAAGTGTACCTTTGATGTCTTTCTAACCTTTAGACAAATCTTTTGTTTCCTACTTTTGGGAAAATATACTACTCCTTCAAAAATATTGGTCCTTATCACATATTTATATGTCATCACATGATTTCAAAGAGACAATTCAAAATACTGATGACTGCTTTAAAAACAGTCACAATTATTTATAGCTATTGAAGCAAATCTTTAATTCTATATATTTCAAAAGTCAAGAGAGATAATTTAAAAAGAGTGTGTATAGATCTGTTGCATACATAGGATTGATCACTAGAATTTAAAACAAAATGGAGACTTTAAAAACTGCACTGCATACACAAAAGTCAACTAAAATGGATTAGTCTTAAACATAGACCTGAAACTGTAAAACTCTTAGAAGAAAACATAAGGGAAAAGCTTCATGACATTGGCCTTGGCAATGATTTCTTAAATTCAACATCAAAAGCACAGGCAATAAAAGCAACTATAAACAAGTGGGACTACATCAAACTAAAAAACTTCTGTGCAGCAAACAAAACAATAAGCAGAGTGAATAGGAGAAAATATTTGCAAACAATATCTGTGAAAAGAGGTTAATGTCCAAAATATAGAAGGAACTCCTAAAATTCAATGGCAAAAAACAAAACAAAACAAATGCATAACTAAATATGCTCAAAGAACTTGAACAGAAACTTCTCCAAAGAATATATACAAATGGCCAACAGATATATGAAAAGGTATATAAAAAGATGCTCACAATCATTAATCGAGAAAAAAAGCAATCAAAACCACAATGAGATATCACTTCATACCTGCTAGGATGCTAGGATGGTCTTTATAAAAATAACAAAAAACAAATAAACAAGCAAACAAAAATTGTTGAGGTTGTAGAAAAACTGAAATCCATGCACACTGTTGGTGGGAATGTAAAATGGTGCAGCCACCATGGAAAGCAGTATGGAGGTTCCTCAAAAAATTAAAAAATAGGGGGCTTCCCTGGTGGAGCAGTGGTTGGGGGTCCGCCTGCTGATGCGGGGGACGCGGGTTCGTGCCCCAGTCCAGGAGGATCCCACATGCCACGGGGCAGCTGGGCCCGTGAGCCATGGCCACTGGGCCTGTGCGTCCGGAGCCTGTGCTCCGCGGCGGGAGAGGCCGCGACAGTGAGAGGCCCGCGTAGCGAAAAAAAAAAAAAAAATTAAAAAATAGAGCTACTATATGATCTATCAATTCCACTTTAGGGTTTTTAAGCAAAAGAATTGAAATCAGGATCTCAAATACATATTTTCACTCACATGTTCATTACAGCATTATTCAAAATAGCCAAGATGTGGGGAAAAACTCAATGTCCATCAACAGATGAATGGATAAAGAAAATGCAGTATACATATACAACAAAGTGTTTGCCTTATAAAAGAAGGAAATCCTGCAATATGTGACAATATGCATGAATCTTGAGGATATTATGCTAAGTAAAATAAGCCAGTCACAGAAGAACAAATTTTGCATGATTCCACTTGTGTGAGTTATCCAAAATAGTCAAACTCACAGAAGCAGAAAATAGAATGATGGTTGCCAGGGGCTGGGGGCCAGGGCAGTGAGAAGTTGCTATTCAAGGGGTGTAAACTTTCAGTTAAGCAAGATGAAAAGTTCTAGAGATTTGCTGTACAACATTGTGCCTATACTAACAATACTGCCCTGTACACTTAAAAATTTTATTAAGAGGGTAGATCTCATGTTATGTGTTCTTACCACAGTAACAAAAAAATGCATTGTAAAGTGTTTTGTTTTAGACTGGCATTTGATTATTTTCTATAACTTCCTCAAGCGGTATTTAAAGCATCAAAATTATTTATCATTAACCAAAAAAAAAAAAAGCAATTACTGGTTACTGGTCAGGTTTTCATCACCTTCTTATCACTGTTACTGCATATTATTGAATTATGTTCCCAATGCTACAGGAGTGTACAATGCTCTCACTACACTTGGCTGCTAAATGAATCCTGTCAAGCTTGATACACATGATGGGCAACATCTGGACTTGTCATACACATTGACTGGTTATTGATAGCTTCACTGACCTTGTGAAACTACACAATCACATGACATAATAGAATGGAAAAAATACAAGAAACATATAACAAGGACCTAGAAGAACTAAAGAGCAAACAAATAATGATGAATGAAACTAAAACTTCTATAGAAGGAATCAATAGCAGAGTAACTGAGGCAGAAAGACGGATAAGTGACCTAGAAGATAAAATAGTGGAAATAACTAACGCAGAGCAGAGTAAAGAAAAAAGAATGAAAAGAATTGAGGACAGTCTCAGAGACTTCTGAGACAACATTAGGCGCACCACCATTCGAATAATATGGGTCCTAGAAGAAGAAGAGGAAAAGAAAGTGACTGAAAAAATATTTGAAGAGATTATAGTTGAAATTTTCCCTAATATGGGAAAGGAAAGAGTCAATCAAGTCCAGGAAACACAGCAAGTCCCATATAGGATAAATCCAAGGAGTAAAATGCCAAGATACATATTAATCAAACTATCAAAAATTAATACAAAGAAAAAATATTAAAAGCAGCAACGGAAAAGCAACAAATAACATACAAGGGAATCCCCATAAGGTTAACAGCTGATTTCTCAGCAGAAATTCTGTGGCAGGACATATTTAATGTGATGAAAGGGAAAAACCGACAACCAAGATTACTCTACCCAGCAAGGATCTCATTCAGGTTTGATAGAGAAGTTAAAACCTTTACAGACAAGCAACAGCTAAGAGAATTCAGCACCACCAAACCAGCTTTACAACAAATGCTAAAGAAACTTCTCTAGGCAGGAAACACAAGAGAGAAAAATACTTACAATAACAAACCCAAAACAATTAAGAAAATGGGAATAGGAACATACATATCAATAATTACCTTCAAAGTAAGTGGATTAAATGCTCCAACCAAAAACATAGACTGGCTGAATGGATACAAAAACAAGACCTGTATATATGCTGTCTACAAGAGACCAACGTCAGACCTAGGAACATATACAGACTGAAAGTGAGGGCATGGAAAAAGATACTCCATGCAAATGGAAATCAAAAGAAAGCTGAAGTAGCAATTCTCATATCAGACAAAATAGACTTTAAAATAAGGAATGTTACAAGAGACAAAGAAGGACACTACATAATGATGAAGGGATCAATCCAAGAAGAAGATATAACAATTGTAAATATTTATGCACTCAACATAGGAGCACCTCAGTACGTAAGGCAAATGGTAACAGCCATAAAAGGGGAAATAGACAGTAACACAATCATCGTAGGGGACTTTAACACCCCACTTTCACTAATGGACATATCATCCAAAATGAAAATAAATAAGGAAACACAAGCTTTAAATGGTACATTAAACAAGATGGACTTAATTGATATTTATAGGACATTCCATCCAAAAACAACAGAATACGCTTTCTTCTCAAGTGCTCATGGAACATTCTCCAGGATAGATCATATCTTGGGTCACAAATCAAGCCTTGCTAAATTGAAGAAAATTGAAATCATATCAAGTATCTTTTCCAACCACAATGCTATGAGATTAGATATCAATTACAGGAAAAAATCTGTGAAAAATACAAACACATGGAGGCTAAACAATACACTACTAAATAACCAAAAGATCACTGAAGAAATCAGAGAGGAAATCAAAAAATAACTAGAAATAAATGACAATGAAAACACGTTGGCCCAAAACCTATGGGATGCAGCAAAAGCAGTTCTAAGTGGGAAGTTTATACCAATACAACCCTAACTCAAGAAATAAGAAATATCTCAAATAAACAACCTAACCTTATACCTAAAGCAATTAGAGAAAGAAGGACCAAAAAACCCCAGTTAGCAGAAGGAAAGAAATCATAAAGATAAGATCAGAAATAAATGAAAAAGAAATGAAGGAAATGATAGCAAAGATCTATAAAACTAAAAGCTGGTTATTTGAGAAGATAAACAAAGTTGATAAACCATTAGCCAGACTCATCAAGGAAAAGAAGGGAGAAGACTCAATACAATTAGAAATGATTCAGCCTCATCAATAAGTGGTGCTGGGAAAACTGAACAGCTACATGTAAAACAATGAAATTAGAACACTCCCTAACTCCATACACAAAAAAATTCAAAATAGATTAAAGACCTAAATGCAAGCCCAGACACTGTAAAATTCTTAGAGGAAAACATAAGCAGAACACTCTATGACATAAATCATAACAAGATCCTTTTTGACCCAACTTCCAGAGAAATGGAAATAAAAACAAAAATAAACAAATGGGACCTAATGAAACTTAAAAGCTTTTGCACAGCGAAGGAAACCATAAAGAAGACAAAAAGACAACCCTCAGAATGGGAAAAAATATTTGCAAGTGAAGCAACTGACAAAGGATTAATTTCCAAAATATACAAGCAGCTCATGTATTTCAATATCAAAAAAAAACCAAACAACCCAATCCAAAAATGGGCAGAAGACCTAAATAGACATTTCTCCAAAGAAGACCTACAGATTGCCAACAAACACATGAAAGGATGCTCAACATCACTAATCAGTAGAGAAATGCAAATGAAAACTACAATGAGGTATCACCTCACAGCAGTCAGGATGGCCATCGTCAAAAAATCTAGAAACAATAAATGTTGGAGAGGGTGTGGAGAAAAGGGAACCCTCTTGCACTGTTGTTGGAAATGTAAATTGATACAGCCACTATGAAGAACAGTATGGAAGTTCCTTAAAAACAATAGAACTACCATATGACCCAACAATCCCACTACTGGGCATATACCCTGAGAAAACCACAATTTAAAAAGAGTCATGTACCACAGTGTTCATTGCAGGTCTATTTACAATAGCCAGGACATGGAAGCAACCTAAGTGTCCATCAACAGATGAATGGATAAAGAAGATGTGGCACATATATACAATGGAATATTACTCAGCCATAACAAGAAACAACTGAGTTATTTGTAGTGAGGTGGATGGACCTAGAGACTGTCATACAGAGTGAAGTAAGTCAGAAAGAGAAAAACAAATACCGTATGCTAACACATATATATGGAATCTAAAAAAAAAAAAAAAGATTCTGAAGAACCTAGGGGAAGGACAGGAATAGGGATGCAGACGTAGAGAATGGACTTGAGACACTGGGAGGGGGAAGGGTAAACTGGGACGAAGTCAGAGAGTGGCATGGACATATATACACTACCAAACGTAAAATAGATAGCTAGTGGGAAGCAGCTGCATAGCACACGGAGATCAGCTTGGTGCTTTGTGACCACCTAGAGGGGTGGGATGTGGGGGTGAAGGGAGACACGAGGGAGGGGATATGGGGATATATGTGTATGTATAGCTGATTCACTTTGTTATACAGCAGAAAGTAACACACCATCGTGAAGCAATTATACTCCAATAAAGATGTTAAAAATAAAAAATCATCAGCTTCTTGGAACATATAGAATAAAGGAAGTTGCAGGAAAAATTTGAAGTTAAAAAAACAAAAAAAAAGGCTCACCCTAGGGCAGTGGAAAACCTGAATAGGAACATTGAATCAATCCCTGAGTAGATCTCACTGATGGATTTAGATGATTGCTCTGTGTCATTTTTGAATCACGTAAGAGACGTATTTAAGAATACTAACTAAAAGCATTTAATGCAGCAGCAATATTCTAGATTTATGACGAGTCCTTTTTTATGTCTACCTTAAATAATATCTAAAATTGAGAATTTCGGTGAATTTTGAAGTAAAAGATAACCTTGTACTTAAACATACCCACAGTGATACTGTTTATCTTCTATTATTGTATATTTTATTTTGCTTGTTGTGTTCCTATAGTTTATAATATCATGTAGTGTAGGTTTTATACAATGATTTGCATACACAGGAGATATATTTTAATTTCTAAATGCTTCATCAGAATTAGAAAGAAAACGTCACAGCCTTCCAGCTTTAGCGTTCACTATCAACTCTAAAAACTTGTACTAGCAAGAAATTCTGTACTCAGAAAGTAAACCTACTGGGCAAGAGTTTAAGAAATATTCTAAACTAGATAATGCAAACAGGCTGGGTTTTTAACACCAGAGTCCACATCAATCTGAGGTAATTGTTTTAAATGCTGTAAATATTCATTTGATACCTCTGCCATAGAATAAACAATTCCTTACCACTCTCTATACTCCTGAGATTCCCAGAATACCATAAGGATTTATTTACTTCCTGTAAAACAGCAGGGGTCCTTAATCCTGTCAACAGATTATGGAGCTGTTTTCTCTTTGGGAGGAGAGTAGGAAGGGCCCCAGGCTTGGTGCTGGCGTTGTTTGGGAAATGCTGCCATCTATGGGACAGCAGTGGGCATTACAAACAGGGCCCCGTGCAGCAGAAACCACAGGGCAGGCCAACTGCTCTGCAACGCGGTCAGTTCAGTAAATGAAGCAGTTCTTGGTCAATAAACAGGAATAAAAATAATAGCACTGGCTAGAAAATAAATTTTAGAAACTCAGGCTGGCAGTGCTCGCTACCACAGCTAATCCTTGGAGAAAAAATGTGAGTTCTACTGCAGTTACTCTCCTGCAGCTTGGATCCAAATTTGTTTCTCCATTTTTTATTCCCCAAACACACACACACACCCATCTGTACTCTCATCTAAAGGAGTGCAGTGTTATTAGAATACCACCACCTCCCACACACTTGCAAACAGATATGTTAATACGTTAATTAAAGATTTTTAAAACCTGCCCATTCTGAATAATGACATAAACCAAATTTACAACCTACTCCTGACCTTCCTGTATATAATTTTTTTCTTTAGACTTTATTTTTGTTGAAACAACACATGCTCAAAGAAAAAATTTAGAGTACAGCAAAGTGTTGAGAAGAAAAAAGAAATCACCGGAAATCGCTTCCTGCGAAATTAACTAGGCCAGGCCTACGAGACAATGCAACGCACGGCAGTTCTGTTCAAAACACTGCAAATTCTGATTTGACAGTTTCTCCCTTTTCTCATGCATTTGCAGTCCATACAGTAATACCATAAAGACCATTTTACTGTTTGAAAGGCCCTTGCATATTTATTGAAAACACTTGGTCAAGAGCTTTCAGCGATAATGTCATTTGATGCCTACTTCAACTGTAGGAAACACATACTGTTATTATTGTCTCTATTTCCTAAAAGAATAAATAGAAGGTTAGAAAGGTTGACTCATTTGCTTAGGTTTTACAGATAAGTAAGCAGTAGACCCAGGATTCGAACACAGTTCCTTTCATCTGTGTCACTCTTGGTATCCACTCTTGGTATCCACTCTTGTGCCTTCCTTGTGGTCAAGGAATAGTGACTTGAACCTTGTTCTTCTTTGTTTTCATTTTATATCTGTGTGGCCTTGGGCAAATCATTTAACTTTCTTTTGTCTCCGTTTTCTCATTTTTTCAGCAATAACTTTAGAGTATATATTTCTATTTTCTTTTCCAACTCTAAATCATAATTCATCTTCCTTGCT
This sequence comes from Neophocaena asiaeorientalis asiaeorientalis, assembly GCF_003031525.2. Classification (NCBI taxonomy): domain Eukaryota; kingdom Metazoa; phylum Chordata; class Mammalia; order Artiodactyla; family Phocoenidae; genus Neophocaena; species Neophocaena asiaeorientalis. The sequence goes on along the minus strand of NW_020173033.1, from coordinate 784,166 downwards.
GAAGACAGCAAAATTAAAGAGTCACAGGTCATTTGGCTAGAACTCTGAAGGTTCTTTAGTTCAGCTCTCTCATTTTAAATATGAAGGAGCTAATTAAGCTTGTGGAAAAAAAAAAACAGTAGCTGAGAGGTACTGTCCTCAGGAGAATTACATCCTATGTACCAGCACCTTGCAGGGGTTTTATTTCAGTTTGCTCCAGGCCCTCTGACTCTTACCTGGCCAGCTGAGGGAAGAAATAAAGAGCAAAGAGGAAGCCTTGAGTGCCTTCAGTAGGCAAAATTGTAATATGGTAGTGGTTACTGATACAGACTAAGAAGCAACCAGGAATCTCTAGACTTATAAACCATTCTTAGGAATGAGGCTTGGAGTCCAGAAGCTGAACCTCAGATGGGAGAGCAAGTTTGCCAGTGGCGTAAACAAGCAGGGATGCCTCCACACTACTGCATTGAGCATGAAAAGAATATTACGCTTCCACCATGATTTATACATCTTTAGGTGCCCACAACATGGTTTGGTATAATGGCTTTGTTGTTAGTAGAGCTTGGAAAATATTCGCCAAATGAATGATTTAGATACTATTCCATTTCTGTCTAGGAGTGGAAAGCTGCAAAGAAAATTGCTTCAAACCTAATAAGGAGAAAAGGCTAGATTATTTACAATATCATAACTTTTCTTGAATTCATTAAAGAGCTGATTCCTCAAGGCAACCAAGTAAACCAAGCTCAAAGATGCATAAACCCATCCAAGGAGAGATAGGACACACGAACTGTCTCACCTCAGTTGGAACATGAGAGAAAGAGGGGACCATTACAGGAGTGAGTGCAAAAGAAATAAGCAAAACATTTAGCGAATCCTTAAAGGCCAAGAGTGGGCTAGTGTGTTACTTTAGAATAGCTAAGGGCCCTAGGCACAAGGAGAGTTTGCACTTACTTGCAAGATTTTTTCCCAAGGGCCTCTACGAGATGCTCAGGAGAAACGTGAGGACTGGGTAGTGAAGAAAGTGATTGGCATCGCTGGGGATACAGGTATAAGCCCTGCCCACTTCTCTGGATAGTTCCTACAAAGCAGGTGCCTTAAGCCACTAGGGGAGGGGTAGAAGGAAATCAGTCAGACTCTGGAGGCCATGGAAGGGAGCTCTTAGACACAGGCGGGAGCCCATTGCCTTTTAGGAAACGGTTGGACCCTGTACCCCTGGGGAGGAGAGACACAAAACAGTCACTTTGGCTGAAAGATAAAATCTGAAAATCCACCAATACTAGATTAAGAAATACAGTTTAATCCCTTATGAATGGTTATTTTTTTATTTAAAGAAATAGTCTATACCTGAAATGAATAAAATGTTATATGTCAATTATATCTAATAAAAAAGTTTAAAATAGTAGTCAATTGGCAGTAATGTTTTAAATGCTCATGATTTAATGTAAAATGAATAAGTTTGGTAAAAATCTATACATTATTCGTTCAGTATTTAAAACTATGCATAAAGAGAAAAAGACTGAAAGGACTTGGCTAATACCGGCTTTTAGGTTTTCCAACAAATCTTTACTCATGCTTTACTGAACTTGAATATGAATTAATTTCTCTTCTCTTGTCTAATATTTCTGTCATGCGCCTGTTAGTTTTACAACAAAAAAAATAGAAAGAAATATAATTTTAAAAACCTTGAGAACCAGTATATTTCGATTCCTCCCAGCATTTCAGATATCTTTTTACTTTCTTTGATGACGAGGGCACCGCAGCTGCCTGGTTATTTTTTCCTTCTACTTCTCTGATCCCATCGCCTTATAGTCCTTACCTGGTAAATCCCATCATCACAATTGCTTAGCATCAGAGAATCTCAGCTCAATTTCAGACCTCTTCTTTCTGTCTACATTCACCTCCTTTCTTATGGCTTTAAATATTTATATGATAATGACTACAAAATTTCTATATTCAGCTAAGACCTCTCCTCTCACTCCAGGCTTTTATATTCAACTGTATACTCTTCCTATCTACTTGAATTCCTAAAAGATGCCTTGAACTTAACGTGTCTAAAATTGAAATGTTGTTCTTTTCTATTCTACCATCAAAGGCCTGCATCTTTTGCAGTCATCCATATAATTCCATTTTCTCAAGTAACATACGTATATACATCTTGAGTTTTCAGATTAACACTCAACCTAGTGTTTCAAAAACAAAGTAACTTAAAAATCAGGTAATTTCTGAGAAATAAGCATGCAATTATGAAGGTATTGAATTCTCTAATGTGACGTCATAAACGTGACAATAGAATTCTAACTCACATTGTAGAGATATTTACAGGAAAGATAAAAATGCTTTTCAGAAAAAAGTATCTATTATTTTAAATGCTCGGTACTAAGGCTTTTCAGAACCTTCCTTGGAGGGGGGCTGAAGGGTGAAAAGGGGCTTTGGAGGCAACCAAATGCCCTTTAAAAGGACACTCCCTCCTTGTGCTACTTATTTTCTCTCATTTATTGATTTAATAACTATCACTTGAGCACCTACACTCTGTAAGTCATATTTTTCCTAACAGTGGCGAAACAGGGATGGGCAAAACCTACAAAGTTCTTGCCTTTATAGAGCTTACATTCTAGTGAGGAAGACAGAAATAATCAAAGAAGTAAAATAAATATAAATTATAATAGGCAGTAAAAATGAGAAGAGGGTACTATTTAGATATCACTGAGGAGGGACACTTTGAGCAGACACCTGAATATTACAGTAAAAATTTTAAATATTTTTTTCACAAACTGTCAAATTCACCTGAGTGGCTTAATAAGTTGTGACAGCCCAGCTGGTTTGCCATTGGTGATGGAAGTATTCCGGTATGAGCCTTCTAGGTCTTAAATCCACCAGCTTACCACATGATTATGCAGAATAATTTTCTATTTTGCTATGGCGTGGTAACGGTTGCGCTTAAACCACCATGGCTCAGATGATACCCTTGAACTCAGGTGACCATTTCCTTGGAAGATTTGTTTGTAACTCAGATTGTTTCATTCAACTTACGAGTAGTTTTTCATTTCATTTGAGAGAAATATTAGCCAAGTTCCGGGCACTATGATAGTATTCGTAAGTTGAGAAAATGAAAAAGGCTATTTTTGTCAAGCATGTTTGGAGCATATATCTTAGAACTCTATTAGGCAGCTAAGTTGGACCTTTTGAATTAAACGTCTAAATATTATGCAGTCCATAGTCTATTTAAATGACAGAGAAGTGAAGGATGGCTTAAACTCCAAAAGAAGAAAAATTAGAGATAAGGTGTGAAAAGTATAATGTGAAAGTCTGAAAACACATCTATTTATCTATCTATCTATCTATCTGTCTATCTATCTATCTATTTATCCATCTATCCCCACATACACTAACACACATAAATGTGTACACACATAATATTTGTAACATATTCATTCATTCATTATGCATATACTCTATATATGCTATGCTGTTATAGACAAATGACATGTATCACTGAACAAAAAAAACCTTGCTCTCATAAAGCTTACATTAGAGCAGGAAGAAATAGTAATCAACAGACATAATCAACAAATACATTATTTAGCATATTAGGTGAGATCTGTAATGGAAAAAGGAAAAGTTGAACAAGAAAAGAAACTTAGAAGTGCCAGTATAAACGAGGGGGGTACATTTGCAAACAAGATGGAGAGGGTAGTGAAGGATGTCTGAATGTGAGTTATGCAGCTACAAATATTGACTATGCTTCAATTTTATGTGATATTGGTATGCATTTATATATAAAATATATTTATATTCCAGATTGACATATACATAATGCATATATTCACCAACATTTATATTGAAAAAATGTCTTCTTTAAGCACTTAAATGTTCTCTTTAATCTCTTTTACATTTTTAGAAATAAAATATTCCTGATATTCACTTGAAGACACCCAATATTAACTTCTCAAAGATAAATGGAATAAAATATACATAAATAGTGTGCAAATTCTTCCCCAAACATGGCTTTTGTTGCTTAGTTTTAAAGGATAAGTTCATTTTTCTACACACAAATGGAAAAGCCCTAGTGATGGATGATATGTATCTGCCTTTGGAATTCAGATGTTGCAAACCTGCCTTTGGAGACAGTAGTCTATGTGGCTACCTGCCAAGCAGAAGAAGACATGTGTAACTATTTTCAAAGCCATTTTATTGGACTCTAGTTTCCTTCACTGCCTCTGTGTATAAGATAACTGTAAAGGGTAGAAATATAGAAATATAGCAACAAGCTGGTATAGTAAGTCTAAAACATACATGACTAAACAGTGTTTATACTAAGATTGAGTCAAGTAAATTAATATTTTTGTCTTTGGTTTGAGGTTTTTAACCTTGGAGTTTACTTTTTCCTCATAGCCTCCTTTATGTTGGGTAACTATTGCTTGTGTTGATGATATAACACATGCTGACACCAAATATCAATTCTAGGTAAATCCAGTTAAGCCCAGAAGCAAATCAGCTGGATTAGCAGTCCTTGAATAAATGATTTTTCTTCCACTTACTTTGTTTTTTGCAAATGAGCCTTTTAATATAAAAAAATTTAAGCTATCAGCATCCCCATTCCTTATTAATAGCAGAAGCCTAAAATGAATTCCTTAAAAGTAAGGGTTGAAGGTTCCCTTTTATGCTACTAATATGAATGTTATAATTAAAGCTATAAATAAATATGCTTATATTGCATACGGACTTCCTGTTTGTGAAAGAGGGTTATCAGAAGCATATTTAGAGTGGTATCACAGTAAAGAATTTCCCTCTAAAGGCTAAGAAGCTATGTTATTTTTGCCCGTTTAGGGTTCTTTGCTTTCCTTCTCTATCCAGAAAAATAAAGCTAATAAATAAAATATTAAAAATTTAGCTAGTTGGGTATTCAAGATAATGGATTTGTTACTATTAAATAAAAGTCCAAGGTAGAGACCTCCATGAGCAGAGAGGTATTTAGTCTCTTTCATTAAGAGCCGTGAATAGGTATCTCATTACTTTTGTAAATGTTTTGATGAAATGTTTTATGATTATGATGTCCTTAACAGCATGATAAAGATGTATATGTGGTATGCAAAAAAGAAAGCAAAATGTAAATTACAGCTTTAGCTCACTGATTGGTTTTTTAAAATCTCAGTAGATTTCATTTGTTTAAAATATGATTGATGAAAGTTCTTAATTTAACTTATAACTAGGATCTTTATTTGCATCTTCTCTTCTGGTATGGATATAAGAAAATATTCTTAAAGAGAAAAAAAGGCACTGCTTACTCTGAAGGATGGCTTTATTCTCTCCCCTCAGGATCCTCATGCCTCTCTGTCCACCACTTTAAATTATTATGTCATAAACCTCACCTGAGCATATCAGGCCTCCACATTGAAAAGCCCACCTTAGACCAGACCCCCCAAAACTCATGAAATTTATGCCCTGCCTCGTTAGAGACACTATTAAAACTCTGGCAATATAGTGATTTACCTTATTGAAGTCAGAATTTTTTTTAACTATGAAAGTCTTTCTCTACCGAATGGAAATGACCACCCTCAAATACACTGGATGTGCCACTGAAAAAGGAGTAAGATACAATCTTTTTTTAAAACTTTATTTTTTAGAGTAGTTTTATGTTCACAGCAATATTGAGCAGAAGTTAGAGATTTCCCATACACCCCCCAACACACACACAGACACAACCTCCATCTACCGCCCCCCATTAGTTACAATTGATGAACCTACATTGACACGCCCCAATCACTCAAACTCTGTGCATCCCTTTATAGTACAAATTTACTGCTGTACATTCTGTGAGTTTGGACAAATGTGTAATAACATATATCCATCATTATGGTATCATACAGAGTATTTTCAGTGCCCTAGAAATCCTCTGTGTTCCACCTATTCATCTTTTCCCCACCCCAAGGCCTGGCAACCATCAGTCCTCTTACTGTTGCCATAGTTTTGCCTTTTACAGAATGTCATATGGGTGGAATCATACAGTACGTACTTTTTTCAGATTAGTTTCTTTATCTTAGCAATACACATTTAAGTTTCCTCCATGTCTCTTTATCACTTGACAGCTCATTTCTTTTTAGCACTGAATAATATTCCATTATTTGGATGCACCACAGTTTATTTATCCATCCTACTACTGAAGGATATCTTGGTTGCTTCCAGGTTTTCAATTATGAATTAAGCTTCTATAAACATCTGTGTGCATCTTTCTGTGTGAATATATTTTCAGGGCCTTTGAGCAAATACCGAGGAGCATGGTTGCTGAATTGTGTATGGTAAGAATATGTTTAGTTTTGTAAGAAAGTACCAAACTCTCTGCCAAAGCAGCTGTACCATTTTGCACTCCCACCAGCAATGCATGAGAGTTACTGTTGCTCTACATCCTAGCCAGCATTTGGTGTTGTCAGTGTTTTGGATTTTAGCCATTCTAATAAGTGTGTAGTCGTCAGGATACAATTTTAGAAAGCTTTTTAGATATCCATTATTAGATTATGAGAGTACCAAAAAAAATTTACAGGTTTCATTATTAACCTTTTAAAATATTAGGTAATTAATTTTAGAATAAATCAGACAAGCATCTGGAAAAGAATGCAACCACATATAGGTCCATTTGACACTTAGTAGTGAGTTTACTATTATTTGGTTAAATAGAAAATAAATCATAATTAAAATCTAATTAAGTTGAATCTTCAGTAGATAGTATTCTAGAAATACTTTTTTTTTTTTTTTTTTTTTTTTTTTGCGGTACGCGGGCCTCCCACTGTTGTGGCCTCTCCCATTGCGGAGCACAGGCTCCGGACGCGCAGGCTCAGCGGCCATGGCTCACGGGCCCAGCCGCTCCGCGGCATATGTGGGATCTTCCCGCACCGGGGCACGAACCCGTGTCCCCTTCATCGGCAAGCGGACTCTCAACAACTGCGCCACCAGGGAAGCCCTAGAAATACTTTTTAAAATGTTTTTTTATTCCACCAGAGGAGGAGGGGAAATAAAACTTGCTTTAAAGGTATTCAGGAATGAGGTATAATCAACCAACCATTCCCTACTACAAGTTAAAGTATGTTTTCTTGATAGGTCCCTCCCACAAGCTATAGTGCTGGGTATTTTTTTGTTTTTTTGGTTTTGTTTTGTTTTGTTTCTGTTTTACTTTACTTCATTTATAGGAATTCTCACATTGGTAGCTAAGGCAGAGATTTTAAAAATCAGCATTTTCATGCCAAACAGTAAAATGTTTTAAACGTTTTGCATAGTTTTAAAATATACTGTATTCTCAAACCATTTCCAAGATAAAAGACACTTTTGCAGGGAAAAAGTGATTATCTAATTTGGCAAGACATAGAAATTTCCAGCTGAGGCACATTAAAACATTTTTACAATTGCCTCAAAGGCAGAAAATTTTCACCATTCCTTTGACTATAAAAATCTGTCTCTACTGAACAGAAATGACCAGTTTTCCTGAAAAAATGTTAGAGTACATACATAAATAGTTTTTGTCCATCCAAAGGCTTTATGAAATATCTTCTACCCACTTCTACAATTTGTCTAATGTTGATTCTCTTTATAATTATTATTTAGGTTTTTTTAAGTTTTACTTGTAAATTAATAATTAAAACATGACCTTTAATTATACTACTTTTCAAAAGAAATAAGTTACAAATAGTATGCACTCAACAAACTTAATTATCCTTTTTGACAGTGCACTTAGTTTCAGGTAACTTTCACATGAAACCAAATATATAAGAATGCCTATGACAAGACAGGAAATTTCACGTGGAGCTGAAACATATAACAAGAGAGTCAAATGGGAATGCGAGAAATAAAAATAAGTATTAAAAATGAAAGGATCTCTCTTACAGGTTTGCCAATAGGCTGGACAGGGCAAAGGAAAGATTCAGTGAACATACAACTAGGTCAAGAGAAAATATCCAAAATGATGTAAAAAAATGTGAAATAAAAATATAAAGATGAAAGTGAAATAAAAACATATTCATAAAAGTGAAATGAAAATATAGTTTCCCTAAGTGCTCTGGAACAATAGTAAATGGTCTACATGCAAATAATTAGAGTTTCAGGATTGGAGGAGTCAAAACGCATGACTGGTATTTCTGGTTTCAGTTCTAACATATAAAAAGCTTGGAAGGCACTATTCCTGTCCTTACAACAAGAAAAGCCTGGAGTAACTAAAAATCACCAACTTGTCTCAGATCCATCAGAGAACTAAACAAACAGGGAAAACTGCCATCCCCAAATCAAGAAAGACAGGTGAAGCGGGAGCATCACAGCCAAGATAAGCTTACCTGGGAGAGAAATCACTGGAGTTACAAACAGGTTGGAACAGTTTTATGGTAATTTTTATGAATTATTAGGGGCTGAGTTTGGATTCACTTGAGAGTGAGAAATTCCTGGTGGCTGCAGTTTCAGGGGGAGTCCTAAACTCTTGTGGTTTTGACCTCAAAGAACTCCACCAGTTTCTCACATTAAGAGCCAAGAAAATCGGCTTTGGCAGGAGGAGGAAAAGTAAACTTTGTGAACTATGCCCAGAGTGTTCTCCATAACAAAGCTCTACTTGCCAGGGAACATGTCCTTACCTGGACCATATTCCACATGGAGGAAAGGCACTTTGTGATTCCAGTTTCCTCCCTCCTTCTTGTCTCATCTAAGGGAAGAATGGCTAAGGGAGGAATGAGTGATGGTCACAGCCCAGGGGCACAGGCCCCCTAAAAGACTGAGGTTTGGTCATCAGGTTATAGAATGCCCTCTCTCTGCAACGCCTTGCCACCACACCAACAGGGCTTCGGTATAATAACAGGGCATTGCAATGGGAAGAGCTGTAAGACAGCTCTGATCTGAGTGGGAGTACTTACAGCTTTTTCAAGGCAGCGGGAAAGACAACAGGATACTAGCAGACTCTGAAGCATTCATTAAACACAGCCCAACTCCCAGCCAGATTAACATAAAACCTCACACTCAAGCCCTATTTTCCTCAGCTCCTATTACCTGATGAATTATTTCTGACTTTAAATTAAGATTACCAGGCATGTTAAACGTAAGAGAAAAACGTGCTGAAGAGACAAGGTAAGCATCAGAACCAAACCCTATTTTGACACACATTTTGAATTATCAGAGAAGGAATTTTAAAGAACTATGATTAGTATATTAAGGTTGCTAATGGAAAAGTGGACAACAAGCATAAACAGATGGGTAATGTAGTCAGAAGCAGTAAAAACCTATGAGAATCGAAAGGCAGTGCTAGAAACGAAACCACTATGAAGGAAGAAGGATGTCTTCAGTGAGCTCTGCAGACTGGACATGGCTGAGGAAAGAACCAGTGAGCTTGAACATAGGTCAGTAGAAATTTTACAAACTGAAATGCAAAGAAGAAATAAAATGGTAAAAGAAAAAAACAGAATATAACAGAAAAAAATATGGGAAAATTTCAAAAGATGTAATATATGTATAATTTGAATTCTAGAAAGAGAGGAAAGATAGGAGACCAGAAGAAATATCTGAAGTCATAATGGCCAAGAATTGTCCAAAATTACCAACAGACGCCAAAGCACAGATCCAGGAAGGTCGGCAAGCAACCAACAGACTAAATACCCAAAACCACATCAAGACATATCATATTCAAATTATAAAGAAAAAAAGGCAAAGAGAAAATTGTGAAAGAAGCCTAGGGTTGGGGATGAAACACCTTACCTATGGAGGAACAAGTCAACACCAACAGCAGCAGCAACAACAACAAAAATACAACACACTTCTTCTCAGAAGCCATGCAAGCAAGAAGAGAGTGGAGTGAAATATTTAAGATGTTAAAAGGAAAAAACAAAACAACACATAAATCTAGATTTCTATATCCAGCAAAATTATCCTTCAAAATGAAGGAGAAATAAAGTCTTTCTCAGATAAATAAAACCTGGAGGCATTCAGCAGCAGGAGAACTGTCCTGCAAGAAAAGTGAAAATTAGTGATTCAGGGAGAAGGAAAATGATATAGATCAAAAACTAAGAGCTCCATAAAGAAAGGAAGCATTGGAGAATGAATACATGACGCTAGAATAAACTATTTTTTATTCTTGATATAAAAGATCACTGTTCAACTAATAACACTACAATATATTGAGGGATTATAGCAAATGGGTATCGGGTGAGGTTGAAAACCTGTGTTTCGGCCCTGACCATGGTAAATCACAGAGGCTCCCCTGGCAGCCCAGGCAGGGGAAAGTTGCCCTCCCCGCCCCACACCAGACTTGGTGCACAGCCGGTGTGCCACAGACTCTTAAGGGAGTTGCAGCCAAGGACTCAGGCCCCTCTCCCCAGTCATACTTTTGCATATTTGCTTTCCTAGCCCTGGTGCTTTCATTCCTAGGTCTTTCTCTCAGAGGCCTTGGACAAAGGTCTTCTACAGGCACCTTTATGGAGGCCTCCTTATGGGAAAGGAAGGAAGGGGAAACCTTTTACTACTTTTCACTCCTCTGACCCAATACTTTTCCACTCCTACCCTTGACCCTGACCCCAGGATCCATACTGCCAGAGACCTTTGTTCAAGGCTCTCTCTTTTTTTTTTTTTTTTTTGTGAGGGGCGGCATAGCTCATGTGTTACATTAAGAATATGCAGATTATGACCTGCAGACTAAGGAGGTATACCCCCCCAAAGGGGTCAGCAGGTTGGTCCCTCAGCATCTGAGCTCCCACTCTGGGGAAGAGTAAACCTCAGAGCAGTTTTGATTGAAGGTGCAGTTTTTATACACTCACACAAAGGAAGTAAAGTCACAAGATTTATCACTTAGACATCCCAGAAAAGGGGCGTGTGTGTACAGTGAGCCAGGGGAAGGGCAGTCCTCTATCCCAGGTCACAAGCAAGCAAGAGACATAGCTCAGGGTAGCAAGCACCTGTTACTTATAAGGTGGTTGGGGCAGAGGTCACTAACTTTTCATAGGTGGTTCTGTAAGTGTAAGCAGTTATTTTCGAAAGGTGACTCAGGAAAAGCAAAGCAAGACCTTGTGGCAGGAATCCTGAGCTCAGGTCCTTATCTAAATGTCCAGGCTCTGGGTGTGAGCAGGGCTGTCACACTGTGCAATGCTTAGGCAGTAACTCAGAATGGCTGTTTTTTCATCACATTCCCTTGACAGGAGATGAACCCACATCTGTGCTAGTCCACCTGACCGTCCACTGTTCGCAGTTCCATGGAGAAAAACGGAACAGGGGAAGTGAGAGCTATCTCCAGTTTTAGCCTCTTGCTTATACCATCTCAAGTAAGTTTTTAAAGGCTTAACTCGTTTATCTTGAGCTTGTTGCTTTAATTGGCTACTCCAACATCTGGCAGCCCAGCTTTCTCCCAGCTCAGTTGAGCTCCCGGTGGATGTAAAGGACGGGTATAAAACGAATGACACAAATATCATACAGGGAAAGAGGGATGAATGGGAACACTGTGTTACAAGGTATCTTTAGTACAACTGAAGAAGTAGAGTGTTTTCTGAAGTTACAATTAGATTTTACAAACTATAAGGTGGCCACTGAAAGAAATTTTTTAAGAAGTATAATATGCTGAGAGAAGATAAAACAATCATATAAAATGATCAATTAAAACCACAGAAAGTATAGTAAAAAGGAAGGAAGAAAAAACAAAAGCAACAAATATAAAAGAGTTACAAACATGGTAGATATTAATTTAACTATATCAACTTTACATGTGAATGATCTAAATGTATCAATTTAAAGACAGAGATAGTCACAATGAATAGAAGAAAAATAAGGACTGAACTATATGCTGTACACCAAAACAAACAGATAAAAAAAAACATTTCAAATAAAATGACAGATTCAAAGAAAAGGAAATGAGAGAGATATACTATGCTAACACTAACTGAAAAAAAAAAAAACTAAAGCAGAATATTTATTTCATACAAAACAAATTCCAGAGCAAGAAAAATTGTGAGGGATAAATAGATCCATAATGATAAAGATGTCAGTTCCCCCCAAAATAATTCAATTATCTTTAATGTGTATGCACCTAGCAGCAGAACATCAAAATATGTGAGGGAGAGGCTGATGGGACAGAAAGAAGAAATAGAAACATCAACTATTATATTTGGAGACCCCCCTTTTAGCAACTGAGAAATTAAGCAGGCAGAAAATCAGTAAGGATGGTTGACCTGAATAGCACTACCAATCAATGTAACCTAAGTGACATTTATAGAATGAACGTTGTAACAGCAGAATACATATTCCTCTCAAGTTTGCATGGAACATTCGCCAAATTAAGGATCCTGAGTGATAAAACACACTTTAGCAAAATTCAACAAACAGAAATCGTGCAGACTATATTTTCAGACCACAAAGGAATTAAAGTAAAAATCGGCAACAGAATGATAATTGGAAAATCCCTAAATATTTGGAGATTGGACAACACCCTTGTAAATAACACATGAGCCAAAGAAGAAATTGCAGGAGAAATTTTAAAATATTTTGAAGTAGGGGCTTCCCTGGTGGTGCAGTGGTTGAGAGTTCGCCTGCCGATGCAGGGGACACGGGTTCGTGCCCCGGTCCGGGAAGATCCCACATGCCGCAGAGCGGCTGGGCCTCTGAGCCATGGCCGCTGAGCCTGCGCGTCCGGAGCCTGTGCTCCGCAACGGGAGAGGCCACAACAGTGAGAGCTCTGCGTACCGCAAAAAAAAAAAAAAAAAAAAAATTTGAAGTAAATAAAAATACATCTTATAACGTATGGGATGCAAAAATAGCAGTTCATAGAGGGAAATTTATAGTATTGCATGTATTCGTTAGAAAGAGAAAAGACCTGAAATCGATAACCTAAGCTTCTCCCTTAGAGAATAAGAGGAAGAAGAGCAATTAAATTGAAAACAAAAAACAATAGAGAATAGCAATAAAAATAAAAGCTGGTTCTTTGAAAGGATTGATAAATTGGATAAACTTCTAGCCAGGCAAACCAAGAAAAAGAGAAAAAAAGACACAAATTACCAATATGAGAAGTGAAATAAGGTGCAACACTGCTGATCCCAGAGACATAAAAAAATAATAAAGGAATAATATGAACAACTCATCTCAGTATTTGGTAAGTTAGATGAGATGGACCAGTACCTTGAAAGACAAAAACTACGAAGTCACAAACAAAGTGAAATAGATTATCTAAATAGGAGCATACACATTAAAGAAATTGAATCAGTAATTAATAACTCTCTAAAAGAAAGCACCAGGCCCTGATGGTTTCAGTGGAAAATTCTACCAAACATTTAAGGAAGAAATGACAGCAATTCTCTATAATCTCTGAGAAAACACAAGCAGAGGGAACACTTCCTAACACAATCTATGTAGCCAGTAACATCTTAATAGCAAAAACAGAAAAAGATGTCCCCCAAAAGGAAAACAAATCAGTTTCTTCCATGACCATAGATGCAAAAATATCAACAAGATATTAACAAATGAAATCCAGCAACATATAAGAATGACAATATACCTTGACCAAGTTAAGAGTTATCCCAGGAATGCAAAGTTGGATTAACACTAATAATTAATATAATACACCACAGTAATAGAATAAAAGGCAAATCCACATGGTGATCAAAATTGATTCAGAAAAATAAGTTGATAGAGACCAAAATCTTTTCATGATAAAAACACGCAAGAAACTGGAAGTGGATAGACCCATCTTTAACCAGATGAAGGACATCTGTACAAACTCACAGCTAACATCATACTGAATGGTGAAAGACTGAATGCTTTATTCTTAAGATCAGAAACAATAATAAATGTGATACATTGCATTGATAGAAGGAAAGCTAAAAATCACATGATCATCTCAACAGATGCAGAAAAAACACTTGACAAAATTCACCATCCATTCATGATAAAAACTCAACAAACTAGGTAGAGAGAGAACATATTTCAACATCATAGAGTCCATATATGACAAACCCACAGCTAACATCAAACTCAGCGGTGATACCTTGAAAGCTTTTCCTCTAAAATCAGTCACAAGAAAAGGGTGCCCACTTTTGCCACTCTTATTCAATATAGTACTGGAATTCTTACCCAGGTCAATCAGGTAAGTTAAGTATGAATTTTCCATATGACTCAGAAATTCTTCTTCTGGGCACTTAACCAAGAGAAAGGAAAGCATATGTCTACACAAAAACATGTATGTGAATTGCCAAAGCATCATTATTTGTAACAGCTAGAATTTGGAAACAGCCCAAATGACCATCAACTGGTAAATATATTTAAAAACTGGGGGTATATTCATAAACATGAAATACTATTCCAAAATAAAAAGTAATACGATATTAACATGTAAAACATGATTGAATTTCACAAACATGATGCTATGTGAAAGAAGTCAAACGTAAAACATCACATACTATACAATTATCAATACATTGATAAGAAGTTCTAGAAAAGGCAAAACTATACAGTGAGAAAGAAGGTAAGTCCTCACCTGGGATCAAGAGTGGAAAAGGGGGATCAAGTGCAAAGGGACAGAGGGGAACTGTAGGGTGAGGGAACTGTTCTATTCCTAATTGTGGTGGCAGTTAAGTTGTACAAATTACCAAAATTCATCAAAATGTACACTTAGTATGTTGAATTTTAATATATATGCAAACGATGCATTAATAAAAAGTGAATAAATGAAATATAAAATATATAAATATTTTCACATAAATAAATATCTCCCCATTTAATTTCACATAAATAAATATCTCCCCAGTTAATTGCATAAATTAAATATCTCCCCAGTTAATTGCACTTGCCTTCTATGTGATATAGTAGCAGATGGTCTAATTGATGAGAGACATCTCTCTGTCACTGTGTTGTAATGCTCACAGCACCACATATTCTCTTAAAGTTTAGATCTAATGTCACAAAAGAAAGCAAACTCTATCAATTATTTCTACTTCTCATACTTATTTAACTCATAGTCTCAAATTAAGAAGTCCAAGGCCAAGATGTTTATAGTTTTAAACAGCAGTAGCCAATGTAATTGATGCATTAGCAAGATAATGTGGCAGAATTTGTAAGAAATACAAATATTTAACAACTGATCTCTCATCCAAACGATCTGACAATCTACTGCTGGCAAACAGATGTGTGCATTGCTACCTATATATTGTAGTATATAATATGTATGTTAATACAATCAAGATATGGACTAATTTACGACTGTAGGGAAGATTGATGAAGTTTGAATTTTAATTGAGCCTAGAAGTGTTGGTGGGATTTAACCTAGACAAGGAAGATCATTCCAGATAGAGGAAACATTGTGAGAAAATCCCAAAGGTTTATTTCATAATATTCGCCTAGGCAATGATGTTTTGCTTGTGTGGGTGAGGCAGAGAAAGACAAAATGAGTACGTATGAGAAGATAGCCTAAAACCTGAAAATAAGCAGAATTGATTGTTATGGTAAGAACTTTAGAACTTTTGATGTAGGCGTTGAAACCATGTAGCTTTGGGAGAAGGGTTGGCATACTCAATATGATCAAATCCATATTCTCAGGAAAGGAGAAGGATGAATTGCAGCAAAAAAAACCAAAAAAGAAGTTAGAGAAAAGAGTTAGGAGACTTGAATAAGAAGAGCTACCGTGGAAATGGGCAGTTTGGTAACTATGCTGATTAAATCTAAGGGTGCAGGCTAGGAAAAAGTTAATGGATAACACAAATATTTCTAATCTAGGTGAGAATTAATTTATCAATTAGGACATCTTTGGTCCGATTAAAGAGATAAAGTATATACATATGAAAAATTAAATAGCAAGGTAAGAAATGAATTTTTAATTGCATCTCATATGATCCTATAGAGTTGTAGCTCCTACCTTTAGACCCAGCTCTGACCTCAGCAAGTTCCTATTAAAATAACAACATAGTGCCTACTTTACAGGGTGGTAATTTTAATCATTATCTTATTCTAGTAACAACCCCAAGATTAACAAAATCATGAACTTAACAAAATTGAGATACAGTACTTTTAGTTACTTTGCCAATTGATTAGACACGCACTGTGATTAAATATCTGTGATTAAAGATTTTCCTTCAGCAAAAATTATAGACTTTTGTAATAACTTACAAATCCAAAAGTTTTCTCTGTGTACACTTTCAAAATTAGATTTTCCCCTTTATATGAGAAGAATGCTAACAGCATCCTCAAATTTTCTTAAAGGTTTGAGTCCTACGTATTTTCAGATATATACACATTATGTGCTTGTAAAAAAAAAAGTTATCTTCTAGAAAGGAAAAAGGAGGAGGAAAACCCTCCAGAGAGATAATTAACAGAGAAATGGTCCCACAAATTCCAGTGGGCTCCCTCTCTTTTTGCTCTCTGCTATACCTCTTAGCAGGGCAGTGTTTATTCTGCTGAATCTGTAAATAAACCTATCGTGTTAGATCCTGTAATTATATGGCACATGGATTAAATTTACAAAGTCATATCTTTATTTCGATGTTAAAGTCTCTAAAGCACTTGTGCACTGTTATGCCACTTCATTTATGTGCACTTAGTCTTTAAATGATAAGACTTAGGGATTATATGGCATTGTCGATTTTTTGTATTTTCTAAAATAATCATAAATAACTTTTATAAGTATAATAAATACTATTAAAATTGAATATTTAAATATTTATAGTAAACACAAGTTTTAAATTAAAGCAGATTTACAACCTTTTTAATGTGAATTATATTTAATTGAAGCTATATTCAGCAGTTCATAGATAGAAGAAAAAGTTGAAGGAATAAATATATTACTTAACATCCCCAAATAGTAAGGTTCAAAAGAGCCGATTGAGAATGGAGTTTGCCTCTCCTTGTTGTCACAAAAAAATAAGGAAGGAAGAAGGGAGAAAGGAAGGAAGGGGGGAGAGAGAGAGAGAAGAGAGAAATCAGAGACAGAAAAGAGACTGAAGAGAGAGGGAGGGAGGAAAAGGAAAGGCAGTAGGAAGAACGAAAAAAATAACTTTGAAAATAATAGTTTAGGGAATAAAAACTGTATAAATAAATAGAAAAATCAATCAGAATGGTGGCTGCAAACATAAAAGAAATCCCATCAAATTTGTAGGATATGAGTGCAGTATGAATGAAATAGAAGTCACAACATAAAGAAGTCTGCGTCAGAAGATATCACATGGCAAGAATACTGGGAATCTCCAGTCTTAAAACCAGTAGAAAGAACCAGTGAGCAAGTGTGAGAAATAAGGGTGGAAACAAGAAGGTAATTAAAGGTCTATGTAAGAAAAACTGACCCCCCCTATCCTACAACAGCCCTCACCCATTCACCTACCCTGGTGTACAGAACACAAGAATGGAATTTACTCTCAGACAAGAAATTAGAAGACTCTTCTCTGAAGCTGTTGAACAAAGTAAACAGAACTGTCGCAGTTAGTGTGGGTGGTGGACATATTTACCACCCGTTCCCCATCTACTCACTAAGTAAAAGCCAGCCACTGGCGAAATGCTGCCCATGTTTACAGAGATCCCAAATCAGCTCTCTTACTGCCTCAATTTAAAACATGAATGGAAAATCAAGGAACTTGTCTCGTAGCAAGAAAGAGAAGGACCAAAATAAATAGAAAAACTAACAAAAATTAAACAAGTCAGAAAAATAAAGTTTTAAATCACTAATTAGTATGATCAGGGAGAGTCAAGAGGATGTTTCATTCATAAATAAAAGTAGGACGCTATCAAAAAGAAACAATAAAAGACAAGATGTTTTTGAAAATAAAATAATAAGTGTCAAAAATTTTTAAATTGAATTCAAGGATTGCAAAATAAAATTGAGAAAATCCCCAGAATATAATGCAAAAGACTAATAAAAGACATTTTGAGAGAAAAGATAAGCCATGGGAAAGGCCAATACCTGCATAATAAGTCCAGAAATAGAGAATTTAAAAATGGAGAAAAAAATTATCAAAGAAATAACAGCAAAAAACCCCAAAAAACAGAATTCAGAAGAATAGTAAGTAGAATCCATTGAAATCCACTAGAATTTTTTCACATCTGGGCATGTGAGACTTAGACCCTACTGCATGAACCTCCCCCAACCCCCTTGCAGACAATAACTATAAAACCTGGACTAACAGACAGTGAAGAGAGCAGATATGTTCTGGCAGAAAACCCATGCTTACCAGGAGGAGGAAGGCAGAAGGTGGTACGAATAATTACCATCTTTGAGGAGCTATGCTAGTCCTTTGGGCAAACAGCAGTGGCAGGGAATGCACATGGGAAATCCCCAAATCCTTCTGGCCGGGGAAGCAGAACAATGAAACCTGGATACTATGAACATTGAAGAGTGTGGGGGAAATACCAGAAGGGAAAGAGCTGGAGCCAGAATCCCCAAACTCTGTCTTACTCACATTGCTGACTCATATCTGAACTATGCACGCATAGAACAGAATCACAGCACTTTAAACAAAGAAAAAAATGTTTGAACTATGATCTGTATTCCTGTTCTGAAGGTTGCTATCCTGAATACTTAACATAAGCAGGCAGATTTTGGTGGAGTGGAAACTTGCTTGGAGGTGCACTGATGTGGAGCTTAGTTTCTCTCTTTGCAGTTTTTCCTTGAGGCTAAGAACAGAGAACACACAGCAAAGGCAAGAGCATACATGTGAATATTCTATTCTTCCTGGTCTGATAAACAAGAAAAGAGAAGCCAAGAAACATGAATGCTGAAGAGCGTGAGGAATCCTAATAGGAAAAGAGTCAGAGGAAGGATTGCTAAAGCAGTTTAATCTCAGACATAAAAGCTACTTGCTACTATTATATATGGAATGGATAAAAAACAAGGTCCTACTGTAGAGCACAGGGAACTATATTCAATATCCTGTGATAAACCATAATGGAAAAGAATACAAAAAGAATGTATATGTATGTATAACTTAATCACTTCACTGTACAGCAGAAATTAACACAACATTGTAAATCAACAGTACTCCAATAAAAAAACAAAAAAGTATTTGCTAAGACAAAAGGAAAAAAATACTTATCACAGAAAAATAACAGAATCCAGTATTCTCTTAATTTAGCATTAATGTGTATGATACAATTCAAAATTACCACAAAGTGAGAGAGTAGCATGGACATATATACACTACCAAGTGTAAAATAGATAACTAGTGGGAAGCAGCCACATAGCACAGGGAGATCAGCTCGGTGCTTTGTGACGACTTAGAGGGGTGGGATAGGGAGGGTGGGAGTGAGGCTCAAGAGGGAGGGGATACAGGGATATATGTATACATACAGCTGATTCACTTTGTTGTACAGCAGAAACTAATAAAACATTGTAAAGTAATTATACTCCAATAAAGATATTTTTTAAAAAATTACCCAACATGTGAAGAACTAAGAAAATAGAATACATTCCAAAGAGATAAGAAAATCATTTGAGTCCAACCCAAGATAAACCAGATGTTGCAACAAAAACTTAAAAGCAGCTACTAAAAACCAGTATGGATGTTTCTCAAAAAACTAAAAATAGAACTACCATATGACTCAGCAATTCCACTCCTGGGTATGTATCCAAAAGAAATGAAAACAGTTTGAAAAGATACACCCCAGTGTTCATAGCAGCATTATTTACAATTGCCAAGGTATGGAAGCAACCTAAGTGTCCATCAACAGATGAATGAATAAAGAAGATGTGATACACACACACACAAACACACACACACACATATATATACATATATAACGGAATATTACTTAGCCATAAAAATGAATGAAATTTTGCCATTAGCAGCAACATGGATGAACTTGGAGGGCATTATGCTAAGTGAAATAAATCAGAGAGAGAAAGACAAATTCCACTTATATGTGGAATCTAAAAAAATACAACAAACTAGTGAATGTAACAAAAAAGAAGCAGACTTATATGGAGAACAAAGGGGAAGGGGAGAGGGGCAATACAAGGGTAAGGGTAAGGGGGGAGGGGCAAAAAAGGGTTATAGGATTATATGAAATCATGTGTGTGAAACTTTTGAAAGTTGTAAAGCACTATAGAATTTAAAGACTCTTTCATTCATGAAAGAAAAAAAAAGTATCCTCAAAGATGTAAAATAAAACATGTCTTCCATGCATGCAAATCTCAGCAGTAAGAGGTCTCAGCAGAGAAATAGAAGCAACAATAAAGAACCAAATGAAAATATTAGTAATAAGAAATAAAATTCTGGAAAAATTTACTGGATTAACTTAACGAAATGGATCTGACAAAGAAAAGAGTAAGTGAACTTAAGATAGAAAAATAAACATTACCCAGAGTGAAAAAAAGAAGAAAAAAAACCAGAATAACTCAGGGGCCTGCTTGGATAATATCAGATAGTCAGATATATGTGTCATGGGAAATTCAGAAGGAGAAAAGAGAAAGAATAGAGAAAATGTTTCTCAAGAAACAATAGCTGAATATTTATTTATATATTAAGCTGAAGGTCAACGTATTTTTTTAAGTTCTAATAAATCAATTTTTAATTCAATATCAAACAAAATCAGTCAAATTACATTAAATGATATTGCCACAAAAGGAAATAACAAACAGGAGAGTATGTTCATCCTTACTTGCAAAAGTAGAAATGCAAATAAAAACAATACTAAATACTTTTTGAAATATTTTAATATGTAAAATATCTTGGGTTGACAAGAAAAACAGGAAAACCAGCACACTCATATTGGGCTAATTTCTCTCAAGAAAATAAATGCACCATTTATTTTCTTGAGAGAAAGGATAAATAATGTCAGCAGACAATAATAAAGACTCTTTATTATGGCTACACAGCGAAACAGATTAGTTATAACTGGAGGTGGGATGTGGGTTAATTTTTCTGTTTAAAAAAATTATGCGATAATTGTATATTTCGTATATTTATACAATATTATGTATTGTATAATTTGTATATTTTTTGTATATAACTTGTATATATATTTTTTGTTTAGTTTTGTATAAAATTTGGTTTTTTGTCATACAACAAAAACAAGTGTGTTTTTTAAACAGTAAATCAATTAAGAAATCATCTATGTTTACAAGATATGTAAGATAAGATGATTAAATTGAACCCATAGAGATAGCACTCCTCTTGTTTCTTCAACTCACACAGACACACCTTTTGTTTTTTGTTTCTTTCTAAGCCAGTTAGGAACATAGCAGGGGAAGGCAAGGGGCCCAAAGAATAGTCCATTGATATTGTAACCGATAGCTCTGGAAAGTCACCTAGTACCGTCCCTTTCATTAGCTCTCAGAGTCAAAGCATGTTAACCATGTTATCTCTCATAGAAACCTATTTGACCTGAAATCCTAGAGTCAGTAACAATTCCAAAAGATGTTTGCTGCTAAGGTGAAGTTAAAGGATGATTTTTGAAAGACTCAGTCTAAGCAATTTTGGAATTAATAAAGGATTAGGCTAAGACTACTTATCTGGAAACATTTTTTAAAAATTTTATGTCTCATCTTTAATATAAAGCCTAACTATTATTAATCTATCTTGCATTTAAATTTCTTTTAGAATAATAAAAATTATGGCTACTTTTAAAGTAAAAAAATTTGTTTCTGTTTTAGATTACTTCTTGAAAACTAGACATTACCTTATTTTAGGCTTATAGACTAAACCTCACCAGGAAGACTCTATGGCTACATTCACTGAATGGTTGCAAAGACGTTATCAAAGAGAAAGGGTCTTTATGTATCAGGGAAGTGGTTGAAAACGTGCACATGAAACAGGAAACCCAAAGTATTGTTGTAGTTAGTAGTCATTCCATAGTCCGGAAAATTCTATTATATAGATAGCTTGTTGTATACGTGATTGATAACATAGTAAGTAAATTATTCATATATATGTGTCATTTTGAAATATCCTAAGATATTATAGTTAAAGTTAAAGGCAAGTATAAATATAGTACTTTCAGGATTGTATACTTGTATATCAAGAAATGTGGGTGAAGGAATACAATGTTAAGAAGGCTAAACTTCTTAAGAATTGTTATCCAGCAATTCCACTTCTGGATATACATCCAAAGGAAATGAAAACAGGATATTGAAGAGATATAAGCAGTCCCATGTTTATTGCAGCATTATTCGCAAGAGCCAAGATAGGAAAACAACCTGTGCCCATCAACAGATGAATGGATGAAGAAGACATGACGTACATACATAATAAAGTATTATCAAGCCATGAGAAAGAAGGAAATCCTGCCATTTTTATCAACATGGGTGGACCTTGAAGGCATTATGCTTAGTGAGGTAAGTCAGTGAAAGAAAAATACTTTATGGTATCACTTATATGTGGAACCTAAAAAAGCCTAACTTGCAAAAACGGAGAGTAGAATGATGGCTGCCAGGGGCTAGGAGATGGGGAAATTGGGGAAATTACATGGGTGGACCTTGAAGGCATTATGCTTAGTGAGGTAAGTCAGTGAAAGAAAAATACTTTATGGTATCACTTATATGTGGAACCTAAAAAAGCCTAACTTGCAAAAACAGAGAGTAGAATGATGGCTGCAAAAAGCCTAACTTGCAAAAACAGAGAGTAGAATGATGGCTGCCAGGGGCTAGGAGGTGGGGAAGCGCTGTTTAAGGACACAAACTTGCAACCGTTAGATAAATAAGTCCTGGAGATCTAATGCACAGCATAGTGATTATAGACAAGTCTATATTGTACAAACAAGTTTGTACTATAAACTTCAAAGTTGCTAAGAGACTAGATCTTAATTGTTCCCACCACAAAAAAGGTAATGACATAATGGAGGTGTGAGCTACCATTACAGTGGTCATTATAGTGCAATATATAAATATAGCAAACCAACACTTTGTACACATCAAACTTACAAAATGCACATGTCAATTATATCTCAATAAAAATAAATGTTAAAAAGTAGGCTATAGATAAATTATGAAATAATTTGCATAAAAAATATTGTTCAGGATGCAACTCAAAATATTTTAGCAAACTCTAAGATAGCTATTAGGATAAAGTATTTAAAAAGTTAAATACAAAATAAAAAAATAAAGGTGCTATGTATAATTTATATTTAGAAAATGAGTTCCATATCAATTATTCACTTACAAAGAAACTGCTGTCAAACTTCCTTATGTACTAGATATATATATATATGAACCATAGTACATTGGTTTGTTTAATCCAATGATATTTTTTCTGTGTAATAGGATTATACATTCTCATTCATTGATGTATGACTTGCCAATTCATTCTGCGATAAAAAATATATGTACCCATCTCTTTGAGAATGACGTTACGTGCTTTACTCAATTTGGACGTGAAGTACTAGAGTTGTTTGCTGACTAACACCTAGACAGCCAGGTTCAAATGGAAACAAGTATTTCATTTTCTTATTTCAAACAATTTGGTGGACAGACTCTAAGGAGGGCCTCATGATCCCACCTTCTGGTGTCCGTTCCTTTGTGTAATCCCACACCCCCTTAAATGTAGGCAGGACCGGTGACATGTAAAAATAAAATACAGCAAAGGTGATAGGATGTCCCTCCTATGATTGCTTTATAAGACTCCATCTTGCTAGCAGATTGGTTCTTGAGACTGTTTCTCTTGCTGGATTTGAAGAAGTTAGTGGCCAGTGTTAGGAGGCTCACGTGTCAAGAAGCCAATGCTTGACACTAATCTCTAAGGGAAGTTTCAAGCTTCCAGCCAGCAAGAGGCGAGGTCCCTCAGACTTATAGTCACAAGGAAATAAATTCCTCTTACATCATCCTGAGTGAGAGTGGAAGCAAACCCTTTCCCCAGTCAAGCTGTGAGATGAGAACTCAGCCCTGGCCGGCACTTTGATTGAAGCCTTGCAGTAGACTCTTCTAAACCATGCCTAGACTCCTGAGGTGATAAATGTGTCTGTGATTATAAGTTTCTAAGTTTGTGGTAATGTGTTATAGTAATAGGAAAATCATACACAAGAGTCAAATCTGAAATAATGTGTGTGTGTGTGTGTGTGTGTGTGTGTGTTTAAGTATGGAATATAGTACAATGGACAGGATTTTTCAAAAATTCTGTGAAACATACCTCTGTCTATTATCTCTCTCTCTATCTACCTAGAAAAACACACACACACCCGGGGAGAGAGAGAGAGAGAGAGAGAGATTAAACTTATAATCATTAGTCATTAAGATCAATGGCTTCCCATTTAGGGTTCTAGAATTTGCAGAGTTCCCTTGGAACCCTGAGAGACTGAGTGTGAGATGGGAAACAGCAATTACAAAGAGACAAGGCTCTTGCTTTCCCCATACTATCTTTTCTGATTGAGTTACTAACAATAAAATTAAACTATTTATTTAAAAGAGTTTTATTATCTAGTATTGTTGTTAGAAAATAGTTCATAATTATAATTTTTAAATTATAAATGATGTGCCAGTAAGTTTCATTTAGATATTTTGCCTATCTTGCATAAAATCTATGTTGTACAACTTGAGATAGTCATAAAGATTTTATAATGACCATGTACTTATAAGTGAAAACTGCTAAAACTAATCTTACATTTTATCTTATAAATTAATATGACTGTGAAAAGAGCCCTCGATAACTATAGAACAACATCTGCTTATTTGGACAGCATGTAATCATCTCGGTATTTTCACTGTGTAGTCATTGTTTACTGATAACAAAAGTTATACATCAGGAAAGTATCTTTGAAAGTCATTACTAGGGCATTTTAAGAACACACCACATTAAATGCACTTGATTTTCCATGAGTTGATATTTCTGCACTTTAAAATATTGCAGACAATAGTCTTTGATGATTTTAATCACAGAAAATCAGAGATATTTGAAGGACCATTGCTAAGGCGGAAAGGCCAGATCTGTATGTCATTAGTTCAGCCTCTAAAATAGATCAAAGAGGCATCCAAAAATGAACTGCTATTTACTGCTCTGAAGGCAGTCATGGTATTCAGCTGACCACAATGTAAACTTTTCTCCAGCTGTGTGAAATGAACGTTATAGTTACAAACAATTATTGAGTTCTAGTAAGGAAGGAAAATGCGATGAAATTTTAGTGGCACTTATTGTTATCTTTCCAAACATAACTCTTAAGAACGAAGTAGAATTTCATAAATCAATCACTTAAGAAATAAATTCATTTAAATTTCCTCAGTTCTGTCCTTTAAGAGTGAATTTTTGACCGTTTCCCAAATCCCCCAAAATAACAATAACAAAAACAATTAAGGAGTGTTCTATGTTGGCACTGTTTGGTAATCCCATTAGTATCCAAAGAACCAGTGAGGTAATAAAACCACTTCCGTTTATTACACTTTCTTAATGCTGTTGATTTTTTTTTTTTTTGCGGTACGCGGGCCTCTCACTGCTGTGGCCTCTCGCATTGTGGAGCACAGGCTCTGGATGCGCAGGCTCAGCGGCCATGGCTCACGGGCCCAGCCGCTCCGCGGCATGGGGGATCTTCCCGCACTGGGGCACGAACCCGTGTCCCCTGCATCGGCAGGCGGACTCTCAACCACTGCGCCACCAGGGAAGCACAATGCTGTTGATTTTTGTAGGTTGAGCTTATATCTAGCATCTTGATGAACTCATACAGATTCTATACTTATCATTGATTTGTGTGTGGGGGGGTTCCCTACGTAGAAATATCTGTCAAAAATAACAATTTTTCATTTCCCTTTCCATTCATTATACTTTTATTTCTTTTTTTCTTTTTTAGTTTCACTGGCTAAGATCTCTAGTAGAATGATCAATGATAGGAGGGATTCGTATTGTGCTTGCCTTTAGTATAGATATTTCTCAAATTCTGTCATTAAGAAAAATGATACCTACTGATGTTTACTGAACACATTTTATTCAGATGATGAAAGGTCTCTCTCTCACTTTATTGGGAGGATATTTTTATGAACAGGTATTGCATTTTATGCTTTTTATTTATTTTCTGCATCTACTGCAACTATTACTGTTTGGTTTGCTGTCTTTTTAACCATTGCTGTGGTTGTAAGTTGAACCATTTTAACTTTCCTGGTATAATTTCCATTAGGTCACCTTTTATTATTTGAAATCACCTCTAGAATTTCCACTGATCTTATAAAATGAGGCATATAAATTTATTTATTTAGTCTATATTCTCAAATAGTCTGAATTAGGGATTGCCTGTGGCTTGAAAACATTGTACAATTCCTCTGTAAAATCATCTGGTCACTTTTAAGGGTTTGTGGGTAGGGTATTTTTCAATAGTCATTTTCATTCCTTAAATATACTTGGATATTCAGTTTTTCTTCTTTTATCATTTTGAGACATTTTATTTTTCTAGAAAATTGTCATTTAATTTTTGCTTTCAAATACAATGGCATTAAATTCTCCATAGTATTATATATATTTTCACTCTCAATTGTAATTATAGCTAATTTTATTTTCATCTTAATATATTTATTTCAACCATGTTTTCCTTGATCAGTGTTCCCAATTTGTCTGTTTTAAGTTCTTTCAAAGATTTGTCTTTTGTGTTCTTGATAAGTTTTAGTATATGTTTTATGTTTCCTCTTTAATTATTATTTTACTTTAATATTATTTCAACTTATTTGAATTAATTTATTAATTTGTGCTCTTTTTACGGTTTCTTGGTATAGATGCTAGCATAATGTTGTCTTTCTTCTTTTTTTAATTAAATGCATTAAGGACACAAATTCTCATATAAGTGCTTTTTTGCTTGTCTCCCACAAGTTTTGAGTTATATGCTTTTCCTGTCATTCAGTCTGAAAAATTCTATAATTTATGCAAGTTTTATTCTTAATTGTATAAATTCTTTAGAATGATGTTTTTTAGTTTTAAAATATAGGGTTATATTTCAACTACCTTTTTGAAGTTAGTTTCTGAATGAATTGTATTATGACCAGAAGGGGGATCTGCATAATATAAGTCTGATTGACACCTCCTTTGTGGCCAATCACATGACAATTTTTGTAAATGACTCCATGTGTAGTTGAAAAGGATGATTTTTTTTCTGGATATAAGAGTCTACATAGACCTATTAGAACAGGCTTTTTCAACATGATAATTGAATTTTTAAAGTATATCTCATTTAAGTTTACTTGACTTTCTGAAAGAGAAGTACTAAAATTTATCATTTGGATTATGACCTTTTCAATTTTCTCCTGTATTTTTGTTAATTTTTACTTTATATATTTTTGAGGCTATGTTGTTTGATTTATTTTAATTCCTGTATTGATGTAGTTTGGGGCCACATTTTTTCTTTTATGAGAAAAAAGATTTTCATTAGTTTCTGTATTGTTTTCCTGTAGCTACTGTAACAAATCAGCACACATTTGGTGGCTTAAGACAACAATTTATTCTCTCACAGTTCTGGAGCTCAGAAGTCCAAAATCAGTATCACTGGGTCAAATCAAAGTGTTGGCAGGGCCACACTCCCTTCAGGGGCTCTAGAAGAGAATACTTTCCTTGCAGCTTCTGGTGGCTGCCAGTAGTCCTTGGCTTGTGGCTGAATCACTCCAATCTCTGCTTCTATTTTCCCCTTGCCTCCTCCTTTTCTGTCTGTGTTAAAATCCCCTCTACATGTCTCTTATAAAGACGTTCCTGATGGCATTTATGGCTCACCTAGATTATGATTATTATTATTATGGTTAATCTAGGATACTCTCCCCATCTCAAGATCATTAACTTAATCACACTGCAAAGTCTATTTCACTATATAAAATAACATTCACAGGATTCAGGGATTAAGTCCTGGATACCTTTTAGAGAACGTTTTTAGCATACTCCAGTTTCTTTTGATTTTTTAAAAAGTTCTGATTTTGTCACTTTAATATTGCTGTACCAATGTTCCTTTGATTTTTTATTTCACTGATACAGCTTTCTCATACCTTTATTTCAATTTTATTGTGCCACTTTGTTTTAGTTATAGCTCTTACAAGAGTATTTTCACTTCCGTTTATGTCTCTATATTTTAATTGCTGAGTTTTATCTGTATACATTCATTGTGATTACTATTCTTTTAGATATTTGAGTTATTTTGGTTTCTCTTCCCTCCTCCTCTCACCTCTCATTCTCACCCACTCTGGCTTGATTGATTTTGTCTGATTTCAATTTTTCCATATTGGTTTGAAACATATATGGTGTATCTTTTTTTTCAAGGTTATATATAAGTGTTTAAACTTTTATCTTCCAATACCTAGAGTTAGTATCTACATCATTCCCAAAATTAAAAATTTCAGCATGCTTTTACTGTCCTTTTCTTATTTTTTTTCTTTTTTTCTTTTCTCATTTCCTCCTCTTCTTGTCCCAAATCAGAAATTATAGTTCTAGATTATCATTAAAAAGTAGATAATTTAAAAAGTAGATATTCCACTAATTATTATTCACTAATGCATCTTCTATCTTCTTATTTTCTCCTGGATTGCTTTTCTTCTTCCTAAGAATATATTCTAGTAAACCCTCAGAGATCTGTGGGTGGTAAAGTTTCTAAATTCCTATTAGTGTGAAAATACTATTTTGCCTTTACATTAAAATGATAGTTGTATTGAATAAAAATTTTACACCTCAGTTTATTGTGCTTTCTGAGTACTGTATAACTGATTTGGCAGTATTTTATTAGCATGTTTACTTCTATAATCATTCTGGAACATTGACTTTATCTTTGCAATATGTGTCAGGCTTATGTAGCTATGAATTATGAATTAGGCAGCATTCAATTTCTTATAATTCTCTAAAATATTTAACAATGCATACTTTATTATTCTGAAAAGATTATGGATAAAATTATTTGTGATACTTTATTCATTGTTTTATATGTTAAGATATTCAACTTTTAGTGTCAGTTTTACTGTCATATTTTCTTAAGTATCTGTGCTACTAAGATTTCAAATATACTAACATAATAATGAATATAATACTCTTAAATTTTTTTCTATATTCTATATCTGGTATACTTTCTTTTATTTTTCTTATAATTTTGAATTGAAGTATAATGTACATATGAACAAAAGCACAAATAGCAAATGCATGCCTCAAAGAATCGTCAAAAGTGAACATAAGCATGAAGTTCCCACTAGGTCACAGAATAGAATACTATCTGCACCTTATCAGGTCCCTTCATGCCCGTGCTAACCATTACTCTCTCCCTCTTCTTCGTAGATGAACACTATACTGACTTCAGTCATTATAATTTGCCTGTTTTATTCATACCCATACTCAGAAACCCCATTTATAATTATACACCCAATAGAGAGATTCATTCATATGAAAAAAAGACATGTAAACAAATGGGTTTTTGTTTCTTATTTTGAAATTGTTTATTCCCTTCTTTGTAATGGCATTAAGAAGAGAGTTCATTTTTACAATTTATTTGAAAGCATTTTCTCTTACGTATGCTAGCTCTACTTATTTCTGTTTTCCATTTCTTTAATTAGTATTTTTTATATTTGTTACTTTCATTAGCTCATAGCTGGTTTTGTGGTTCTTTTTCTAATTTTCTCATTCCATTTAAATCATAAAACTCTAAGTTTCCCTGTGAAGGTAGTTTTGGTCTTATCTCATTAGCTTTCATAGGTAGCCTTTTTAAATTTTTTGTTTATAAATAGTGATTATAATTTTGATGAATCACTATCAGCCATTATAGCTCATAAATTTTCTTCTTTCAGAATTTACAGAGATTTTTATTTCTCCTTTAGTATAGTATTGTCTTTTAAAATGGTTATTTCCTAGTAGATAAAATATTTACTTATTTATTTAACAAATACTTGCTACAGGACATGATGTTAATTACTAAACAAGATGAGTTATAGCTAAAAGTAGCTAGATAGAAGATAGACATAGGTAGATAGATTTGAATATAAGTATATATATATCTATTGTGATATTCCAAAATATTTCATTGTTTACTTGATTTCTTGAAGGCTCAAGTAGATATGTGATAGTCTCCTGTAACTTCCTGTATTTTCTAATATTCTTTGCTTTATACTGTTTAAATTTGTGATTTTTCCCTTAATGTTACTAAAGAAATTAAATTTAGCATATTTCAATCTTATCTTTCCTCTACCTTATCTTTGTTAACAGTATATGAATTACTGTGAATGACTTATTTAATAATTATGTATCTTCTTCTTGAGATTTATTTTGGACACTCCCACTTAAAATTATTAGAGTTAAGTTTTAATTACCTGGTTGCTTTCCATTGGTCCTTTAAGAGGAAACTCTAGAATTTCTGAGAATCTAAATTACATTTATTTCTTGATTAGCTGATATCTTTGTTCAAATTACATTTTTTATTTTCAAAATAATATGTATGTGGAATAGTTTCTGGCTCCCTGTGTGCTGAAGTATTTCTTTATGACATTTTTAAAACCATGAAATAAATCACTTCTGGACTTAAAATTGTTAGGGCATTGTCTCTTTTCCTGAAACTTCTGAAATAATATATTATTTTTTAGCATTCATAGTTGTACAAAAGAATTATAATTCCAGTCTGTTTGTTGCTTTTTACAGGATGGGAGCTTTTTTGTTTGTTTTCTTTTTCCTAAATTAAAAACTTCAGAATTTGCTCTTTAATCTTATAATTCAACATTTGTTTGACACAATATCTGCCCAATGTATGTAAATAAACATGGTGAATCTTTCAATTTTCATCTGACATTTTTAGCCCTGTTGATCTTTATTTCCTGTTTTTAGGTGAGTGTGTGTCTTGCAAAACTGATATAGTTGGCCTCATCACTTTAATATTTGCCCTTTTATTTTCATTAAGGAGATTTTCTTAGATTTGTATCTAATAGTATTTGTTTTTCTCTAGTCATTTCTTTTCTCTGCCACCTCCAATGCATATCTTGGTTCTACCATTGCAATTCTGGCTTCCTTTCCATATGTCCATATGGCTCTTCCTGTGTGAGCCCATGCCACCTCTCTTTATAAATTCCTCTGTTCTGTCTCTAGCACTGTCTGCTCCAGGTCTTTTTTTAAAGACAGTTTGAAGAAAACTTCAAAAATTTTTTCTGGTTGATACAGTGAATCCTTTTCACATTTGCTTGTTCTTTGAGACTTTAAAATGCTGATCCCTTTTCTACAGTTTTCATTACTCTAAATTTTTTTCTTTCCAAGATGTATCCTTGCATGACAAAAAAAAAACTATCAATATATAAACACATTATGCGCCATACATTCCACATGTGTCTTTTCCTTGGGTTTATTGCAGATTCATGGTGGTTGGTTGAATCTTTCACAGATCTTCCACTAGAGATCTGATCGCTGTGGATAATTCCTAGTAAAAGTATCACGTTTTAGTTCAACGTTGTGGATTAGCCTGAGACCTTTTGAAACCACTAGCAGGGACCCTGGGACTCTGAGTCAGTGGATGAAGAAACAAACGACAAATAACCTGCAACCACCTTCACATACTGAGACCAGAACTCCTGTTATCTCAAAATACTCATTTGGTCAATATTTCAATTACAGAGATTAAAACTCCCAGGGGATAATCTTGGCACCTTAAGAACTACTCCTTTTAAAGTTTTCTAACAATATTTCTCTATTACCATATGCAAAAATGGAGTGGGTTGGGCAAAAATTTTCTACCCATCTCAAGAAGTGGTACGCGCGTCCAAAAACGAAAGCTTTTCTCCGTCTTTACCATGCTTTTTACGTAAAAATGGGAGGGGCTCTAGCCTCACTGAATACTTGCAGTCATAATTTCTCTTGCCTCTGAGATTCTGAATATACTGGAAAAACCTCTGTCCACCATTACATTTACCCAAATAACTCTTAAATGTCTATCAAATCTTTGCTTAGGTCTTACCATAACCTCCTCTAGGCAACATTTTTGAATTTCCCTTTATCAAATTAAGAAGTCCTTATTTGTTACCGTGGTAATCTATGATTATTCCTACTGTAGTCCTTAGCACACTTCGTTAAACATTCCTCAGTAGCTGTCACTTTCGAATTCAGTGAAAGCACCTTAAATAGCTCGGCACTACTAACAGCAATAATCTAAATTTGATAAATATGAATTAATCGAATGGATGAAAGAGCAGCTAGCCAGATTCTATTTTAAATCCCAATTTCAACCACAAATTCTCAACCCCCAAGAATGTGGGATATGATGAAGATTAGGAGCTCAGAAATTTACAAAGTCAGTGAGAGGTGGGAGGTGTGAGGGCTGGACAGGCGGATGGGGCGTGTGTGGGTGGGAAGGTCAGCTGCTTCAGCTTACATCTCCTCTGTATTGAGGTCCTGCTTGCTCTTCTTTTGTCGAAGCCCCCAGACTCCACCCTCACCTTACATACGATGATAGCAAATCAGGAAAAAAGTCTGAAACTGAAAACCAGGAAACTGAGATAAAGTGCTTTGGGTTCTAAAACCCTGGAAGATACATTTTCCTGGACTAGAAATGAGTTTGTGGCTCCGAGCTACAGGTAAACAGCTAGGCTTCATGAATTACAGGTGTACATACTGTTCCTTAGGGCCCAGAATTTAAATTCATACCACTGAACAGTTTTTAAAGGCTTTAACACATTATTTTGTTTATATACAAATGAGGGCTGCTAATTTCAAATGAATCCTAACTATTTATTTAAGTAGTCCCAAAGGATCTCTACTTGAAAACAACTTGCTAGTAGTTATTTCAAGTACTAGACACACTCAGAAAATAATAAACTGTGGGTTTTAAATTAATTTAGTAACTTGGGTTACCAATTCCAACAGATCTCTATAATTAATCTGAATCAGAGAGTCTATTGCCATTGCAGACTTTATTTTTTTTTAACCTGAATTTAAGATTTTGAAGGGAAAATGAAAATGTCTTAGGCACAAATGTACAAATACGATATTACGCTTAATAAACAACCTACACTACCTCATATGAGCCCAACAACAAGTATGTGACAATATACTCAACAAGTGAGGTGTGTATTATTAATACGCTTATTTGGAAGATGTTTAAGCAATTTGTCCCTTTTGGGAGAGCTGTAGCTTGAACCTGTGACTTCGGGTTTAATCATAATGACGCTAAATGATCTCGTTTGCAGGATTTTGCCACATTGCATAATTCCAAGTGGTCATCCTTCACATCTGAGGCCATTCAATGATACTGAATGGCTGACCATGTTTAAAACAATTGGTACATTTACTGTCTCCATGTAACGCAATTTGTAACGGCAAAGACCTCAGGATTACTATTCTGGACTTGACCAAGATCTTTTATATCATTCTCAGCATCCCAAAGTAACAGAATAGTTTTGTTTTCTTTTCCAAAGAGAGGGGGAGACACTGAACCACTGAACGCAATCTCACTGATCCTACCTGGATTCTCAATTTAGGATTTTTGCATTAGAATTATAGGGGTGGAAGAGATTTTAGAGTTCAATTAGCACAATCCCTAATTTTTCATTTAAGGATGTTGAGAGCTACGTTCCAAAATGACTTGTTAAAGTTTGCACAGTTAGGTTGTGGCACAACCAGAACACACACACACACACACACACACACATCTGTTGACTTATCCTAGATTTTTTCCATAACACCCAACTTTAAATACTATTTGCAAAATCATATAAGCATTTGTAAAATATTTTCCCAAGTTATTACTGGGACAAAGCTCTCTTCAGAGCATTCAGAGCCTACTTAACTTCAGTAAAATACATGTGGTTTATAGCTAGATGTGGAAAGAGTTATTTTCTGGATAGTGTTTAGCAAACAGCAAGTGTCAATAAAATTTTATTGTTGACATGAAAGAGTAGAAATAATGAATGGTGTAGAAGCATCCAAAATTATATATAAATGGCTTTATTACTACTAAATATTTAATGAAGTAAATGTGTAAAGGAAAAAATTGATATTTATAAAGAAAAAATATAAAGTCACATGTTGAAAATTCAATGATAAAATCTTTCATGAGGACACCAACTCTATATTATATAATATATGTGGGTTTACCGTCTGATCTAGAACAAAGCAGTAATGTAATTTCAGCTAAATCACTCAACTTGGACATCAGCGTCTTCATTTTCAAGATGTAGGTACTAAAAATACTTATCTCCCAGTATTGCATGGTCTTCTACATCCATCCAATCAGCAACAGTGAAGATAAAGCCCACGTAGAAGATCTCAGGGATGTTTTATGGGCCAGACCTAGACGTAGCATAGGTCATTTCTTCCCACATTCCATTGGTCAGGAGTTTCCACGTGACCCCCTGCCTAGATGCAAAGGAGGCTGAAACGAACAGGGTGCACATTTTATGCAAAAGATTTCTTTACTTGTAAATTAGTGAGGGCACATAATGCTAACTTCTATAAGAGCCAACCCCAAATGTTCAGCATTTAGCATAATTGAATTGTCTCTTGCTTGTGTCACTACTTGGGGTGGGGAAGGATTGTTTTCTCACTTGTACACTCCCTCAGTCCTTCCAACTACTATCTCCAAGAGCCATGCTGCTTAAACTCTAAAGTGCTCAGAATCACCTGCAGGGCTGGCTAAAGCAGATCATCAGACCAACTCCCTGGGTTTCTGATTCAGTAGGTTTGGGCTGGTGTCTGAGGATTTCCATTGCTAACAGGTTCCCAGATAATGCCGGTGCTGTAATATTGCAAGTTTAGAGATTTGAGATCCTCTGTGTTTACCCTTCTACACCCATCCACCAAGGAGCAGTGAGAGACCAAGCTCACGTGGGAGGTCTTGGGGATGATTATGGGCCAGGTCTAGAGGACCTCCTTCTCAAAGTCCATGACTTAGAAGTCATTGTATGACCCCTACCTACCTAGATGCAAAGGGGGCTAAAAATAACAGGATGCCAAGGAAGGTGGGAAGCACACACCTGTTAGTATTAGCAGTCCTAGCCTCACCTGGTGGGTGCACATCATTAAACTCTTTGTAACAATAACGATTTATGAAGGTTCCCTTTAATATTCATAGAATCGGAAAGTAACTAAATTATAGAGCTATTTCACTGTCATTAGAGTTCATTTGTCATCTATTAGGCATGGGAATCCCAAATTAGAATTGTCACTGACTCCCTGAGGGAGCACGTGGACAGCACCGTAAACTGTGATGTTAACGTTTATCAATTTAAAAACATTCTTGGACGTAAAAAAAAATTTTTAAAGGAAGGTAAAGAAAAGAAATTGCACTTTTCATAAGTTTCAATAAGAAAATAGTCCAACTCAAATTCAGTAGTTCTCTCAAGTGACTTCCATGACAGGGAAATCCATGTGTGAAATTAAACAGCATGTGTCACTCCGTTGAGGTTTTTTCCGTGGGTTGTATTTTCCTAAGTGTAATCTGAGCAGTTTCAAGTCAGTTTTCACCACTCCATTTATAACTTTTCCTATATTTATTTACTCGGAAATATATTATCCTTCATGTCATAGTGCCAAGAAATCTGGTTTGTAAAAATGCCAGATTCTTTTATTTGATTTTATTTGATTTCATTAGGGACCATCCGCCTAGCTGCTTAAGTGCCCGACTACCGTTCGCAGTTAAACATTCATTAAGGAATCCCCAGTGGGTTCATTTGTTTCACTGAGGTCCAATTACAGTGCCACAAAAGCGGTTTTTGTAGCAATTAGCTGATTTTTCCTGTTTATGTTCTGTCTCTTTAGGAAGAGGACTGGCTTGTGGAGGTCAGATTTTTAATTAGGCACGATTTAGGGCCAATAGGAAAACTGATAATTTACTAAATGGCTGTGGTGGACTTAACAGCTCAAAGCAGAGGTAAATAACACAACAGGGACCCCACGACTCTGTTTTCCTGGTGTGCACGGCTCAGAGCCCTGCAGTGTGAGGATAGATTACGTGTTAAGTGGTTGTCATCGATGCTAATGTGCTGTGCAGGGCACCAGTGTCTTAACCTCAGGTGCCATCAGGATTAGTCATCCACAGTGGTTCTGTTCCCGGTAGCATGTCGCGAAGGAGAGGAATCTGCTTGTATTTTATTTCCGCAAAGCTGGTCCGAGAAAGAAACCTTTGGTAAAATAGTGCAAGGATATATAATTATGAAAAGGCTAGGTTGTCGTCTGCCAAATAACCCCAAATTGATACTAATTGTGAGATTAACATTCAAAGTGTTCTATGTACACTCTTATAAGCTAAATTATGTCCTCTCAGATTTATAAATTGAAGTCCTAACGTCCAATACCTCAGAATGTGACTATATTTGGAGATAGGATCTTTAAAGAAGAAATTAAGGTTAAATGAAGCAATTTGCAGTGGACCCTAATCCAACATGACTAGTGTCCTTATAAAACAGCAATTAGGACACAGATACATACAGAGGAAAGACCACGTGTGGACACAGTGAAAAGACAGCCATTTGCAAGCCAGCCCTTCACACACCTTGATCTTGACTGTCTGTCTCCAGGACTAGGAGGAAAGAAATTTCTGTTGTTTCATCCACCTGGTCTCTAGTACTTTGTTACAGCAGCCCTAGCAGACTAATACAGACACCCAACAGAGGAACATGAGTGTGCATATTTAGACAATAAACATGTATGATTCCACATATTCTCACTAATATTCCAAATCTATGTCAAAACAGGGTAGCTTCAAAAAAAGATAAAATGACCTGTATCCAGTTTTTGCTGTCCAGTCATCTAAGCAAGAGCAAGGGAGTGTTCTCTCAAATGACAAGTCAACTTAAAACAATCGTTTCTATGATCTTAGGCAAACCAGCAATGCTGCCTTACATAATCAAAGAAGTTCTGCAAACTGCTGTTGCTTCCACTCCAAAGTATGTAAAAGAAACACTTTTTTGGAAACTTGAGTAAAAAAAGAATTAGGAAATAGACAGTTGAAAGATTTAGATAGGCATGAACCTGTGAGAAGCCGTATATATTATTAAATACATAAATTTATGAAAATGAAGTAATAAAAGCAATAAATGCTACCAGTGATATATCTATTAAGTTAGTATTAAGGCTACAATGAGACACATTTTTATTCACCAAAAGTTTTCCTTTCCTATAATTTCAAAAAGATGCTTGCAAATTTGTTTTGCTTTGTCGAGAGAACACGCCTTCTAAGGGATTCTTGTTCAATGTCTAGATAGTTATCAAAACACCTGTTGGCCTTTTTAATTTGGAGTTCTTTTTTCCCATGTCCTGGTTCCCTGATCTGGAGACGAAGACTAGCTTTAATCTTTGGGATGCTGTAGGGAGCTTTTATTTAATTAACTGGGCACAGATGAGTATGTAGTCCTCAAATCTCTTACCAGGCCCATGGTAACTTGGTGCTGGACCTCAGCCTCAAAATGCTCAGCTCCTAACACTACACTCTCCCTACTCCCTCTGCAGACAGCCAGGCTGCACTTCCTCATAGGCCTCTTCCCTGGACTTTATCACAGACACAAAGAAAAAAAAAAATGCATAAAGAGCCCTACTTCCATCACACTCTCTCAAGACCTCCCTTTTTACTTATCAATATATAATAGCTCTTTTATTCTATCACCAGAAGCTTTGACGTAATTCCTGAATACCATGATTAAAATCCAAAAAGAGGACAAATTGGTGCATACCATTAATTCTGTCTCGTATGCTGGAATTCTAAGATGATCTATGTGTGTTTAGTAAGAATGTGTGTTTGTGTGTGTGTCTATCTCCCTTTCTCTCCATTCCTAACAGACAAAAATGTCTCATCTTTTTTCGGTTACTTCTTCCTCTTGTATGTAGGATCTGGTTTTGCTCTTTAAGAATTTTGTCCTGTGTCCTCAGGACTAAGTTATGTCATGAGCTCCCTCCTTTCCATGGTGCAACCACACTGCAAACTGAAGCCTAATCATCTTCTCCCAAAAAGAGAGAATTGATCATTATCCAACTGTTACAGAAGAATCTAGAATTCACTTACCTATTTCCTCATTTATTCTATCTATGAATTTTAAGAAGTGTCTGGATGATCTGTTACATCTTTTAAAATATATGTAGAAAGTATAGAAAAGTCTCTGGAAGGGGTGGGTGGGTATTTAACAGTCTTTAGAAGTTTTCCTGAGTATAGCAAACCACAGATTTAAACTGGATCTAACTCTTTTACCAAGTGACATTAAAACTAAGGGAATTGTGCCAAGGATACTTGGAAAATTACATAGAACGGTGTTCAAAACTCAATAAATACTTATGGATTGATTTCAATTGTTCAAATAGAAAAG
Organism: Neophocaena asiaeorientalis asiaeorientalis; assembly: GCF_003031525.2. NCBI lineage: Eukaryota > Metazoa > Chordata > Mammalia > Artiodactyla > Phocoenidae > Neophocaena > Neophocaena asiaeorientalis. Next base: position 746,089 of record NW_020173033.1, on the reverse strand, counting down.
AAGGCTCACCCAGTTCAGAATATTTTGATATAAAGCTAGGTAATGGAGTGACTGCTTTGAGATAGTGCCACACAAATGGACACTTTATGTGACGTTTTTGAGGCTTACTAAGTTTTCATTTATGAAATAACCCACAACTACTACATTTTTGTTTTAATACTCGTGCCAATTAACTTGCCGTGGCGGGGGGGCGGCGCGGTAGTTTGTTTGTTTCCCTGGTGGGTTGTCAATTGTTACTCCTTATTAAGGAATCCACCCCATTCTACAGATTTGCAACTCACAATCACCAGGCCCTGGGAATCAGATAAAGCAACGGGAAAGTTTATTCAAATTGTATCTGAAATAAGAGAAACCCTATTTTGAATAAAGATTCAAAGTAATCTCTCATACTGTTTAAATCTTAGTTATGTCATCTTTTCTGTATACCATTTTGGGGTGATCATAAGACTTTGTAAGTTTTCGCGGGTATGGATCATTTCCTCGTTTTCCCAGGACAATTCTAGTTTATACCCATTGACCTGCCGTTATTATGAACAACACCATCTTTAATGTGGCTGTTTATACAATAACTCATCAGTCACTGTACTGATAGACAAGTTTCTAGATAAATGTCCCTCAGGTCGGTAAAATGTTTCCACCCAACAAGGGTTCCATGAGAAAGCCCAGAGGGGCTGTGTGGGTCTTGCCTGGAATGAACAAGGGCCATTATCAGGATCTCCCTATTCAAGTGGGAAGGGCTGAGACACACGTCAATTTCTAAACTCCAGTTCTGTCTGACTTGAAATTCTTTCAGGAGGGTAATTAATAATAATCAGTCACCGAAGTAACTTTGTACAAACAATGAGTGGCATTAAGTTCCCTACAGGCCAAAAATAAACATATGGCTTTCAGAGAACTCAGCTGACAAAGATGAGTGGTTCTTCCAAAGTCGTATGTAGAATTTGAGACCATAACACTCTCTGCCTCTGTTTCTTTCGTCCAGGGCTTTCACTCGAGTCACTTCTATTAACACAAATATAGTAATTTTAGTTAGCTGGTCTTTGGGGCACAATTTTTATATCATTTATAAACAAAAGATGCCTTAGAAATAGCAGTTTTAGCAATCTCGGTTTTAAAGAGCATAACTTTGAGCTTCCCAACAATCCTTATTGGAAGTGTAGATATAAACACATTTAGAAACATTTTACTGGTATCTAGGATACAGACAATACTCTTGAATCCTGGATCAATCTGGCTTGCTTTGTTCCTGTAAGAAACGGTCCAATAAATTATACTTCCCAGTAGCAGTCATTCCTAATGGAAATCTCAATAAACTTTCTTTCAACAAGTGTTTAAGTATAACTGAAGTGAAATCTGGCCAGCTGTTAGGTCAGAACATGGGCTGAGGCTATTTAATATTAAGTAGTAAGTGAAACCCACACTTAAATTTCTCATAATTTATAATCAGGCTGTGCATTTTGAATACATAAAGTTTTGACAAGCTAGTATTTTTGCCACTAAGAAAAATTGGACTTATAATTAGAGCTCCTTGTACAGATCTTATTAAACTTGCAAATTAAATACTAACAGGAAATGTATCAAGTCAAAATCATTTCATGTTTTACTAGAGCTTTTCAACTACCTGAAGTCTAATGATGCAAAAATACAGATTTATATAGAAAATGATCCTAATCCTTGTGAAAATATTGAAGCCATATATCAGATTGAACTCAAGAAAAGCAAACAGCCTAATGATTTCATGTTGGTTTAACTTTTTCATTGTTATTTCAGGCCAGACTTTCTTTTTTGTTATAGAAGGAGGAATCCAAGACAGCAAATTACTAATTCTGTTATTTGCATTATACACCATGCCAAATGTAACATGTGTTTTTTTTTTTCTTGTAAATTTCAAATGGCCTAAATCATGTTCAAGAATGATAGCCATGAATTTTACTTAAAACAAATAAAATGTTGCATTCAAAACTGGAATAGAAAAATATCACCCATAAGCCAAGGTATCGTATTCAGGGCGTCGACACACCAACAACCAGCGCTAGCTGGCTTCTGAGTTTGGGCCAGAGGGAGAGTTGGGGCTGCTTGGGATTCATAATACAGTCTTGCACCACCAACCCCTTCATCTAAGACCCCTCATCGCTGCCTGGGCTACTGAATCTGCCTCAAGGGTCTCCTGGCATCTATTCAGCCCCCTCCACTTCAGGTAAATTTTCTAATTGCTTCCAGAGTGAACTTTTAAAACCTGCTCATTGGTTGAATGCTTTATTGGCTTCCCATGTTCCAAGGTCAACCCAAACCTGGACCTGGACTGTAAGGCTCGAACTGGTTGGCTTCTTTCTCATGCCACCTTGGCCTCGTATCTGGTTTTCATCCACACCTACCAGCTTCCAGTTCCTCCACTGAATCAGATTTCCCTGTGCTTCCAGACCTTGGCTCTTCCCTCTAACCGGGTGTTTGAGTAGAGGGCCACAGTGTGAGCAGACGTTGGGGTTTTCTACTGCAGAAAACTTGAAGGTTCTTCCCCAGAGGCTGTGTTATAGAACACGTGTCAAAGGACGTGCAGGGAGGAACACCTCTCTTAGGCTCCCCGGGTTAGCAGCCCAGCTCTGCCACTCCCTATCTAACTAACATTGGGCTAGTTACCTTACCTCTCTATACCTCAGGTTCAACATACATAAAATGGTGATAATTAAAGTACCCAACCCAAAGGTTGGTGTAAGTATCAGGGGAGTTAATGGATGTAAAGCCCTCACGTCATACCCGGTACAAAGTAAACATTCCATGCACGTGTTGTTATTATTACTATCATTATTATAACCCAAGTTCCAACCAAAACATGCATCCCTAAAAGGCTCATAGGCCACAAGGACTGTGCCTGTAGGGTCTCATTTATAAACCACTTCTGATCCTAAAATACAGGCTGACACAGGAAAGGAACAATTTGGAACGTATAGAAGAGGGTGAGCAATGTTTAATTCAAGAAAAGAAATTAATATTGGACAAGAAACAGTAGTAATTCTCTTTGTCACACCTATCTCAGGATTTCCTGTTTCATTAGTGAGACAGAATTAATATCAGACTCATACCACACACAGTTTTGATATCATCATAAACATCTTTCTCATTACATCACTTTATACGTATCCACACCAGTAAACACTATCTCTTATTCTAGACCAGCCTGGGTAACCTTTTATTTCTGTTTGGGTGTGCTTGATGTTAGCGCTCCCATATTCTGAGCTTTTGAACTAAATACAACCAGCAAGAACTGTTTCCAAATGTTCCCTGCTATTTTGGACTGTATTCCAGGAAAATGATTGCAATAGTTAAAATGGATTCTTCTCCCAAGACCCCGGGTTCTTATCTGGACTGCAGATCTGGCCTCAGTTGAAACAGTGCCAGTAGTCTGAACACACTGGATTGTGTGCCAGCCTCGCTGCCTTCCATGATAGAGCAAACCGTCTTGCTAATCCACGCCGATTTCAAGTTGGAACTTTGTTTTCCTGTCAGCCTTGTGAATCTAGGAAGATAGCTTTTAGCAGCATCTTTATTCCATTTATTTTTTTTAAATGCCCTCAAAAGCCCTCTTCTCTTCCAATTACCTTCTTATGAAGTATGGATTGAGTTTTCAGGCTGTTGTTAGTGCAGCTGCCAAAATGACTGAAGGCAAATAAACCAGAAGTGGAAGATGTGCCAGTCCCAATAGTGACTAGGCTGCTGACCAGTGTGGCTCCATTGGAATGCCTCTTTTTTCATCTCTCACGGGCTAGAGGTTTTAACTAGTAAGTTTTGTTCGGGCATATAAGTGTTGGTCTTCTGAACACCTTGTGCTTTTTAAGGGCGTGCAACATACATGTATAGGAGATAAATGTAATATACACAAGTAAAATGTACTTTTTAAGAAATTTATTAATACTCACATTTAACATGAAGAAGAGTCCCTAAAAGTAGATGTTTAGGGCTATGCCTTTTCTAAGTGTCTTAATTGCTGAAATTCTATTGAAATTCCTTTCAGAACTCACCAGACAAGATGATGGTCATTCTTTGAGATAAAATAAAATTTTTGAAAACACACATATATGAGGCACTATAGTAACTAATTGGGGGGGTCTTGAAGTTATTGATATATGTAAATCGTATGTATAAATAAATTTTATATGCATATAATTTAAAAGGTATGACTGATGAAATAATAAGGTTTATTTGCTCCTGACTCAATTACAAATAAAGATAATTCCAAAATTGGAATAGCAAAAAATGTTGTGCGTGGTGGCGAAATGGGCCCTTCAAGGGAGCTGTTCCATGCAATTTAACAAATAAGCTCATTTCTGAGTTATGTTTTGTATATATGAAGACAACTGACACACGTCCAATTTAGCTGAATGGACATTACTCATTTGAATGTACCAATTCCAGTAGATTTGTTTCAGATCAGTCTTACGCATCTTTGGCGTTATAAAAACCAGAGGCCGCACAGTGCAATAGTTAAGAACATGGACTCCAGACTCCCACAGGCATGGAGCTGTGTCCACAGCCCCCAGCTGCTAGCTCTCTGCCCTTGGGGAATCATCTAACCTCTTTATATGTCACTTTCTTCACATGTCAAATATGAATATTTGCTTGTAGATGAAGTGAGCTAATGTAAAAAATAAATAAGGTGTGTGGCACAATAATAAATTCCCATTAAACATGTTATTAGTAATTGTAAAAAATGCTTATCTCACTTGATATTTATTTCCTTTGATCAACAAGAAAATCATTTCAACACATCTAAAAGAATGGAACACACAAGTCAGTATAGAAAAATCTAACTTAACATTCTACAAAAAATACTTAATTTGCTGTTGACAGGGTCAGTTATTAATATATGTCGTTAGCAAGTGGCCTACCCATGCCAGATAAAAACTGTCTGTCAGAATTTGAGTCTTTTAGATTTTTAAGTTGCTTTTTTATTTGGTTGAATGTTGACTACTTTGGGTTTAATTGGGAGAGGGGAGACAAGATAAGGGTTTTTTTGTTGAAAAAAGAGTGGGTTAAAAAAAGCCTTTACAGGTTTACAGCATAGTGATTCACAATTTTTAAAGGTTCTTCTCCATTTATAGTATGATATCAGTTATACGTGGAATCTAAAAAATAAAACAAACTAGTGGGGGAAAAAAGCCTTTGAAGAGATTCCAAAATAGCCACCAAAGGAAGGGTTACCAGTGCTATATTCCAGAATGTTTATTTTTCTTTCTGGCTGGTTTCAAATGGGTCAGCATTATCAGTAAAACAAGAAGTAAACCAAGACCTATCTCAGATTACATCAGCTCCTGGGACCATCAACAAAGTAAACATCAGTCACCCCATGAAAAATACAACGATTAGCTGTTATTGGACACTTGCAGGCCTGGCTTACCCACCAAGTGGCACAGTTAATGAATCCACTTATTTCTAATACAAATAAACCAGAGAGAGGAAGTGGTCAGCCAAAGCTGAATCTGAAGGCAAGATGGGAAGGTGGTTAATAAAAACGCTCAAGGCTGACATTTCCTTTTCATTTGAGACATGCTTTTCTTGAGAATGACCTGATCTTATTGATACGGTTTAGTACGCCTCAGCTGATGTCAGGTTTTAAGGTCCTTTCAGATGTGTATTCTTTTCTCTAAGTGGAGAAAAAGAATTCCAAAGGAAAAATTTTAAAGTCTATCATGGTTCCATAGTACAAAGCTAAATATGATAAAACACAATTACTTTCATCTTTAGTCACTAGTTACTTAAAAACTGTGTTGTTAACAAGGTATATCTTTTCTGCAGAACAATTTGTCAAGATTTGTGAAAAGCCTTAAAATTGTTCATACCCTCTGCTTAAGTAATTCTACTTGTAGAAGTACAGGTTAAGGAAATAATCAGAAGTGTGTTCAAAATATATGCAAATGACATCAGGAACACTTAATTTAATCATTACAAAATAGAATAACCTAAAGGTTTAAGAATAAATCGATTAAATAAATCATAGCGTGTTTATATACTGGAATGTTATGATAGTTTCGAAAGCATTAGATGATGTCAGAAAATTCTTACAATATAATGTTAAATGAGAAAGGGAATATATGCTACAATAGAAATGATTTATATTCTTTTTTATTCTTTTTGTCTTTTTAAAAATTTTTATTAGTTTTTATTAAAGCACACAAATATATAAAGTTGACAAAATATTTGAAGAAATAATAAACATATGATGTTAACATGAATTATCTTAGAGGTATGACAGTAAAGGTGATTTTTTGATTTATGTTTTTTCTGTGCTTTCAAGTTTTGTGTAATGAACATATGTTTTATAAAGTTTCATAGGAAAATATCAGGACCATACATCTTGGCCAGGAAATTATATACTCAAATAAGAACGTAATTTTCCAATCCCCAAGCAAATAGTATCCTTTATAAAAATGAAATACTTTTCATTTTTATACTCAGATATTTTCTTGGTGTCTAATCTAAATTCTTCATGATACAGTTTTACATATTTTCTCTTCTCCTTTGCAGACATAAATTAATAGCAGCTAATCACCATCCAACATTTAAAACCCTATATATTTGAAGTCTTTCAACCTTCTCTCTCTTCCTTAGGCTGCAAAATGACAGTCCCTTTAATCTTTTCATATTGATCCTCTTTTCTACTCTTTTAATCATTTCTGTATGACTACCAAGAACAATTCTGTAACTGCAAAATTTGAGAAAATCATGGAAAAAGGATTTGCAATACTATAATGCTTAGCTAAGCTATAAAAAGATCCACATTTTCCCTGCATTCTTTTCCTCCCTTCCTTTGAAATAATTAAAAAGGAATCAAGGCACTTATAATTTCATATTTTTCATTTAAATAAATAACATCCCAAATTATTTTTCATAAACAGGCAATTGGAAACTGCTTTTGGTTAAATTAGGAATGTATACATTCTATTAAGCCAGTTCACAAATGTCTCAATAGGATAAGTATTATCACATAGAGTGATTTTCAAAATATATGAACACTTATGGTATATTAATTGCAAATTCTGAAAATTAATTCACCATGTATATTGAATTCATTAATTCAAACATGAATTAAGAGCATCCTTACTGGACACATATTGTGTTAAATAATTACGACTCATAAATGGTAAAATGGCATAAGTATTCCTTCTTGTCATCTACTTTTTTTCTGTTCATTTGCTTTTTAGTATTTTGCTGTTAACTAGTTCATGTTTACTATATTCCAGGGTGTCTTTACGCCTCTTATATAACCTGATGTTTATACCAAAATGAAGTATTAGCCAGTGGTATAAGATATAAAACATGATTGCGACTGAGTTTACATTTAACTACGTATATTATATACATAGATACACGATACGTTTTAACATATATACACATAACATATTATATTTCATAACATGTATGATATACATGCAAATGTCATATATGTGTGTACATATATGATATATGTGATATATATAATTACATTATATATAATACAACATATTGTATATGTATATATATATATCATAGTACTTATTTAGAAACACTTATACATTCTTTTCCATCACTTTAGAAAGATATGAAGGAAATTCTAAGCTTTAAAGTAAAATAAAATAATGATAATGGCAGTTCTTTGTTGCCACCTGTGTGCTCCCACACTTTCCAAACATAAATTTCAGTATGAAGTAGTCTAATCTGAGTTGATTATTTATTTTTTGTGGTACGTGGGCCTCTCACTATTGCAGCCTCTCCCGTTGCGGAGCACAGGCTCCGGACGCACAGGCTCAGCGGCCATGGCTCACGGGCCCAGCCGCTCCACGGCATGTGGGATCCTCCCGGACCGGGGCACGAACCCGTGTCCCCTGCATTGGCAGGTGGACTCTCAACCACTGTGCCACCAGGGAAGCCCGAGTTGATTATATTTTAAATGTCTACAGGAAGGTTCTTGAATTAACATTTTTTTAGTTTTCCATTATTACTCTTTCTTTTCCAGAGAGTAATGGACACCTAGCAATTACTTCTGCAAATCTAATTTTTTTGCAACTATAGGTATGGATATTGAGCGCATTAATAATTACTGTTTTCTCTATATATGGTTATGCTTTTATTGTAGCTCATCTGAGTCTTACAGGCAGCTCCTGTATCTCTTTAACCTCATACAGACTAGCTTAAACACTTTAGATTCAGTGAAAGGTGATTCCTTATGCCCGTGCTTACGTTTTTCTCACTGGCTGTCGTTCTACTTGCATATAATTTCCTAACATAACCTGTAGAAGGAAAGTCCTTGTGCCCCAGATCCCACTTCATCTTCAGGGCAGTTTTGGGCTTAACTTGAGCTGCCAAAGGTGCAGAGGTTAATCTAATTTAGGGAAATGTTTCTTTCTTTGTTTCTCCCTCACTAAAATTTCAGTCGTGCAGTATAATAGAAGGAGTCACAGCAGCAAGAAATGGCCGTGCCATGCATAGAGTAGCAGTGTCCAAACAGGCAAGTTCTACTAAATTATCAACTTACCCAAAGGATAAAAAAATGGAAAAGTCTGTTCAGAAATGCTTTCTTAATTAGAACATGCCAAATATGCAATTGTCACTCATATATTGAAAAATCCAAACCTACACTCTAAAATCTCAGGACAGTATTTTGGGTTCTGCATATCCTCTTACCAAGGATTACAGAACTATTACATTAAAGTGAAAATGAAAACTAACATGCTTCCTATAATGTAACATTCAACATCATTTTATCCTAACTCTCCAACAGCTTACTGCATAGAGATCTTGGGCTTTGAAGTCAGATCTTGTTCTCAGTCCTGCCTCATGAACATTGAGCACGTTTTTTAATCTATCGGACTCTTAGTTTTCTCATCAGGAAAATTAGTGGTGTTGTGTGTGTATAGGGGGGTGGTAACACATTACTCACAAGGTTGAATGTGAGTTTTATCAAAGAGTATATATAAAGTGCCTAGCAAAATCATGGTTTTAAAACAAATCTTAGTTCTTTTTTTCCCTCCTTTGGCCTTAACGATCTTCCTGAGGCGTTTGTTTTCTTCTTTATCTATTGTCAACGACTATATCAGAAAAAAGGACATTTTCCTCAATTGATAATCAATGCATTAATGTTCAAAACAAGCATAAGCTCCTTTAAACGTTAGAATGGAAAACACTTCGGAAATATTACTCATTCTTGTTCAAGATATTTATTCTCAGAATAATTGGAATAGGACCCCATTAACTGTTTACATTTTGTGATGTAATTATTAGGAAAGGCATTTTTGTTACCTTTTTAAGATACAGAGTTAGGTGACATGGAATTTTTTTAAAAATCAAATTTCTCAACTGTAATATTTTTGTGGGAAAAAACGCAAAAAGAAACGCCTGCTATATTATACATTGTATGTATATCATATAAAACTAAAAAGTGGAAAAGTTAAGAAAAGATGTTGATTGGGGCGGGAGCCAGGCAAATTAAAAGACTATAATTTTACTGAGTTTGTTCCATATTTTTAACATTTTCACAAATTATTTCTGTTTGTAATCACAGTACCTTGATTTCTCCACTGCATGATCAGCTCTCTATAAAATTGACCTCTTAGCAAACACTGAAGTTGAATACAATGTAGGGAACACTATTTTATGTCAGTCTTCTGTGAAATTTGATTCTGAGAGGGTGTTCTTCCAAGTTTTATTCCAATTTATATATGTAACCTTAAAAATCTCATTCACATTGCACAGGTGGGAATAATCCATTTTATTCAGTCCCTATCTATTGTTACATAAGTCACAACAATAAAAGCTTCCATCCCTGTAAGGACAGGATATAAATTAAACAAAATTGCTGAGTAGCTGAGCTACCATACTGTTGGTGTGATTTCTCTCTGACAGTACCAAGAGATATTTTCCCATAGGCCCCCAAATCTGTTACAAGCAATCATTTAAGGATACGACTGGAGAGGAGAATGCATTCTCAAATATATGAAAGAATGTGAGTTGTTTCTTTCGTAAATAAAAAGTTCTCTGCTCTCAAAGTAGGGATGATCACGATTCTCGTAGGGAGGCTCTGAGAGAGTAGAAGTGCAATTCTCTCTGTCTGAGGACCATATTCTATTTTGAATCCCACGATGGGAACGAGAAAAAAAATTACATTTTAGACACTTCTCATTTAATTCTTGGCCCATATCACTTTCTTTAATCGCATTGCCCAGGTACACACAACCCATATTCTTTCTAAAATCTCATTATCTTCTGGGCAAGGTATCATTTCTTCTATTCTTTTGCCTCCTTTGATTTCTTGGCTCTTTTCTTGAAATCTGATGATAGCCAATGTGAGTTTCAAAAAAGGGAAATTGGCTACATTCAGTTCCAGAGACTGACCAGGGTCCCTTTTTTTCTCTAAAACTTAAATCCATTTGGAAAGGTATTGCATTGGTTCTTTGAATTCCCTTTCAAGATAAGTGTTACTAACTCTTCTCTAGATACAATTAAAAGGGCAGAAGAAGAATTATATCCTTTCAGTTATAATAGTTGAACAGTAAAACAGAAAGATATTCCTGTCTCCTGGTATTTTAAATTAGTCAATATCTTTACTAGTCCAGGAATTTAGGGTTTTTTTTCCATTTCTTACATAAATGTTACCTTCTTTTAAAATGCAGCATAAAACATACATAAGATAACACAAATGTCACACAGGTCAATTAGTTGCACCATTTTACAAGAACTAAATCATTAAATTATAGGAAGGAAAAGCATTCTTACTTTTGCCTGAAATTGTTAAACAGCATGAGTTGGAAATCTTTGGCCTATAACCGAAGGGATATAGTTTTAATTTGCATTTAAATAAAGCAAATCTCCCATTGCAAAGAATTTTCTTTTATTAGTTCCCATAAACAAGATGGCATTAAAGTGCAGAGCCTGCTTAAGTGGGACGGGAGGATAAATCAGAGGGATGAACAAGGCAATATCATGAAGAAAAGGAAAGCCACTCTAGACATACTTAAATAGTTAACATTCTGAAGGCTTGCTATCAGTTAAAGAAATGTTAAGCCCTAAGAGCTTTCTATATACCAAACTATACTTTTAGAAGAGATACAATATTATCCTAATTAATACCTCATTTATTAGCAATTAATAACTACCCAGTCTCCTATGCTATTTTTATCTTATCTACATACTAATTAAGTATAAGCTAACTATCTAGTCCATAACTATTTTCATAAATTTTATTTATGTTTAGTAGTCTAGGTAGCCCTAAAAGAAATAATGGGATAGGGCTTCCCTGGTGGCGCAGTGGCTGGGAGTCTGCCTGCCGATGCAGCGGACACGGGTTCGTGCCCAGGTCCGGGAGGATCCCACATGCCGCGGAGCGGCTGGGCCCGTGAGCCATGGCCGCTGAGCCTGCGCGTCCGGAGCCAGTGCTCCGCAACGGGAGAGGCCACGGCAGTGAGAGGCCCGTGTACCGCAAAAACAAAAAACAAAAAAAAAACAGTGGGATAGGCATAGAAGATATTATTGACACTGTTTCACCCATGAGGCAAATGGGTATCAGCGTCTTGCCCAAGTTCATGGAGCTATATAGCTCAAGGACAATGAGAGGACCGCTTGTCCGTGTGTAGTGCTATTCCCAATATGACAAGAGCTGCCACTTCCCAACTAGAGTCAACTTAATTCACTTGCTTACACTTTCACTCAACACATATTTTTTGAGTGTCTATTATTTTTAGGAATGTTTCTCTCCTACTTCTGCTACAGGCGATTTCCTCTCCATTCAGACTTTCTAGATAGCTGAGAGAAAGGCCATGAGAATATTTTGTCTCCATATAGTTATGTAGGCAAACTTGCCCCAAATGCTAACAAGTGATAAGTAGACCTGCTCAGTGATAATAAATATAATTATCACCAAATACTTCCAAAAGGAGAGAATCATTAAAGAATGTTCAGAACATATTTTTATGTCAAATAAACATCTGGAAAAATAAAGATGCCAAATTACCCAGTTTGCCTGCAAATAATCACTAATAAAGTATGCCATTCATTTTTCTAAATTCAGGTACTTAAAAATTTTGTAATCAATTTGACCACAGGCAAGATTTATTGCTTATTGCTTCTAATTATCATACCATTCTCTCTCTCTCTCTCTCTCTCTCTCTCTCTCCCCTCTCTGACCCACCATCTCTTTCTCTTTTTTCTTCCTGTGGGCTTTTTTCTTATATTTTCCCAAATTATCAACAAAAATAATTAGGGAGTAAGAAAAAGTTAAAGCATTATTTTTTTTCCTTTCTGTATTGCAGTTTTTAATGACTATATGGCATTATGGGGTTTTTTTAACATCTTTATTGGAGTATAATTGCTTTACAATGGTGTGTTAGTTTCTGCTGTATAACAAAGTGAATCAGCTATACATATACATATGTCCCCATATCCCCTCCCTCTTGCGTCTCCCTCCGACCTTCCTTATCCCACCCCTCTATATTTTGATTTGCATTTCTCTTAAAGCATTATTTAAAATAGCCATTTGTTTGATCAAAATTCATTCAACAAAATATTAACAAATATTTATGGATAGTGGTGGTTAAAAAGATAGCTCATGTTCTTTATTTGAACTTCAGTTGTTTCTTAACCTTCTTAAGACTCAAGTAATAAAGCCACCTATCTCAAAGGATTATTGTGAGGATTTTTGAGAAAGGTTTAATATTGTGAGATTTAATGTAAGGTAGCACATTATAGTATGGCTTTAACATATAGGAAGCTCTTAATAAATTCTGCTTATCTACTTCTGAATATGCACTGTGTACCAGCAATGAGGATATAAGGATGAATTAACAGCAACAAAAAAAATCTTGGTAGAGAAATCTAGTGTTAAAAAAATTTTAGTTTGAATTATGCAGATGATTTCTCATTTCTGTCATATGTTTTAAAATGTAAATCAAAACACCTTAAAATTGGACAAATCTATCTCTCTCTATATATATATATATTAAAGAACTTTAATAACGTTATCTAGGTATTTGGAAAACTGTAAATGTTCACTAAATGTTATTTTTATATTTGTTATATTACAAATATCTTTCAAACAAAAGGAAGTATTTGGCAAGATCAATTAACATCAAAGTCGTAACCAGGTTTCCGTGATAACCATAGGATACAATTAACTGGCCCAATTGCCTGGACCCTGCTAATGAGGGTATTTTAGGCCCAGTTAGTTTCACTCACCAGTTTGCTTTTCTGTGTTCCTTGTTGATTGACAGTAGCCCAAATCACGGCCAGGATGCAAAGGAAAATGAGGCCAGAGGCTTGTCCCCTGAGTAAGTTGGATAAGTAATGAGTATTCTACTGTTAAACCCAAGTGGAAGTCATGTCAATTCAATGCAACTCACATCTCTTGAGAACTTACTATGAGCCAAGCACTGTGATCCATACTAAGGATTCAAACGTGAATGAGCTCTGATCTCTTCCCTTGTGGTGTTTATGGTCAATCAGGAGACATACGTATGAATAGATAACCACAGACAGTGTGCGGTAAACAGTATGATGAAGTTCCACACAATATGCTGTGTATGTCTGAAGAGTGTAGAAAACGGACAAACGAACCAGCCAGGAGTGTGTGGTAGAGATATGTCTGTGGGTGGGAGCAGCGGGCAGGCTATCAGGGAAGACTTCCTGGAGAAGACAAAATTATTATCGAATGTCATACTTTTCTTTCTATAGAAAATGAGATGACAGCATTCATATATGGATAAAGGTCAAACATTATTTGTTCTCCTCCAGTATACTTTCCCAATATTTGAATTTTCCATAGGTAATGCTTACCAATTTACAGAATTTCATGGGTACCATGAGGGGTACCACCAAAAATCAAAACGGAAATTCCGTATTCTAAACTGGTAGTTGCCCCAATACATAATAGTACAGCACTCTGCATTTATGGTAGAATGTCTACTAGGTAAGCCTGCACATAGGCAAATATATTTGATTTCCCTTCCCAGAGAGCCTTTCAATGTGGGAGTGCTAACGTGTTTGAACAAACATGTGTTGATGTGTACCCAGACTAGAAAACAAAACCAAAAGACTCCAGCATGATATACCAGTGCCCATCCTTACAAAAAAGAGACTTCTTTGTAAATAATAATGTCATATTTGTTATAACTAACACATTTCATCATCTTAGTCTGACAAGCATTTTTTTTCAGATACTGTATGTCCTGCATACAGATGATTTAAAAAATGAATCAGTTGTGTCCTCTTCTCTCAAGGAGGTCACTGTCGGTCGGGCTGCACACTGAATAAACACACATACACAAAAAAGCACAAAGGCTGTGGTATGAGAGGAATCCAGGAACCGCCTCACTCACACCCTTCATATCCTCAGGAGGGCACTGAGGGGTTACTGTTTACAGAATCCTCATCCTCCATTTCTCCACTTGAGCTTGCTGGCCTCTCTTACTAGCCTGTGGTCTGATTAGTGCTCGATTATGGCTGGCCTACATCCGTAAGAGTCCGGCGATGCTCTATTGAGACACCTTTCACTACTAGGAAAAAAACAAATCTACACAGGGTGATATCAGGTAATTACAGTACTCCAGGTCATGGACAAGTACTGCATGTTGCCCTGTTTCCATCTTTCGACATGTCTTGTTCACTGCAGGTAATTATCACAAGTTGTACTCAAAATATAGCTAATACAGTTGGAAGAATTGCTTGTACTAGTATCTTTAAAAGTGTCTAAATATTAGGTTGTTTGTTAAAACAGTCTATTTACTTTATATTAAAAACTGCTGCAAGTTCTAAAAACAGATTCTGTCTCTTAAATACACAGGTATCTATGTAGTTTTTAAAAACTGACTTACCCATGTTTGGCTCGGATGAACAGAAAAGGAATTTTGGCTGAACTAGATGAACACGTAGTCTTTAACTGCTCCTAAAACCCCATTAATATGATAAGCAAGTATATGATACGACTCTCACAGATTTCGGCTAGACCATATCAAAGCAATTTCCTTCCAAGAACTGCTTTGGCACTCATTTATGTGACCCATTTTTCTCATTAAAATATAAAATGAAATATATGTTTTAACTGACCACAGTTCCTAGAAGTCCATGGGGGCAGCAAACCCAGTGCTTGGAATCTAAGGATTTCCAAGTGTTGAATATTTCCCTCATCTCTGCTTTTCTCTCTGTAGCCATTGTCAAAAATAACTGACTTCTCCTGAGTCACTAGGGACAAATAACGCCCTCAGAAAAAAAGAACAAAGGAGGATGGCAACTATTCAGGTGACCCAAGTAAGTGCATGTGATGAAATGGGTAAAGAGAGCAGTCAGGGAACGAGAGGAAAGGTGTCTGATTCCTGACCCGGGTGACCCCGACGTCAGGAAACCATCAAAGGAGGCTCTTCCACCAGAGTTTGTTTAATACCAGCTATCCCAACGTTTTTGACTTTTTCTTTCCTTTTCATACTCAGGGTTAAGTGAGTTTTCTATAAAAATACAAAGGATGAATAACCTTCACATGCTGCCAAACTTTAAAAACTAGCTTTCAGCACATATTCTTATGACTCCTTTCTACATTTGGATACAAAAAGATTTTGGTTTAAAAATCGAAGCTTTTTTGCAGGATTAATTTAGCCTGATATTTTTTTCTCTATTTACTTATTTACCACGTTCCCTCACTAAACTGAAACCTGTGTGAGAAGAGAAACCCTGTCTGTCTTTTTCCTTGATAAAATTCCAGATGGAAGCTCGCTCAGACGAAGGCTCTCAATAAATATTTGTTGAGTGGGCATAAATGAATAAATGAACGAATAAATTAATTCAGCCTTGATTCTGAAGCATGTCTTTCCTCTTCTTAGTAATGTATTCTGCATTGCTCCCCACAGAATAGAGAAGGTACTAAAGTACTGATACCAGATTTCCTGCTGGTATACCTTGTAAGTGTTCTATGTGCCTTTCTTAATGGGTTATTACAGTTAAAAAGATATTGCAAGGCAGCCGTAGGATCTTGGAAGTGGGACAGGATGGGAGACTTAATATCCAAACATCTGTTTGGATGGCAGAAAACAAATCCATGAAAAGTCTAAAGAACACTTTATACGGGAGGGTGGAATGTGTAATGGGCCAAGTACCCAGAGCTCGTGATTCTATACCTGGTTCTAGAGCCAAATGCCAATGGACTGTGAATGAAACCCAAATGTCACGGCCGCCCTTATAGTACCCTCTTCCACTTCTCCCTCTCTGGGATCTAGGGTGACAGGAAAGGCCTGCTAATCAACAATTCACTAGGTGGTAACGTTTGACAGTGACGCACACTCCAGAGAATGCTTTGGGTGATCCCGTGATGCTAAGGGAACCATCTCTGAGGAGTTGAGGGCTTCGGTAAAGGTGGGCGTTCTCCCAGATGGTGGCCCAGGAAGAGGGAAGGGGTAGGACCTAAGACAGATAGACAGATAGCACTGGGTGGCTGAGTTCTGCTGAGTCCGCCAGTCAAGGAAAAATTCCCACTTCCAACAGCAGGAGGATATAGTGGCTTAGAAGGTGCTTCTGCTCTTCATTGCTCCTAGTTGTCACTTGCATAACACTGACATGTCTCCACCATTTGGAAATTGTCCTGCCTGGGTTATGCAGGTTTCCAGTATCTGACACGGCAACTTTCCTTGAAGATCCCTGCTCATTACCCTGAAGGAGGGCACGTTGCTTTCAGGCATAAGATTCCCTAAACCCCATCCGGATGTTTGGATTGGTGGTGGTTAGCCAGGTTTCACTTCAGAATTCCCACGGCGGGTTTACAAACACAGCCACCCCTGAAGATTCTGGCTCGGGGAATTTGAGGAAGGAACTGATGGAGGGTCACACATGGTTGAGGGTCACACATGGTTGAGAAATACTATTTTAAGGTCGCACACATATCATGAAGCATAGCTTCATCTCACAGAAATAATGACCAATATTTCTAGATGAGACCTGTTGAGATAAACAGTGTGATAGTGAACAAGAAGGTAGTTTCATTATATAATGAATTTATAATGATTATTGCTATTCATAGTAATTCTTAGTGTATATTGAGCACCCACTAAGTGTCAAGGACCAAGGCTAATCATAAACATATAGTCTCATTTAAATACTATTTTGGGGAGAGGAAGGAGTATTACCTCTATTTCATGTGAGAAGAGGCTAAATGACTTGGCTGGGGGAAAAAATCCTAGTAAATGCTGAAAATACATTCCAGGGCAGGTTTGCCTGTGCCTGAAACACACCCTTTTTTCCTCTGTACACATGACCTCCAGTGTCTTTCCCCAAGAGAAACGAGATAAGCAGAGAACAGGCTCATACCAAGGACATATCCGTGCCTCTAGCTGAGAGATGAGTGATACGTTAATTCGTAGGTGTATGCACAGTGGCCATGTTTTCTCAACCAAAAATCGGGCCACTTTTACTGAAAATGGGGCAGAATATTTTAAATCAGACAACTGCAAACATGATAGTGCACATGGTAAACATATGTAAGTACATGATAAATAGCATATGGGAGGAAGAGAGGTCAGTAAAGAGAATATTCTAACCTGATGGTTATCCAGGACTATGGGAGAGAGGGGAGGATGACTGATTTGAAATATCTTAGCATCTCACCATCTCCCAGTATTCTCTAATAGGCTTAAAAACATAGAACGGCATACGATTTTTTTTCTTAGAATTCATTAAATCTTTTTTCATATAAAATTCTTTGAGAACATTTAAAGAGGCAAAGTATGACTCAGATATCCTCAGTTTACACTGTGTGAAAATCTAGATTGCTATGCTGAAGGGAATGCTATGCTGAAATTATATTGCTTTAAAACGATGAAATGCCTTTTATAGAAAACAAAGCTTTGCTCGAAAACAACGTAAGAATGTAATTTTATGCTGCGTTGTCTGAGGTATGAACTGATACAGAAAATGGATATCATATAACCTTATTCTGTTTATCAATATATAATTATGAAGTAATTTACAATAATGCAGTTACTGATTTAACTTCACCCACGTGCCTTCAAAGGATATTTGTACTTTAGGAATGAAATTTAACTAAATTATTGGGTGAAAATTGCCACTGAGTAATCCTAATTAGAAAACAGATGCTGTTGTGAAGATCCTGTTTTATCTTGGGACTTCTCTGATCCCAATATAGTTGCCTTTTTAATAGATTGATGTTGCTATAGCATAACAATTGGGAATAGCTTATATCAATTCTGCTGAGGTGAGCCTCATGCGTCGGCATATGGTAAATAGATCAACATTCCATATTTCCCCCAAAATACTGTGATACCTCACAAAACCCAAGAGAAGCAGAGTTCACAGCTAGGCTGCTAAGTCAGAAGTTGTGAGGGCTTGCCTCAATAGCGGATTCACTCAAAACTCTATATTTGTGAATGAAAAAAATAAAAGAAGGAAGGGAAGAATGACGGATTCGAGGAAAGGAAGTGAGAAGAAAAGAAACAAAGAAAAGAAAACCTATCGGAAAGCACGAGGTCCGGCATATGTAATCATATCTCACTTTGAATAATTACAATAAAATAGAGATGATAGTATGGTATTTATTGGATTATTACCACGTGCAAAGACCTTCCTGTTATGTGCTAATTTTTTTACTCTTTGAGAGAGGTATTATTTTCCCTCTTTCACAAATGAGATGACCAAGACTTAGAGGGATTAAAAATCTAAAGCCAGGATTTGAACCTGGGCAGTCTGGCTGCAGATTCTGTGTTCTTAATCAGTAAGTATTGGTACCTCAGTATACTTTCATCTTCAGTTAATGTTGAAAACAGAAACACGAGTACAAATAAAACTGGAGGGACATAGTGGAAATGACTCCTAAAGTTTGAGGAGGATAGTTGGCAGACAGAGCTTGAGCTTTCAGCCCAACTATTCCATGCCCCTCATGTCTTCAATCTGCAATTCTGTCACCAGGTACCCAGTACAGGCATAATGTGCTAATAATCAAAGGCGTAATCATTAGAGCAGGCATAACGATTGACGTAGGGTGTAGCAAATGTATCCATTGTGAAATAACCAAAATGATGTCTCTCTTTACAAATTGAAAACAAGCAGACATTAGGAGTTTAATGCTACAGTCTTTTTAACAGATCCCAACAAGCAAAGCTAAAATTTAGGCTAATAAATGTAATAACTTAAAGTAGGAACAGTAATGTTACTGGCTCCCTAGAAGTGCCAAACCAAACTTTACCTCTAGGAATATCAATACCAAAGTGAAAGGGTCCAGCCACGTATCGTTCTGAATTTATCTTTCTGAAAGAGTCCAGCCAATATCCTTTCTGATGGCAAATACCAGCGAAGACTTCCCTACAAATGTCCTGTGGTATTTTGTTGTATCTATGAAAAGCCCATTTCATAAGGTCACATCAGAGCTGCAGGGGACAAGGGTTTTCCTTTCCTCCTCATCATTAAAAAATATAACCCGAAAGGAAGGGGAATAACAATGATTATGATTCATAAATGCATAGGCTTTGAAATCAGATGACTCAGCAGTTCCACTTGCCAAATATAAGACTTTGGACGAGTAACACAGCCTTGCTAAGCTTCAGTTTATTTAGATCTAAAACAAGGGACCAGAATGACACATAACGTAGAAGATTATGTGAGAAAAAAATAAGATCTGACATTTGAAGCAAGTTTTCAGGTGCTTGACACCTAGGTACTGGATAGATATTGCACTTCTTTTGTTTTCCCTTAAAGCTTAAGGTCACAGAATTTCAGCTTCTCCTTAAACAACCCTTGATGGCAAATACCAGTGAAGACTTCAGTCTTGTTGCATCATTAAAATCATAGCGCCTTATTCGGTAACAACAAGTTAGATGTTATCTAGTATGGTTGTGAAACAGATAGCTTTTCTCATCTTGAGAATCATCAGGGGTGGGAGTTCAGTTCCTGTGTGATCATCCACTCCAGTTTTGATTGTCCTGAATTCTTCCTTACGATTTCCATAAGTGTTTCCAAGTTGTACCCTCAAGCAAAAGGTAACAGGCATATATTATCTTTCATGTGAGGGTCTTTCAAAGGGTATGAAGATTGCTGCTGCCATTCCTCAAAATATTTCTTTTCTCCATGGTAAAACATATTTTTGTTTGTGTTTTTGTTCATCAAGTAATATGCTTTTCAGGTACATCAACATGTGGTGTACATTCCTCTGGGGATATTCTACTTTATCAATGTTCATTTTATACACAGAGGCTGTGTTCTTCTTTGGGTAATACACTGTACTTCCATTATTATTATTATTATCCAAATAGTCTTTTCAGTAGTTATGTGCTGGATTAAGTTGAATTTACTAACGAATTAATAATTTTTAATATTACACCATTTCTGCCCTACCCTATTCGAATCAAATTTAAAAATCCAAAATAAACAAAACATGGAATGTCATATATATGTCAACTACATTTCATCTTATCTTTATGGTTCTTCTTTCCTGTTACAATTTTGCGTTTGTATTCTGTCATCCATAATGTAAGTGTTTTGGTCATTTGTGAATTCAATAGTCATATTATGAAAGGATAAATTGTAAAGGTAATTGCAGACTTTTGATTTTATAGTCTTGTTAGAAAGGTTCAGCAGACTTCGGTCATCACCAGATTTGGATCATGGTCATTGGTGACAGGGCCAACAATCCAGACAAGTACCACCACCAGGTGTGAAGAATAATTCCCAAGCATCAGAAACAGAACGACAATGAATACCTCAGGTCAAACCTGCAAAAGAATCAGAGTCAGGGTGACAAAAGCCAGGGAATATAAAACAAAGAAAAGTAAATTAAAGGGTGCTGAGGGATAAATTGTATTTTCAATCTGGAGTTTATATTTAGGGAAGTGGTAGAAGAAAACGCAGTCAGTGTCACTGCTGAAGGGCAGTATAACTAAACTTTCCTTTTCTTTGAATTCTGAGACCTCTTTGGTGGGATCCATTCCTTTCAGAAGACAGCTACTAACTGCAACAGTAGAGGTGTGAAGAAGCACAGGCAGCATTTTTGACAGAATAGTCAATAATTTGACAGAATAGAGCTCCTGAAAACTACTGACTGTTCATATATTGAGTTACTTTAGTTTACGTACTACACATAAGACTCCTAGAATTTCTATTAAGCATTCCATATTTCAGAAAAGAGAAATTGGCATTCAAAGCAAGATGATCCTGCTTACTATCTCTCAAGGTCACGCCCGGGTAGACACATCATACAGAGTGCTAGCTCCTGATACACTTTCTCAAAAGTTCGTTGAAAATTCCAGTTTCACTCCGACGTGTAAAGAGTTTGGAGGTTGTCACTCCCATCCTCACAACAAGTAAAAAACTAAACAGACTGAAAATAAACAACTCTTCTTAGATCCTTAAAAACTAACACAGACAAGACAGAGGAATTTTCTCTGTAGCGTTTCCAGTTTTCTCTCATCTTTCCCACTACTCACCGGTTAGGGAAGAGAAAAATGGGAAGAAGTAACTAAGCAGAGATGCCCTTTAGAATACTGAGATGAGGTGGTGCCAGCACTTGCCCAGCTCAGGGGAAGACCTGAAGTTGCTTCTTTTCAGTTTTACTCAAATTGGGGACCTTCAGGGAGGCTTTCACTCCTGAGCCTACCAGGTGGTCTACGACTCCTGCATTTGATGTAATTATATGTTTCTTGAGACATAGAAAAGGGGGTTGTTTTATGGGATAATTTAAGATAATAGTTTTCAAATCTGTTTTATGCAATACATGTTAATCACTAACTCATTCAACAAACTATGAGTAGCCTGAGTAGAGATGGGTCTTGGGAAACAGGGATTCTTTTACCATCTTAACTACCATCCCATAATGTGAATAAATAATGGAGATTAAGTTTTCATAAAAACTCACCGAGACAAGAAAGAACAAGTATTGGTGAGGATGTATAGAAAAGGGAACCCTCATGCACTGTTGGTGGGAATGCAAATTGGTGCAGCTCTTATGGAAAACAGTATAATGGTTCCTTAGAGAACTAAAAATAGAACTCCCATATGACCCAGCAATTCTGCTTCTGGGTGTTTATCCAAAGAAAATGAAAACACCAGTTCAAAAGATATATGTATCCCTATGTTCATTGCAGCACTATTTACAATAACCAAGATATGAAAGCACCCTAAATGTCCATCGATAGATGAATGGATCAAGATGGTATGTATATACAATGGAATATTACTTGGCCATAAAAAGAATGACATCTTGCCATTTGTGACAACATGGATGGACCTAGAGGGTATTATGCTAAGTGAAATAAGTCAGACACAGAGAGTGAAATACTATACGATTTCACTTGTATGTGGGATCTAAAAAACAAAATAAAACAAACAAACAAAACAGAAACAGACTCACAGAGAACAAACTGGTGGTTTCCAGAGGGGAGGAGAGTGAGGGGCAGGGATGAGTGAAATAGGCGAAGGGGGTTATAAGAGGTCCAAACTCCCAGCTATAAAATAAATGAAAAGTAAAACTCATCCAAGTTCATGGGCAAAAATATCACTAGATACTTATCTCTAGGACTACAGTTGTGACTAAACTAGAGGACTTCACGATGGCGAGGATTCCTTCCGACCAACGTGCCTAGCTCGTTCTCATCATCACCACTCTGCTGACCAGTGGTGTCCTGGAAAGTTCCCATTTAAATTCAGCCTCCCTTTCTCCACTCCTCACTATCGGTCAGATATTGTCTATCACTCCTTTTTGCTGGTTTTCATCATTTATACTTACTACAATTTACAGTTATCCACTTATTTATTCACTTCTTCGTTACTGCTTTCATACATTTTAAACTCCCTGAGAGTAAGGACCCTGTGTATTTTATTCACCAAAATATGTATAGTTCTTCACATTACCTGATGCAGAGTGTCATTCAAAGACAACTGCTTATTGATTAATTTAAAGAATAAACGAACTTGCAATGGTGCCATGTCCAGTGTTCTTCATGTTAGAGAATGCATATGTCTCTCAGCTTAGGGCTCAAAGAATTTAAATTATTAATGCCCCACTTACTCTAAGAAGCTGTTAAAGTCCTCTCCTATGCCTTCAATTTGTCTAAGCAATTGTTTTAAATCCACAAGTTACTGTTGGCTGGAAAACTGAAGATCAGAATAAAGTAGTCTTCTGACACATATTGAGGAAAACAAAACTTGGACATAAGTAAAAACTCAAAGAAATATTAGTAATTCAGAGTATTCTTTTCCTTGAGTATTTCAAGCATCAAATCTATGATAAAATAAAGCTAAGTTTACTGACTAAGATCCATCCATGCAGCCAACAGATGTTGTGGTAGAGAGAAGTTAATATAATAAAATATAATACAGCTTGATGTAGACGTTAGAGTGGTTGATACATGATAGTGACAAGACACCATTATTAGAAATTGAGTTTCTTAAAATTAAAGCAAAACGGTTTGGGATATTAGTAATATTTGTAGTCAATAGTAAGCAGATAAAAGTTTCATAACAACCTATTAGTCAAGAATTTTCTTTTTCCAAATGACCGATGCATCACGTAGTAAAGAAGTAGTTCTTATGATTAACTGTTGCAGAAACATTTTACCTGAAATTATTTGCTATTATTTAATCCAGAAACCCCTCTGATACAATAAGGGAAAGCTGACAAAGGCAGATAGTTTTGAAAGATTACCTTTAATATTTGGCATAATAGTCTGCAATGGTCCCTCCGGCTCTGATCACTCAAATATTGAATTAAAGAAAAGCAAAGGTGAAGTTGAATCCGCTCATATTGCCTTAATAACAATTAACATTTATGTGGTGCTTTTAACCTGTGATTTCATTTGTCCCTTGGTTTACCTTCTTTTTTTAATTTTTATTGGAGTATAGTTGCTTTACAATGTTGTGTTAGTTTCTAGTCTACAGCAGAATGAATCTGCTATATGTATACAGATATCCCCTCTTTTTTTGGATTTCCTTCCCATTTAGGTCACCACAGAGCACTGAGTAGTACTCTCTGAGCTATACAGTAGATTTTCATTAGTTACCTATTTTATACATAGTATCAATAGTGTATATATGTCAATCCCAATCTCCCAATTCATCCCACCACCCTCCTTGGTGTCCATACGTTTGTTCTCTATGTCTGTGTCTCTATTTCTGTTTTGCAAATAAGATCATCTATACCCCTCGGTTTATCTTTTGAAATGTTCCCAATTGTTTTTCAGGTCACTGAAATACCATAGTTATCATTTTGGATGAATGTATCCTACCTTGTGTTAAAATAGAACCCCCTGAGATAATGAAAACACTTTTAGCTTTAGCAGTCAACCAGGAAATGAACTTGTGGAAAGGAAGGGCATGGAGAGTGGGTGCAAGGGGCAGCTATGATTGGCATGGAACTGTGAGCAAAGCTCAAAGGCAGAATTAGTGTGTTCTTTGGGTGGGTATTAAGACAATAGGAGTAAATGAACTGAGGGCAGCAGTAGAGAATGAATTAGGAGAAAGACTTAAAAAGATCACTAATAACTAGTACTCCAATAATAAACATCTCTACATAGCATGTTAACGGTTTAAATGTACTATATAGAGATCCAATTTCAGTAAGAAGGTAGTCTAGGTGTTTTGCCCAGCCCTCTTACTGAAAGAAAAAAAACAGAAAAAATGATAGATAAAATATTTGGAAAATATATGGTGGGACAAGATGTTCCTGGCTCATTTTTCCCTGTGCCTCCCCTGTAAATATCTCCTTATACACCAGAAATAATTGAGCAGGTGAACTTAAAATGACTGTAAAAGACAGAACAAAGAAGCTGGACTGGCTAGGAATCTCAAGACGGGAGGAAAGATGCCAAATTGAGTTCCTGGATTTTCTTTTGCCCTCCCATATATGCAAGACTGGATTGAGGAGAGGCCCGCAACCTAGAACTGCCAAGAGGCATTAAAAAAAAAAAGTAAAGCCTACTATTTCTGGCCAAAGGACTGGCAAATGAGCAGTCCAGCAAAGACCTAACAGGGAGATCCACCCCTGCCCAGCACCAGGACCAGAAGGGCCTATGCAGGAATCCATCCTCTCTCTTCCCAGTGGAGTCTCAGGAGAAGCACCAGTGAGGTCAGCCCCACACCTTGGGCAGTAGCAGGCCTGATCTGCCACTGTCAGTGCCCCGAGAGCTCCTGCCGCACCCAAGGCAGTGGTGACAGCATCCGCCACAGCAGCAGTGATAAGGTCCACTGTTTCCTGAACCTCCCACACAGTGGCACTGTGAAGGGCAGGTGGTACTTGCCAGGATCAATCAAGAACCCCAGAAAAGCATAACAATAAAACTGACCAGAATAGCATTGCAAAGTCTCTAAAAACTAAGTTGTCATCACAACTACAGCTCATAAAAATAATCCAGGACTTACATGTGAAACCTGCTCAGAGTTACTGATGACTGAAAAAGAAGATCTAAAAAGGATGAAGAGTCTCCTAATATTATATGCAAAACATTGAGGATACATGCGGAAAAGTCACTCGTTATACCAAGAATTGTTTAAAAAACACTTCAGTGAGAAAAGACAAGACAACCAGCCAATACTGAGATGAATCAGTTGTTGGAATTACCTGATAGTATTTTAAAGCAGCTCTCGTCTAGAGACTTCAACAAACAATTACAAATTCTCTTGAAAAAACGAAAAAAAGAAAACATTAGTAAAGAAATGGAAGTTATAAAAATGAACCAAATAGAAATTATATAACTGGAAAATAGAATAATTGCAATAATAACTTTCTGGGTAGGCTCAGTAGTAGAGTAGAGATGACGCCCTCCAGCGACCTACACGCAGAGGCGGGGCCAAATCCAAAGCTGAGCCCCGGCAGCTGTGCGAACAAAGAAGAGAAAGGGAAATCTCTCCCAGCAGCCCCAGGAGCAGTGGATTAAATCTCCACAATCAACTTGATGTACCTGCATCTGTGGAATACATGAATAGACAACGAATCATCCCAAATGGAGGAGGTGGACTTTGGGAGCAACTATATATATATTTTTTTTTCCCCCTTTTTCTCTTTTTGTGAGTGTGTATATGTATGCTTCTGTGTGTAATTTTGTCTGTATAGCTTTGCTTTTACCATTTGTCCTAGTGTTCTGTCTGTCCTTTATTTTTTAAAATTTTTTCTTAATAATTATTTTTAATTTTAATTATTTTATTTTACTTTATTTTAATTTATTTTATCTTCTTTCTTTCTTTCTTTCTATTTGTGCTACAGTGCTGGACACCATATGCCAAACAACTAGCAAGACAGGAACACAACCCCATCCATTAACAGATGGGCTGCCGAAAAGCATAATAAGGCCACAGACACCCCAAAACACACCACCAGACCTAGACCTGCCCACCAGAAATAAGAAGATATAACAATTGTAAATATTTATTCACCCAACATAGGAGCACCTCAATACATAAGGCAAATGCTAACAGCCATAAAAGGGGAAATTGACAGTAACACAATAACAGTAGGGGACTTTAACACCCCACTTTCACCAATGGATAGATCAACCAAAATGAAAATAAGTAAGGAAACACAGGCTTTAAATGATACATTACCCAAGATGGACTTAATTGATATTTATAGGACATTCCATGCAAAAACAACAGAATACACTTTCTTCTCAAATGCTCATGGAACATTCTCCAGGATAGATCATATCTTGGGTCACAAAGCAAGCCTTGGTAAATTTAAGAACTGAAATCATATCAAGTTTCTCTTCTGAACACAATGCTATGAGACTAGTTATCAATAAAAGGAAAAAAAACTGTAAAAAACACAAACACATGGTCTCTTCAATAAGTGGTGCTGGGAAAACTGGACAGGTACATGTAAAAGTATGAAATTAGAACAGTCCCTAATACCATACACAAAAATAAACTCAAAATGGATTAACGACCTACATATAAAGCCAGACACTATAAAACTCTTAAGGAAAGACATAGGCAGAACACTCTATGACATAAATCACAGAAAGATCCTTTTTGACCCACCTCCTAGAGAAATGGAAATAAAAACAAAAATAAACAAATATAAAAAAAAAAAAAAAAACCAACCCAATCCAAAAATGGGCAGAAGACCTAAAAAGACATTTCTCCAAAAAAGATATACAGATTGCCGACAAACACATAAAAGAATGCTCAACATCATTATTGGGAGGGAGGGAGACGCAAGACGGAAGAGATATTGGAACATATGTATATGTATAACTGATTCACTTTGCTATAAAGCAGAAACTAACACACCATTGTAAAGGAATTATACTCCAATAATGATGTTAAAGTAAATAAATAAATTTAAAAAAGAAAGATACAGTAGCTGAAACTTCCCAAATTTAGTGAAAAACATAATCCTAGAGACTCAAGCTGAATGTACCCCAAATAAGATAAATTTTTAAAAGGCATACCAAGACTCAACATAATTAACTACTTTAACTACTTAAACTGAAAACTAAAAAGAAAGAAAAAAAATAAGAAACAGCCAGAGAGAAATGGCACATTAACTTATAAGGAAACATTAGTTCACACAGCAGTGAATTTCTCATCTGAAACTACAGAAGCCAGAAAGAAGCATCAAATCATCTTTCAAGTGCTGAAAGAAAAGAACTGTGAACCCAGAACTCCATATCCAGTGAAACTGTCCTTCAGAAATGCAGGCAAACTGAAGACATTCTCAGTAGAAAGAAAAGTAATGGAATTAACACCAGTAGATCAACCCTTAAAGAAGAGCTAAAGGAATCACAACACATAAAAGGAAACAAAGTGATAAATTGGACTTTGTCAAATTTACAAAAATTTACTCTGCAAAACACCCTGCTAAGAAAATAAAAAGACAAATTATAATATATTTAACAGTATACACCTGCTGGAATGTTTCAAATAAAAAACTGTGATAACATCAAATGCTGGTGAGTATGCAGAGAAACGAGATTTCTATCTATGAGTACACATAACTGGTGAGTGTACATAAGTATACATGACAAGTATACATCACTGAATATACATTACACATTATGAGTATAAGTATACATCACGAGTACTCATGAGTATAAGCATACATTATGAGTATACATAACTGGTGGAATGATATGGTACAGTCACTGGTAGAATGGTACAGTTACTCTGAAAAGTAGTTTGGCAGTTTTTTCAAAACTACAAAAAGTCTTACCATACAGCTAGCAATGGCACTCCTCGGCATTTATCCCAGAGAAATAAAAAACTCATTTTCATACAGAAACTTGTACATGGATGTTTATAGCAGCTTTATTTGTGACAGCCCCAAATTGGAAACTACCCAGATGAGTGAGTGTTTAAATAAACTGTGATACAACTATACCACAGAACGATACTTAGTTTATTTGATTTAAATTTCATACTAATATTTTAGGTTACTTATATGAAAATTTTACCAATTTTTTGAAAATTCAACTTGAAACCAATTGTGCTAATCCCCCTCCCTCCCTTCACACATGTCTTCTTAAATATTATAAATCCAATAGAATTGTGTTCTCTTGTCAGCTAATTCAATATCTGACCAGTAATGCTTACCCAAGATTTCTCTGGGACAGAGTTACAAAGCATGGATGAATACTGTCACATGACTGGAAAACTCAAGCATCAGGATCCCAATGTGATAAATTAACTTAGAAATTGTAATTTGCTTTTAAAACATATACACATATATTTGAAGTATTGATTTAAAGATCATGCTGCCTATATCTGAATTATTTGATCCAATCAAATACAAAATTTGGTTAAATGAGTTGTACAGATAAGTATCAAGAATGTATTAGTTTTGTGTTTCAATATCCGTACTTATCTTCATTGTTTTACAAGTAGAGAGAAAAATCAGCATGCTTATTACCATCTTGACATGATCAAAGCAGAACTATTCATAAATAATGGGTATGACTCAAGAGACCCCAGTACTCTCAAAATCCTTCTCTCACCAAAAACATCACAGTCTGCCTGAAATTCTCATCAGGTTTTTTTCTCTTGCTTTGGGTTAAGTCACAGTGGGTGATAAGTTAAAGCATATATACGTTGTTTAGAAGGGTCCAAATGGTAGAGTAAAAGTATTACTCAACCAGATAGCTCTAGCCTTACTTCTGCCACAGTTGAGTTATGTGAGCTTGGAAAAAATGCCACTTCATTAAATTCCCTTTGTGACAGTGATATGAACCAAATTAGTGGTTTGCAACCTGTTTCGTTGGCCAGGGAGCATTTTGTTCTGCTAAAAGCTTATGAGAATATGAGAGTTAGAAGTGAAGTTTAGGGAGGGAGTGGCGTCAGAGGCCAGGAGCTCAGCTTTTCCCTCTCCCTCCACTGGCCCTGTAACAACGTCTCTGGTTCCTCAGAGCCCAGTTTAAAGGCCTCTGGATCAGATGTTTGTTAAAAATCCTCAACAGTTTCAAATTGCATGGGTGACTCTTTAGAAAATAGAGTGATTCTGAAGGAATTCTGAAGGCACCTCGCTGCTAGAGATGAGAACGAGGAAATGATGGGGAGGGCTGGGCCATCGTGTTCTGGCTCCTCTGTGGTCTGGACCAGTCATTGACTGGGGTTGTGTGACATCATCCATGGAGAGTGACCTACATCCAGCACTTTGAGGAGCAGCAGGTCTGGCAGAAGGAAGGCTACAGACAGAGACAAGCAGA
The DNA here is from genome assembly GCF_003031525.2 of Neophocaena asiaeorientalis asiaeorientalis. NCBI lineage: Eukaryota > Metazoa > Chordata > Mammalia > Artiodactyla > Phocoenidae > Neophocaena > Neophocaena asiaeorientalis. The sequence continues at coordinate 716,453 of NW_020173033.1, read as the reverse complement.
TGCGAGGGATGACCTTCCTCTACCTGTACACTCCATGGAAAATCCCCCGAGCGGGGATCAGAGTGCTAATAAGAAAGGCACACCAGAGTGCAGAGCCAAAAGAAAAAGAAAAAAAAGGTTGCTACAGCCATTACCTAAATATTGCCAGATGGGCTGGGGCAGAGAGCAGAGGGCAAGCCTGTTCTTGATCAACTTTCCCATTGTAATGGTGCTGACTGTAAGAAGACCCTTCTGCATCTTTCCAAACTAGAAGCCTTTGAGCCTTGTCTGTAGGGGACAGTAACAACCAGCTGGTGTTTAAAGCGGAAGATGATCTTGGCAATTTCATTTAATTCCAACTCAAACTGAAGTAAGATTTATTATCTAGCAGATATAACTGTGATGTCAGAAATTTGGTAGTTTTTGATTTTGACAATAAGACAACAAGACGGTAGAGGACTGCAGTGGCAACTGGATTATTCAATTCTTCTGAGAGAGTATTTCTATTGCATGAGGAGCTTCTCATCAAGAAAGATAAAAAACAGGGTTTGTGGGCAAATTCTTATTTAGGAGAGGAAGGACTAAAGATCAATGAGGAGAACATATTTCGTGGCGAAAATGGTCATACTTTTAAACTTTATTGGCAAGAATAAATACACGTATGACTGTATAATTATTTCAAATTCAAAAGTAGCCTTTGTATATTGGATTTCAAAAGATGACAATTTGCAAAATGTGTTTGAAGAAATGTTTACAAGTCCGAAAGTTTCTGATGATGGCTATCAAACTGTGGAAAATTTTCAGTCTCGCTATTGGTAACATGTGGCCAAGAAATTTCGCAAAAAAGAAAAGAATCGTAGTATGGATGGGTAGAGTGAAAATTAAAGCAGAGTATAAGATGCATGGCATTTACATAGATGAATCATAGAAATGATCTCTGACCAGGAGCTTTTTTAGACAAGAATGCTGTTCCCATGCCATAAAAAATAACATCTACTTTGTGAAAGATGATTTTGTAACTTCTCCAAATCTTGACCTTGTGAAATCTTCTATTGTGGTTGCTCTTCTGTCAAAGTAGTTTTTCTTTAAAATTTCTGATAAGAAGTGACAGAACAACACTGGAGCTGTGTGTCACTTAGGGTTAGGTTTGGTTACATCAAATGAAAATCAAACAAAACCAGTATCTTAAACAAGAAAGAAGTTTGTTTCTCTCTCATAGAAAAAATTTCTGCCAGTCGACAGCCTAGGACTAATACGATGGCACTAAGACCTGTAAAAATGCAAGCCTGTTTATCCTGTGTCTCTGCCATCCTGAACACGAGGCTTCCACTTCACAGTCCAAGATGTTTACTTGGGCTCCGGGCGTCACATCTTTTTAACCAAGCCCTTAGGAAGAATGAGGAGAGTTCAAAGAATGTGTCTTCCTACTTTAAAGATACTTTCTAAAGTTGCACACGGTGTATCTCCTTACATGTCATTGGCTAAAATGTAACGACAAGAGCACACCTTGCGAAATGTCATCCTTCTGCTGGGTGACTATTTACTCAGAAAAAAATTGAGGATCCTCTTAGCAGGGAAAATCAGAGAACAGATATCAGTGTAGCAACTAGTAGTTTTAGTCACAAGGTAATCGAAACGTAGGCTTTATTTTAAAATTTATTTCAGAAGTACCAGAAATTGAATTTTACATTGTCTCTCTCCATATATATGTAAACAGAATCCATTTTCCATCAGTTCTAGATTTTACCCTTTAAATTAAAATTTAAATCAGTACTTTTAAATATGTTTTAACTTTATACGTCACATTATAGAAGTCAGCTTCCCCAAGGATAGTTGACTTAACTGTCATCTTTGATCATGGACAATAGAATCTCAAAAACTATACAAAAAAATTTATAGGGATACAAATTAGTATTTAACTCTTTAATCAGCTATTTTTAAATGGGCGTTAACAGTGCATCACCTTATCTAAAATATTTTGAAGGAGCCAGTATAATGATTAAACTCTTATTTCATGCTATTAATAACCAGCATCCTGTTAGTATGATTTTTATTTCTTTCCAAATTATTGACAGAAACCCTAGTACTCCCAGAAAAAAAGTGCATTCAGTATAATATGTTGTGGAAAACAACAGGTGATTCTTTTTTTTTTTTTCTGCTATATTTTCATCAGTTTTATTTGCTCAGCTTGTATTTCTCTAGTTATAATTACATTTTTTTCTATTAGTGATTATCCTTTTGTTATTAAAAGCATCTTGAAATATTTTTATCTCTATCAAGGTCAAAAATGTAATTATCTATTAATTATCTGTGGAAAACAAGAAATCTTGCAGACTTTTACTGTCCTACTGTCTCTTCCCACTTCACAATTTTGATTGATGTAATCTGGGATTTAGATCTAAATTATTCTTATTTCACCATATTAATTTTTCTTTGGAGACTTATTTTTGAATTTTTTGTTTGTTTTGTAACCACGTTAATGGCAGTTCTCAAGACTTTATTTTAGGTTTAACTCATTTCTAGTGCTTCCTGTCATCTCTTTTTATGTTGACACCCTTATTCTTGAGTTCTTTATCATAATCTATCCCTAGGTTGGATGGATTGTATCCCTAAACTGTATTGCAACACTTTCTGAGCACTGGCTTTTAGGAGAATACTGGTCTTTCCTACAAATGACCTCTTGAATAAGTACATCATTCTTTTCCTCCCCCCACCCTCATCCTTTGGCAGCCAGTCTTCCTCTGCTGCTGTTCAGCTCTCTGAAGGAGAAGGCTATGGAAGTTTATGGTTTTTCTTTCTTTGGGTAGTTTAAAAACTTCACTGCGTATTCCCCTGGCTGCACATTCAAATCACTGGGGGAGATTTTTTTAAATGGAATGCCTAGGCTCCATCCTAAAATAATTAAATCAGGCTCTATGAGGATGGAGCCCAAACCCTAATATTTTTTAAAGGGTCACCCAATGATTTTAGTGTATAACCAGGGGCAAGAACCACTGCTTAAGAAATGTTCCTTTTCTTGCCTAGATGTTTTTAGAAGTTTTTTTTTCTCTTTAAATCTTTCCTTTTTTGTTGAAGTATAAATGACATAACATATTAACTTCAGATGTGCAACATAATGGCATGATATTTGTGTATATTATATAACATCTCCAATCACTACAATAAGCCCAGTTAACATCCATCACCATACAGTTACAAAATTTTTTTCTTGTGATGAGAACTTTTAAGATCTACTGTCTTAAAAGCTTTCAATCATGTGATACAGTATTATTAATTGTAGCCACCATGCTATACCTTACATTCACCTGACTTATTTACTTTATAACTGGAAGCTTGTATCTTTTGACCCCCTTCACCCACTTCCCTAAGCCTCCACCACCACCTCTGGCAACCACCAATCTGTTCTCTGTGTCTATGAGTTCATTTTTTTCCCCCAGATTCCTCATATGTGTGAGATCATATGGTATTTGTCTTTCTCTGTCTGACTTACTTCACTTTGCATAACACCCTCAGGGTCCATCCATGTTGTTTCAAGTGGCTTATATATATATATAAAATATGTTATATATATAATTATATATACAATATATAGCTCACATTTGCTTTATCCATTCATCCATCTATGGAGGCTTAGGTTGTTTCCATATTTCCATATCTTGGCTATTCTAAACAATGCTGCAGTGAACATAGGGTACATATGTCTTTTCAAGTTAGTATTTTCATTTTCTTCAGATAAATGTACAGAAGTGAAATTGCTAGATCATATAGTAGCTCTATTTTTAATTTTTTGAGGAACCTCCATACTGTTTTCCATAGTGGAAGCTGCACTTATTTGAATTCCCACCAACCGTGAACCAGGGTTCCCTTTTCTCCACATCCTGGCCAAACACTCTTGTCTTTTTTATAATATGACAGGTGTGAGGTGATATCTCATTGTGGATTTAATTTGCATTTCTCTGATGGTAAGTGATGTTGAGCAACTTTTCATGTACCCATTAGCCATTTGTACATCTTTTTTGGAAAACTCTATTCAGATCTTCTGCCCATTTTTCAATCAGATTGTTTGGGTTTTTGCTATTGAGATTTATGTGTTCTTTATATGTTTTGGATATTAACCCCTTATCAGATATATGATTTGCAACTGTTTTCTCACATTCAGTAGATTGACTTTTCATTTTGTTGATGTTTCCTTTGCTGTGCAGAATCCTTTTAGTTTGATGTAGTCCCACTTATATATATTTGCTTTAGTTGCTATCACTTTTGGTATCAAATCCAAAGAAATTATCGCCAAGACTGAAGTCCAAGGAGCTTACTGCTTTTCCACTAGGAGTTTTAAGGTTTCAGGTCTTATGTTCAAGTCTTTAGCCCATTTTGAGTTGATTTTTGTGTGTGGTGTAAGATGTTGGTCCAGTTTCATTCTTTTGCATATGACTGTCCAGTTTTCCCAACATCATTAATTGAAGAGACTGTCCTTTCCCCACTATATATTCTTGGTTCATTTGTCATACAATAATTGACTATATATTTCTGGGTTTATTTCTTGGCTCTCTCTTTTGTTCCATTGATCATCTATGTGTCTGTTTTTATGCCAATATCGTACCATTTTGATTTTTGCTTTTGTTGCCTTTGCTTTTGAGTAATTCTTAATCATTTATTTTGTAAATGTAAAATGAAATGAACACATTTTATTTATCTTTGCTTTAGTAGTAGTGATTTAGATAATAAATTATGTGAAACATGTTAGTTTTAGAGTTTATCTGGTATTTTGTTGAAGCTAGTAAAAACTTATAGATTGTGGTAGTAATAGAAACTGATATTAATTTTGAACTGTACAAGATTTACATTTTAGTTTTAGGAAAATAAGGTGGGCAAAAATCTTATCTTCATAAGTTTTTATATTTTTCTATAAATTGGTAACAGATAATAAAAAGGAATTTTCTGAATATAACTTAAACATCAATGCATTGTTCAAATTCCTTGTGATTACCACACATGATGAAACATTATGTTACTGACTGGTATTACAGATTCTGTATTCTCACAGTTCAATCCAGACAGCTTAAGTATTTCTCTTATTACCTTTCTTTTGAAATGTAATATATCATAGACCACTAAAATATGATGATGGCAGATTGAAATCTTCTTTCTCTGTAGTCGGATTGTGTATATTTTCTGAATATAGGTTAAATATTTTCTTTATTTTCAGTGCAAAAGAAATCCAAAATCAAAAACAAATGTATGATAGCTGTGATTGTTATAGAATTTTAAAATCAAAATATATATAAATGATTCAAATAGAAAGAAATTCTGTCTCATATAGATTCATTCCTTAAGAAGCTTCTATCCATTCAATTCTTTGGTGAACTTGTACGTCTGTGGCTTGCTATTTCGTTTAGTTTTTTTGTAAAGCAGGAACATGAGAATACTTCCAATATTCTCATGGTCTAAACTGAACCAATATTATAGATATTTGCTATAAGACGCTAATCTAATAATCGAATAAATAGTGTATAAAAATTAGTGTGATATTTTCATAATATTTAAAGTGACTTTTATGCCAAAAGAATACGCAGTGAAGTTTTTAAGATATAGAAATACAGAAAAATGTAAAGAAAACAAAAATCCCCTATCCCTTTATCTATATATTATATAGGCAATAAATGTGAACTCATTATTATTACTGGTGATCCTGCTTTTAGATTAGTAGTTCTTGTTAATTTTCTGTACATTGCTCATGTATTTGGATTTTGCCATATACTTTAAAAATTTTAATGTTAGTTTGATAATCTCTAGATGACCTTAATCACCTCTGTCGCTGCATTCTTCTTGGTGCATCGCGGCAGCCTAGCCCGGCAGGAGTCAGCACCCTCCGAATGCAGCCTTAGCTAAAAACTGGCAGCAGTCGGTGTACGACCCCACGGCCCTCGGGTAAGGCAACTCTCAGGAATGTGTTTTACACCGATTTCCAGAGTGTCCTCTCCAAATAATCTCCAGTCTCCCACCACGTCCTTTACTGAGTGCGTTCTCTTTTCTGCATCCCTCCTCATTGACCCCTACCTACTGAGGTTTCCTGCAGTTCCCAAGTACTTGCTCTCTAAGCCTCGGCTCAGAGTCTATTTTATGGGGAATCCTAACAGAGACAAAATTTCTAAAACCGACATATACCGCGTAACCATATCATAATCCAAAAAGCTTTTGATTTGGTAATTTCACATTAATATATTTGTGAAAATCACAAACTTAGGACTATTTTGTAATATTACTTTATGTGGAATTTCAATCAAGAATTTAGGATTAACAAAGCCGTGTCACAAATTATGTGGGAAAATGCCAATATAAACACCACCAAGTTTGAGGAAAGCGTGGCAGCCATCAATAGCAGAGGGTAAACAATATTTCTGATGGTACTGTCTCCTTACTGGGCATGTGTGGAAGGGCAAACATGCACATCATGCTTTGTAACCTTCCAGAAAGACATGGAATTACAGACTATGCAAGGCAGTTATTATAAGAAGAATTTACAATCCTCTGTAGTTTTATGACTGCTTTCCCCAAAATGCATTCCCAAAGGTTATGAAAAAGACCAAGACAGATGGTTCAAAAGATTATTCACTTCTTCTTTTGAGATGTGTGTTCTCTTAGCATTTGTCACTAAGCATTATTTTATTTTGTTACTAAGTCTGTCTGGATTTCTCTCTGAGGTTAATTTTTTTCTTCCTTTTAAAAGCTCCTCCCTTCCGCATCACAAATGGATCAGGAAACCATCATTTCCTAAGTTGTACATGAGCCTTTTTCAAATACTCTAAAGATTTATCCCTAGCTTAATTTTATCAAGTCAAGAAAACATTTATTTCAATAAGATATAATAAAAAGACAGAGTTTTAGGAGATTTTCCTATTTGAACAAAATAGTTTTTAGGTGTTACTTGTTTCTATCTTTTTCCAGAATTTTAGATCTATCAGATCAACTTCATAAATAACTTGTTTGTACTTGAGATTTTCTTATCAGAAAATACAGTTCAAATAAATTATGTAAAAAAATCCTGAAATTTGAAAAATAAGGTTTTGGTTTACATTTGATCATGCAGTGAGGACCTCAGAGATGATGAAAAGGTTAAAAATTGCTGGCTGTCTTTCACAAAAGCTCCCCCACTAATGCTAACATCTGGATTAGAGGCTGCATTTTCTGGGCTCCTTTCCCCTTCCTCCCTCCCCCCGATCAGTTTTGTATTAGACCTTTATGTTTTCATTATAACCTGGCAGCAAGAGCTCCCTTAAATAGAAAGAGTGAATGAAGGCAATTTTTTCCATTAACAATATATTTCCCTTTGGGGTCTCTGGTACATTATTGTTCTTCTTTTTTAAAAGGAGCAAAAAACCCCAAGAAAACTGTCTTCAGTTGTGAAACACTATTATAGATCCTATCTGAAAGCCTTGGGTTTTGTTTTCCTCTTATGAAAACATCCTAAAATATTCACATAAGTGAGTACAGTTCAGAGCAAACATCTCTACATATTTGAGCAAGTGTTGTGCTAAAAACACACATTTTTTAAAGAGTGCATTTTCCCAAGTAGTTGATACGGAAAATCCGGAAGAACTGAAGTTTCAAAGTAAGGTAAAATATTACTTAAACACACTTTTGGAAAAATTGCATTCTTTCTTGGAAACAACAAAGTATAATATACAATAGCCCAGGTGTATCTATTTTATTGGATTTTTTGACAGTACTCTGTAATGCCTTAAGACATATATACACACCCACACACATACACACATATATATAATATAAATATGCATATGTACAATAGATCAATAGTCCTAAGGCTGTGTATATTATGATATATACATGATAGTACATGGTATGTTACTATTAGCATATAGTATATATCATATAACAGTACAAATAATAGTCTTAAAACATTAATCTATTTTACAACTCAATAACGTGTTTTAATACTCTTATCTACATAAAAGTGAAACTTAGTCTGTCAATCAATTTATTCCCTTAAATATCACAACTTCTTGATTCTGGTGTCCTTTGGGAAGAGATGGTGAAGCTACAAGTGAAAGAGGGAAACCATTTTTAATGTTGCACTTAAAATCCACGAGGTTATTCCACATGGATTCTTTATTTAGCCCTCTAAATAATCCTGATTGGTAGATGGAATTGTTCCTGTATCAGTTGTGGTGGTTTTGGCTACAAGTAATATAAACCCACCTAAAACTATCATGTAAACAATACTTAATTTTATTTGGCTCATGGAGCTATAAGTGGGAGTGGAGTTCAGGGGAGACCTGATCAAGGCTCCATCTCCTTTTCTCTATGATACACTCAGGTCTGATCTTTATTAATTTCAGCTTTGTCTTCTGGTTGTCTTCCTTCAAAGGTCACTAGATGGCTAGGGTAGCACCTGGGGCAACATGCTTCCAGATTTACATACAAATGAGAAGAGAGCTTGGCTTCTGGTAACTTTCTCTTAAGAACTGGAACTCTCTTAGAAACTTACAGAAAATGTTTTATTGTATCTCATTGACAAGAATTAGGTCATATACCCATTACAGAAAAATTATCGCCCTGAAAGAGAAAGGCTAACTCTTTTGGCAATCAGAGTCTCCCCTCACCTTACATCAAGTCCCCAAACTGTATTACTCTTCACCCATAGGGCCAGAATGCAGTACATTCTCGGCTGTCATCTACAGTGTCAACTGCGAATCCTACTCTACAGAAGAAAAGCTGTGATTCTGGATTTTGATGTAATTTACCCACAGTCACAGAGTAAGAAATCACTGGAGACTGGGTTTGCACCAATAGCTCTTCTCCCAAATCCATTATTTTTTCCAGTATATCACGTGAAAATATGCTACCATATTTTCTGTTGGTTTTTTAAAAAATCCATTAGATCCAGTCATAAATATGAAATCAAAATGTGAAACATGAAAAACAGCAGTACTTTAAGCCATTATTACATACTACTGCAATTTCTTTTAGAAAGTAAAATATGGGTAGGAAAATAATCTCTCAAAACACTTCATGCGCAAAAGGTCCCCTTCACAACATGGGAATACTAGTGTGAACTTCTTATGGATAGTCCCACTTAAAATCAACAGTGCGTAAACATTTAAGAACTGCCCATTTGCATTCAGAAGACCTGGTGGGTAACAGCAACATAGATGGATAATGTTATATGGATAACCTGTTACTGTAAAGAAAAGGCCGATTCCTTTTCCCCTATTTTATTTTACTTTTTAAATTCTCTTGACAAGTCAGAAATGTATTATTTACTGTGATGAAGGAAAAGGAGGATAAAGGAGCAACTCTCAATATCACACTTAGTTTAAAATGAAAGTAATTGACACATTGATTCCATTGGATGTGTACTTAGCTCATTGGTAATTCTGAGCAAGAAAAATACAAAACGAAAACTATAACTACATAAATGAAAAGCACTCTGTAAAGCTTTTGATTTCTCTGTCAAATCTGAATGAGAGCCTTGCTGGGTAGAGTATTCTTGATTGCAGCTTTTTCCCTTTCATCACTATATGTATATGTATAACTAATTCACTTTGCTGTACACCTGAAACTAACACAACATTGTATATTAACTGTATTCCAATAAAAATTTAAGAAGCAAAAACAACAACAAAAAAAAGCACTCTGCATCTTACTAGGGATCTCAAGAGAAAACTGTCCCAGCTCAGCTTTTCCTGACCCTCTCACTTCCTGCTCAGCCAGGGTCTGTCAGCTCATCTAGGGACAGCCTGCAGACACAGAGGTAAATGCTCAGAAGTAAACACATTCCAGTAAAGGTTACTTAATGGCTTTCCATAGATTTCAAAGTCACTTTCCAACAATGACGGGGCAAAAAAAAATTCTGATAATTTATGTTACCCAGATGTTAAAAAATCCAACAGCTTTCACTACTCATAAATTTAACAGCATTAAACACCTGCTGGCTCCAAGCAACAACTCCTGCCAAGAAGGAAGGAAAGAGCTTTGTGATCCACTAATAGGCTCCTTCCCTTGCTATTCAAGGTGAGTTCAGGTCCCAGTCCTGTAGCTTCACACCCTCCCTGGCCTCCCACAGAGAGATCCTCAGGCTCCACACACCAAAAGCAGCAGCAACTTTGCCAATTCCACCCTGGATGCAGGAAGTGGAAATCAGTTGAGATATGGCTATTTCTAAATATCAAGGAACTCTAGCTGTTGGCCAAATTAGTAAACAAGAGCGGCATCAGAGTGAATTTAGAATAGCAAAAGACTAAAACTTGGAAAGTATTGATAGAATCACATAGTAAAGGTTAATTTTCATCTTCTCTTATTGTGAGAGCCTTTAAACAAATGCAAAACTTTTTAAACTATTTAGTCCAGAGTTTTACCTTTCTCCTCTGCCAAACCCATTAAGATATGTTAAAATTGTTGGATTTAGTTGCACTTTTTAAAAATTTTCCGTTTCCTTTCTTTTGATGAAGAGCATCAGAATGGCAGTAGAGTGGGCATCTTGGATCTGAAACATATTAAAGACCAGAGATAGGGGTAACTGATTCTCATGGATCTAGAAAAGGACCAAGCCCACAACAAGGAAGGTGTAGATCTATAATCATGCAGGTCTGTAGACCTTTCATTCATATACTGCCCGACCTAAGCCTCCTTTCTGTTACACTAGCAAGTCTGACCCAAGACTCCACTGGATTTACCTGATGAGCTTGCACTTCCTGTGGCAGCTCAGAATCTTAGCCACAGGGTTGGAAGGGAACTATTAGTGGCCACTGTGTACCCGCTCCATTTCAGAAAGCACCAGTTGGATGGATCCATTTCCCGAGTGAAGATATACTTATTTCATGAAGGAGTCTCACCATCTGATAGGGTAGCTTCCAGGAGTAATTACTGTTAAGGGCAAGATCTTCAATTTCTCTTCCCTGTGCACACCATTCCCTAACCTCTTTCCCTTTAATCTATGCATGACTCCCTTTCTTATGTTCAGAGAAATTAATCTTAGCGCACATACCGTTTACCAACTAAGAGTGTTCACACCCTTGACAGGCTCAACCCCATGTACTCAGTCCACCGAGAGCATCTTTCCTTTTGATTTTGTCACTCATGATTAGAGCCTACTTACTCTTTTTTAAATTTTTTTCCTCTTCACAGAAAAGGCGGTAGCCTTAAGTAGTTTTTATTTATTAATTTTATATATTTTTAACATCTTTATTGGCGTATAATTGTTTTACAATGGTGTGTTAGTTTCTGCTGTATAACAAAGTGAATCTGCTATACATATACATATATTCCCACTTCTCCTCCCTCTTGTGTCTCCCTCCCACCCTCCCTATCCCACCCCTCTATGTGCTAGGTGGACACAAAGCACCGAGCTGATCTGCCTGTGCCATGTGGTTGCTTCCCATTAGCTATCTGTTTTATATTTTGGAGTGTATATATGTCCATGCTACTCTCTCACTTCGTCCCAGCTTACCCTTCCCCCTCCCCATGTCTTCAAGTCCATTCTCTACATCTGTGTCTTTATTCCTGTCCTGCCCCTAGGTTCTTCAGAACCTTTTTTTCTTTTTTTAGATCCATATATATGTGTTAGCATACACTATTTGTTTATCTCTGTCTGACTTACTTCACTCTGTATGACAGTCTCTAGGTACATCCACCTCACTGCAAATAACTCAATTTCGTTTCTTTTTATGGCTGAGTAATATTCCATTGTTTATATGTGCCACATCTTCCTTATCCGTTCATCTGTCGATGGACATTTAGGTTGCTTCCGTGTCCTGGCTATTGTAAATAGAGCTGCAATGAACACTGTGGTACATGACTCTTTTTGAATTATGGTTTTCTCAAGGTATATGCCCAGTAGTGATATTGCTGGGTCATATGGTGGTTCTATTTTTACTTTTTTAAGGAACTTCCATACTGTTCTTCATAGTGGCTGTATCAATTTACATTCCACCAACAGTGCAAGAGGGTTCCCTTTTCTGCACACCCTCTCCAGCATTTATTGTTTCTAGATTTTTTGATGAATGGCCATTCTGACCAGTGTGAGATGATATCTCATTGTAGTTTTGATTTGCATTTCTCTAATGATTAATGATGTTGAGCATCCTTTCATGTGTTTGTTGGCAATCTGTATATCTTCTTTGGAGAAATGTCTATTTAGGTCTTCTGCCCATTTTTGGATTGGGTTGTTTGTTTTTTTGATATTGAGCTGCATGAGCTACTTGTATATTTTGGAGATAAATCCTTTGTCAGTTGCTTCATTTGCAAATATTTTTTCCCATTCTGAGGGTTGTCTTTTTGTCTTCTTTATGGTTTCCTTTGCTGTGCAAAAGCTTTTAAGTTTCATTAGGTCCCATTTGTTTATTTTTGTTTTTATTTCCATTTCTCTAGGAGGTGGGTCAAAAGGATCTTGCTGTGATTTATGTCATAGAGTGTTCTGCCTATGTTTTCCTCTAAGAGTTTTATAGTGTCTGGCCTTACATTTAGGTCGTTAATACATTTTGAGTTTATTTTTTTTGTGTGGTGTTAGGGAGTGTTCTAATTTCATTCTTTTACATGTAGCTGTCCAGTTTTCCCAGCACCACTTATTGAAGAGGCTGTCTTTTCTCCATTATATATTCTTGCCTCCTTTATCAAAGATAAGGTGACCATATGTGTGTGGGTTTATCTCTGGGCTTTCTATCCTGTTCCATTGATCTATATTTCTGTTTTTGTGCCAGTATCATACTGTCTTGATTACTGCAGGTTTGTAATATAGTCTGAAGTCAAGGAGTCTGATTCCTCCAATCTTTTGTGTTTCCATACAAATTGTGAATTTTTTTGTTCTAGTTCTGTGAAAAATGCCATTGGTAATTTGATAGGGATTGCATTGAATGTGTAGATTGCTTTGTGTAGTATAGTCATCTTCACAATGTTGATTCTTCCAATCCAAGAACATGGTATATCTCTCCATCTGTTTGTATCATCTTTAATTTATTTCATCAGTGTCTTATAGTTTTCTGCATACAGGTCTTTTGTCTCCTTAGGTAGATTTATTCCTAGGTATTTTATTCTTTGTGTTGCAATGGTGAATGGGATTGTCTCCTTAATTTCTCTTTCAGATTGTTCATCATTAGTGTATGGGAATGCAAGAGATTTCTGTGCATTAATTTGTATCCTGCTACTTTACCAAATTCATTGATTAGCTCTAGTAGTTTCCTACTTATTCTTGAAGTGCTTCTTTGTTACTTACGAGTATCCTTTACCTCATAGAAGGTTATGACAGATTCTACCTCCTAAACATTTAAATGAATTAATTTGAGATCCTGTTTTTCTTGGGGATCAAACTATATCCCCATCGTGCTGTGCCACTATCATTTGTTCATTGATGGGTACAATATGCAGTGTTCCTACTAGTCAGACTAGGGGATAAAGGTGACAACTTCTGGCTTCCTGGATCTAAAAGCATAGTTGGGGAAGCACAAAAAATAACTTTATACACACAGTTTGAGTGTAGTAAGAGCTATTCTAGAGGTAAGAACAAAATGCAATGAGGTAACAAGAACTAAAAATATGCAATCACTTTTGGGAGGAAATAGGTACAATAATTTTCCTCTGAGAGATTGCCAGTTGATTTGTGGATCATAAAAACTAATATTTTTGAAATCTTACAATATGCTGAGCCTATACTAAATGCTTCATATGCATCATATTTTTTAAGTCCTTGTGCCAACACTATGAGAAAACAGGGTCTGAAAAGTTAAGTAGTTTTCCCAAGAGCATATCATTGAATTGGGATCTGAACCCAGTCTGCTGGCTCTAGAAAGAAAACTTATAATGACTACTTAACACTGCCACTGTGAATAAGAATAAAGTAGTCCACACCCATATCTATTACAATACTTTCTTTTAACTATTCCATTTCTTCAGAGATGCAACTTTGAAGATTTACAACTGGTTAAAGTATCAACATTTATTGTAAGTATTGCTCTCCACTGTAATGAGATATGGGGTTGTACTGGCAATGTTATTATTTAGTGTGATTTTCAGTAAAAGATTCTGTACAAATTGTCATCATTAATCATTCATGGAAAAATAAGCACTGAGTGGATGAAGTGTTTTGAGGAAAGCTTATCTTAGGTTATTACAATGTAAGTAGATTTGTATGCACAGGAATTACAGGGGTGGGGGAAGGAAGTGTAAACTTAAGCAGAAAATGAAATCCAAGTTAAATGAGTACTTCTAGTACAGCCTGGAAAAGAGTTGACTATTCAATTTTAAATAGACTCTGACAGGCTGTGAATTTTAAAGATTAACCAAGAAAGAAGTTTAACAAAAGTGATAGAAAACATGGGCCCAATTAATAATACTAAAGAGTACTTCAGCCCAGACATATTCACTATCTCATCTAACACACTATCACACCTTAAGATAGATCATTACATGTATAAAGCCCCAAAAGCTTACAGTGAAAAGAAAGAAGGAAAATTAGGTAGAATTCTTAAAAGTTAGAAATATATATGCAAAACGGTCAATAGAGGAAGTTGAGGATATATGCAAGACATGAAATAATTAAAAAATAATTCTGTGAAAATGTGAGAGGAATGGACATAAATTTATCAGTCAAGAAGTTCAATATTCCTATAAAATAGTTACCAGAAAGAGAGTAGATAGACATTGAGGTGATAGAAATAATCAAAGAAATAATAGAAGAAAATTTCCCAGATCTGAAGACAGCTATGAATCAGTCTTAAGAGAAAAAAAGTTCTGTGAGTACCCAGCAGGATAAATCAAAACAGGTCTATGCCTTGAAATATTCCAGTGAAATATTCAAACACCAAGAGTATATATATTTAAAATTCTTAAAACTTTTAAAAAGTAAATATAATTTACCTACAGAGGACTAGGTTTCACATTGTCATTCGATTTTTCAACTGTGACCAATGACCACTGACACTAATTACTGGAAAGTAATGCCTTCAAAGTTTTAGGAAAATAAAATGAATTTTTTTTTCATAACTCCATAGCCAGGAGAATTAACAATCAAATGCAATATTAAAATAAAGACTTTTTTCCAAAGTATAAGAACTCAGAATTTTATCTCATTATTATTATATATATATATTTTTTGCGGTACGCGGGCCTCTCATTGTTGTGGCCTCTCCTGTTGCAGAGCACAGGCTCCAGACGCACAGGCTCAGCAGCCATGGCTCACGGGCCCAGCCGCCCCGTGGCACATGGGAGGGATCCTCCCGGACCAGGGCATGAACCCACATCCCCTGCCTTGGCAGGCGGACTGTCAACCACTGCGCCACCAGGGAAGTCCTCTTATTATTCTTTTTTAAAGAAATTAATTCAGGAGGTTCTCCAGCAAAATGGGCAAGAATTTTTGATTATTTGATTATTTTGCATGTTTTACTTCTATAATAATTAAAAAGGACTAGTGAGGGAAGAGAGAAATTAGGTAAATCACGGTCACAAAACTAGGACATGTAAGAGCCTGATGTAAACCATGTGTGCCAATCTGGGTCCTTTAGGAAGCAGATGTCAATATAAAGCAAAAGTGCGAGAGATTTATTTGGGGTGACGCTTATGAAAGGTAAAGAGAGAGGAAGCAGGAGTAGCTGGGGAGAGTCTTCAGAAAGTGGTACCATTCTGATACCTGTGAAAGCATCTCAGACTATGATATAATTGAGGGAAGGTCACATTCAGGCCACTAGAGGCTCCAGACAAAGATGGCTTATGGAATGGCCAGGTTCCAGTGTGCTGCCATGGTTAGTCATTGGCTGAGAGCTGCCCAGGGAAAGCATAGCCTGAGCTTAAATGGACTGCAGATGCCAAAAGCACTGTAGCTGGGACCTGTCAGCTAAGTGCATGCCTTGCAGGAGGTTCTGTGGGAGAGGGTCTGAGCAGCATGCTTCCAAGGCCACCCCACTGCGGCTCACCTGCTCTAGAGCCCAGATTCTCAACCACTGTCCTGTGTTTTCTGCTTGAGCCTATGGGTAATCATTCAAGATGGAGTAATTAGAGAGTCAGTATGTGGTGAATGAGGATTAGATGTATTTTCTGTACTGATGCTGGAATTTTAAAATTTCTCCATTAGAGATGAGGTAATATAATATCTTAACTTAGAAAAGATTATGAGTAGCCTGCAAAGTATATACCACATACCCACAAACATATAGAGGTGAGGAAAGAGAGCGGGTAAAAGAGAGAGAAGTAGAAATGAACAAAGCCAGCTACAAAATTGTGATTATAGCATGCTACAATTAGTGTGAAAAAGGGGACAACATAACTATTTCTATATGTATCGGTCATGTCTAGAAGCACACATTAAAAAAAAAATTCCTAACAGTATTTGCCTAAGGAGGAGGAAACTGTGAGACTGGGACATAGGGGTGAAAGAGATATTTTCAACATATGTTAGCTGAATTCCGGACCAATGAAGGTGAGACTATGTTACATATTTTGACAACTTTCTGATAAATGACTGTACGACATTTCTGTCTGCTAGTAGTGGCATTTTGTTCGGAATTACTACCAAAGCTACTGGAAAAGAAATTTCCCTTCTTACTACCCATCTTTCAGGTCCAAAGTTCAAAACACAATTCATCACTTTTGCCAAACATGCCTTTTCTATCTGTGGTATCAGCTTTATTCCGTTCTCAGAGGCTGGAATGTGTAAACACTTTTTTTCTCCTTCAGGTCCTAGTACAACTTGTTACTGAATCCTGCCCTTTCTCCCTTGTTATCCCCATGGCTACTTGGGTGCCCATTTCTAATGTTGATCCTGGGATCTCTCTCTCTCTCTCTCTCTCTCATTCTCAGTGGGAGAACATGTGACATAATGTCATACCTTGTACCTTCTTTTATATGTTTCCTTTCTCTAAAGCAGATACGTATAAGTATGTATAGAAAGAATTAGCCTCTACATGAATCCTGTTGTACATTCATTACTCTGAGTTTCTCTGTTTGCAAGTAGAGACAGATTAGTATTCACATATACCTCATAAAGACATCAGTGTGTAAAATTCTATTTTTTTATATTGGAGTATAATTGATTTACAATGTTTCAGGTATACAGCAAAGTGATTCAGTTATATATATATATAATGTATATATATACATATATATATATATTCTTTTCAGATTTTCTTCCACTACAGGTTATTACAAGACATTGAATATAGTTCCCTGTGCTGTACAGTAGGTCCTTGTTGTTTATCTGTTTTACATAGAGTAGTGTGTACTGTTCATCCCAAATTCCCAATTTATCCCCCTTTCCCCTTTGGTAACCATAAATTTGTTCTCTATGTCTGTGAATCTATTTCTGTTTAAATAAGTTCATTTGTATCATATTTTACATTTAACATATAAGTGATATCATATGATATTTGTCTTGTAAAATTCTATTTTTAATGCAACTTTGTAAGCGTGATATGGGAAAGCATGGATTGCCTTGGTTTTATGACATGGACAGGCTAGGTTTCTAAAATTAAGCTGGCGCCAAAGAAAGCTTGTTTATACTGAAAAACTGTAACTTGACATCCTGGGGTTTAAGTTATCATGGTTAGGTCAGTAAAAAAGTTTACCAAAACTGAAAAGGGGACTGAACTTGGACAAAGGAAAACACGTTATAATTCCTGAAGCTTTATGAGTAATGGGAAACATCATTTAACTGTAGTAGTGACTGTATTGTAAATATTAATGATTTATTTTATTGTTGTTTTGAGTCTTTCAATTCCCTTCATTATATCACACAAAAAAATGTCTAGTGTTGAAAAATGTCCCTTAAATCACCGAACCGAATTAAGGAAAAAAAAGAATATTACTGGAATTTCAGGTACTAGAACCAGGAGGCAATTCCAATTATGATAAGTGCTATCTGAAGGAACTCTTAATTCCCTAATAATCGTTCAAATTTTGATTTCCATACTTTAAGCTTTTCAATCCACTTGTAGACTTAAATAATAATCCTTGAGAAAGTTGCACTTTCTCTGAGTCCCCTTATACGGAAAGAAAGGAACCCAGAGAATCATCAGGAGTATATTCAGCCCTGATCATATGACCTATCTCATTTAATTGTTCTTTGGGTAAGACTTTTTTTCTATGTTCACTCACCTGCTTTGTTCCCCCAACAATTAATTCGTTCTCCCAAACCATCGATATGAGTATCATAAAATAGAATTTATGAGTTCATCCTCATATGGGGAAATAGACAAAGCATTCCTTTAAAGAACCTGAGATTTCCCTTGCTGAATTTTTAATTAATAACAAATCTACAGCAGGAGCTTAAGGGGCTTTAGTGTCATAGCTCTGCTCTAGTTTGCCTTCAGATTGGAGCAGAGACATCTGGCGAATGCCTGGCTGAGATGGTGTTTTGCTTTCCCTTTTCAAATACGTCTAGAAGTTTAAGACGATTTTTTTTTTACTCTGATCTGAACTGCTTTGTCAGGGCACACATCCAGCTGTGCCTAGATGGTCTCCAAATATTGCCATCAAAGCAGAAACGATCCGATGCGTGGGACGATCTGATGAACAGATGTTGTGAACTCTCAGAGCTTGTGATGCTGAGCATCTGCATGGGAAGCATGGTGTAGTTTACAGGCAGAGCCCCGTCAGGTGTCAGCTTTGGGGGAAAGACCCTCTGCTCTAGCATGGAATGCCCAGCCTGTTGGAGCAATAAAACCAATATTGGAAAGCCAGCCATTCCTCATGCTCTTTCCCCTGCTCCCCAGTTCACAACCCCAGAGATCTCAACTGTTATGAGATGCTTCAAGAATTTCCCGAAGCACTGGAAGCAGCAGGCAACCAGGTTGCTAGGGATTATGCCCCTTAAGAGCTAGGCCAGCCACTCCATGGGTCCCTTTAACTACAGGATCCTGGAAAGCACTGTGCTTTTTGGATTTGAGAGTCAAAAATGTAACACAACCATTATGGGAATTTCCACTGTGATCCTGAACTTTTCAGGTTTGCTTAGGCACTAAAGATGCTATACCCAAGCCAGTTCCAACTACCAGGAAGCTTGGTTTCCAAATGGAAAAAACCCACAGGTGCACATAACTACACACACACACACACACACACACACACACACACACACACACACACACACACACACACACATATATATATATATATATACATACACACATGAAGGTTTTTTTTCACACAGTCCTTCAGAAAAGAAAGAATAAAATATCTGGGGAAAATTCTTGGGAGAAAAAGAAGATCAACATTTTAATTTCAAAATACAACAATATCTCCTAAGTTTTCCAGTGTAAGCCAAAAAGCTAACTTATTTACACATAAGAACTGGTGAAATTGGCACTTCTATAAAGCCTCTGTTTTATTTTTCTTTTTTGAAAAGTATTACCAGTTTACTCCCCATATTACACAGGGTTTATGTGAAACACAAAAGAAAGTAATATTTGGATTGTGTGTTTCTAAATTTGCATTTAGAATTTATTTTTCCAGTGGGGTTTCCAAAACATTACAGCATATATTTTTTAACAGAGAACACCCATCTTCGTATATTTTCACCCTGAAAAGCCAACAAAATGCAAGCAATAAAGCTAATTTGAAGCCAATTAGTACAGTGTTCTGTTTGCAACGTGAGTCAGAGACTCCCTGACTTTTTACCAGAATTAGGAATGAGCATCTCTGTGTGTGTGTATGTGTGTGTGTGTGCAGAGAGAACAGAGAGAACCGAGAGGGTGGGAGGGAGGGAGAGAGAACGGAGAGAGGGAGAAATTATGCTGTTTTATTTAGTGTTCTATCAGATTTCGGTTTCTTAGAAGATATGCCTTCCTACACAACTGATGCCGAGTTCTTTAAGCCAAACTCAGCTGAAAGTTCAGATATGCATTTATCATAACACTTGAAATCCAATCTCCATTCCTTTTCCTTTTTCTTTGTAAAAAGTCATTACCAAACATATTGACTTTGAACCCTAGGGACTGAGAACCAGCAAAATTTGGAACAAGGATAATAGATAACAGGTTTTTGTGCGTTTGCCTCCCTCTTAGTAATAAAGAAAATGAAGAGAATGAGATTAAAAAAGAGAAATAAAAAGTGAGCAAAAGCCCAAGACCAATGACCTCATCATTCCACAAATTAGTCCGGCAAACCCTCTTACGCGGAAAACATCTTAGCATTTCTGGAGACAACTGTATCTTCTTTTCTGCAGGAAACATTCATCATTCGTGGCAGAGGGTATTTTTTTTTTTAATGTGTGATGCTTTGCACTAGACAAAATAACAACCTTGTCCGCGATGGGAGTTGGTAAATGATAGGTAATGATTTTTATTTGAGAAATGGAGACTAATATCACTTAACTGATCACTAAAGAGAACTTGGTCGGTTTGGCTGCATTCCTCATTCTGACTGCTGCTCTAGGATTGTTTTAGCATTGGCATTGCCAGAAAGCCCAGCATGTTTCATGCCCCACTGATTATTTCTGGCCTACTAAGATACAATTCATCAGTCATTTCCAAGGAGTATTAGCTTTCTGTTTTGGATAGCATTGGTCTGTACTCTTCCTGAGGGAAATAGAATAGAGGGGTGCAAAAGTGACAAATATTCCAGAAAGTAAAACTGAATAAGGGACTTCAAAGATAGGCATCAGAAACTAGCCCAGCGTAGTCAGTGAGAGACACACAATGACCCCACCCCATTCACTGTTGACCTTTCCGGGTTTCTGCGTCATGGGATATTTTGGCTTCTAGTAATAAGTATTATCTTCAGGGTCACCATGCACCTTTTGGGGGCAATTTAGCTATTCACGTAGGCTGGGAGAAATGTTTATGCAGTGACATTTGAAGTGCAAACCAAAAGTTTCATGGTCAAATATTTTACTCCTAGGAGACACTCAAATTCGATCACTCGGAGATAAATGCTGAGAAAGCCATGTTTAAACATCATTCTTAGCTTGCCAGTAGAATATAATCCTTTTAAAAGGCTCATTGTAACGCTGGGGAAAAAATTCCCCATCTCCCATAAACACAACAGCTGCATATAAATCAGGTAAACCAGTCTAATCTAAATGAATTATATGGCATGACATCGGAAGAAAAAGAGATAAGATTTAAACTAAGGGAAAAGTTTCTTTGTTTTGATTTAAACATTGTTATTCTCTATCGCTTTTACCCCATACCTTCAAGTTCTCAAACCTTATGCATGCTTTATCATTTTATACCAAGTACAACATACATCTGCAGTGAACTCAGATAGATATGGCATTCATTAGGTGAAAATTCATGCATCTAAAATATTTTTTAAATCTTGAGGGTGTTTTGTTATTTTAACACATTTTCTATGAAAACACCCGAGGATTTTTCCACTTGTTATTTGTTTCCTGTTGCTCTAAATTAAGACACCAAGGAATGTTTTACTGTCTTAATGAAGGTGGCATGATTGGTTTTCAAGATGTTCTTCCAAATCATCCAACTTCTTGTATTATACTTGGGCATAATCTTTAATTCCCTTGGTAGCCAACTCTATTTCATTTAGCTACATGCAATAATAAAGTAAAATTTCCTAGAGCCAAAGCAGTAGAAATTATATCGATATAATTTACTGAATTATTTCTAAAATTAATGATTCTCTAGGTAGGAAGTAAGGAAATAAGGAAGGAAGGAAGGAAGGAAATGCACACTCATTAAAGGAAAAGCTACTCGATGTGTTTGAGGTGAAGAAGCCTTGTTTTAGCCAATAGGAAGCAAACTTCCTGCATTTAAAAAAATTATATGTGAAGAGGTTTTTTTTTTTTTTAGCTTCTTAAAATTAGCGTGCTACTAGAAAGCTAACTTTAGAAAAAATAGAAAATGTGGAATTTAGCATGTGTCTTCCTATGATATATGTTTCTATTATCCATATTTCTGGCTGGCAGTAAAAGACTTTTTCTTTCTCAGAGAAAACATGATTTTTAAAACTTTTACTGAAGTCTTAAGGTTACTTTAACCTCAATTAAACTAAGTCATTATTAATTATCCCAGAATCTAAAATCGTAACGCATACTCTTCTTCTGTTTGTTTATGAACGCTTGGCTTGAGTGCCTCAAATATTAAAAAAATAAGTCATTAAGACTTAATGACCTGCCTACAATAAAGAGTCTATACTTGAAAATAAATAGAGGCTGTTTGCATGTGTAGTATTGTTTTATAATAGAAATTTTGCTCTCCATTAAGGAGTATAAGAGGCCACCTGCACCATTTACTGCCTGAAGTGAAAGAACAAGGTACAGTTGCACTCAGCATGAATTAAGATGTCTTGAGCACATGAGCTTTAGGTAATACATTAAATTAAGGTTCTCAGATGTGCATTTAATTAAGATATTTAATTTGAAATGTCTGTGCTCTTCTTTAATTCCAATTGATCAGTAAGAATAGATTTCTTTAGGATATTAAAAAGATGAGTAGAGAAAGATATGCAGTAGGTGACTTCAAAAGTGTATTCAGGACGAGGCGATTGTCACACAAATGCAGTGTCTGTCCTGCCCCACCCAGCCTGCTCTTCATGTGACCCGGTGCTGCCATTCACACGACAGATTCGCGTCAACATGAGCCAAACTGAAAATGCTCCTTTAATTGACTAAAGAATATCCTCCCTCAGACTGTCCGGGTTAGTTACCTATTACTTTTGCTTCCGTCTGATGAAATCATCTGTAATATAGCTGGGACCATGCATCAGAGCCCTTTTTTGTGTCCCAAACAGTAAATACTCATTGAGAGCCTACTGTCTGGAAAGAACTACATATACTTAGTGTATATACACTAAGAATTGAAGAAAATGATTTGGAAACATTCCACTCTCAAGTAGTTTACAATCCAAGAAAATATGCACACACACACACACACACACACTGCCTTCACTAGATAACCACACAAGACATAAATGCCAAATAACTTATGGGAAATTTGAGGAATTTAGAAGTGCAGGTAAGTTGGTGAGCTGTCAAGGATATCCTTTCAAATGAAGGGATTTTTGTCTTAGACTTTGAAAGAAGACCAAAGATAATAATAGAAGCAAATGTTTGTTGACCCTCTACACTGAAATGCTTCCAAGTGCTGTCTATGAATTGTCTTTTCATCCTCAAAATGACACTCAGAGGTTACATTGTTTCTACACTCATTCTATAGATGGGGAAACAGAGGTCCATGGTGGTTAAGTCTCTTCGCTCCAGTCCCACAGCCAGGTGGTGCGGAGCCCAAGTGAGAACCTCGGAAACCAGGTTCCAGAGCCCTCCCTTACCTACCTCACAGGCTCCCGTGTACTCAGAGCAGCAAAGAGACCACCATGGGGAAGCATATAGATGTATTTGGGGGAGATCTCAGTGGTGAAATAAATGGTCCAGTACAAACCATGTTCCAAGGAATGGATTGGAAGATAGTTATAAATGTGCTCCAGGACCAAGGTGAAGACTTCAAAAGGCATGTTAAGGTGATTGGGCTTTTGTCCTAATGTGGTGGGGAGTCACTGAGGACTCTCTAGTCCAGTGATGACAGGATGAAATCAGTCAGTTCCAAGGCTTCTTCTGGCAGGCAGGCAGGGCGATTAGATTGTGTACAGAATGCTAACATCGTAAATTATTTACTTCTGGCACTCCCTTTACCTTGATACTCTTTTCTACTATCAATGAAACCAGGGTTTTACTTGTTTTTTCCTTGATTTGTTATTTTTCTCTTTATCTTTTGAGTGATACCCTTAAACCTTATTTTGGTTGTTTTTTGTCTGAAAGAGAGAGGCAATGTTGGGTCTTGGAAAATTGTGGAGACCCGGGTTTAAATCTGGATATTGGTACTTACTAAGTGTAGGAATTTGTATGAATTAGTTAACACTTTTTTTTTTTATTCCAATATAGTTGATTTACAATGTTATATTACTTTCGGGTATACAGCAGAGTGATTCAGTTATACATATATATACATTCTTGTTTATATTCTTTTCCATTATGGTTTATCACAGGATGTTGACTATAGTTAGTTCCCTGTGCTGTACAGTAGAACCTGGTTTATCCATTCTATAAATAATAGTTTCCATCCATTCTATAAATAATAATGTCCATCCCAAAGTCCCAATTCATCCCTCCTCCACCCATCTACCCATTGGCAACTACTTAACCCTTCTTTGCTTCACTTTCCTTTTTCAAAAGTCAGGAAAAAAATAAAAGGATATCCTAATGACGAAATGAAAAGATACAAGTGATGGTTTGAACAGGGTGAAGACCTGTAAAATAGTAACAGCCAGCACTGGTTTGCTGCCCACAGTGACGGACACGGTGCTGAGTACAAGACGCAACTGAGAACATCCATCCATCCCTTCCCTAAGGATGCACAGGCACGGATGGCGAGGAGGATCAAGGGGCCTCAGAGAGTAAGCAAAGGGTAGAGCAGGGATTTGACTTTGCTTTGGTCTAATTATGAAGACCAGCATCTTATCTACTGTAGCCGACGGCCTCTCAGCTACTTGCTAGTTGTTATTATGCTCCCCAAACAGCCTAGTCTTTCAGAGAGACTCCCTGCATCTTCTACACATATTTCTAACACAACCACCCTGCATCTTACTACCCCGCATCTCACTTACTACCCCGCATCTCACCCCGCATCTCACTATCTCTAACAGTTTCCCCTCCGCTATACACTTCATCTGACTCGAGATCATTCTTCCTAAATTGCTGCATTGCTCATCTCATTCCACTGCTCAAGGTGTTTAACGGCTTCCACCTTCCCATGACGTATAGAATAGCACAAAAATCCCTTCACATGAAAGTCAAATAGACCCTAAGTAGATCCATCCACCTTCATACCTTTAGCCCCTTTTTAGCCCCCATGGGCACAGACCTCCTCCATATCCAATCAGCTTGCTCTTCCACTGCTCCAACATGCCTTGAACTTTCTTATGGGTCAGTCTCGGCTTGTGCCATTCCTACCCCCCCAGGTGTATCCTCCATCCCTGGCCATTTCTACCAAATTCCTGAGGGACATAGGCACCAAATGCATTAAGTCCTCTCATGAAACTTATCAAGGCATTCCTGGTACGCTAGAAGAACCATAGAGGCAGTGGCTAAGTTTGTCCTGGTCACC